>NC_071574.1:33718900-34024061 GCF_024509145.1 Vidua macroura | reverse complement strand
GAATCTATTTCAATATTTCTGTTGTTCTGGAATGTGGCACTCTATGATAGAGAAGAGAGACAATTTTTATGTCTCCCCAAACCATCTAAGATTAAAATTGGAATTCTACTGGAAGACCATAACTCAAGCTGATCACAGTTCAAAATCTGATGTCAATTTTTCTGTTAACAATCAGACAACAAGCCTGTATCAGTCTCTCTTTCAGTGTTTACTTTTGTGTATGAAGTACATTTATATACACCAAACCCCCCCCCCCCCCCAAAACCAATACAACTGTCAACTGCAATAGAGGACACAGGCAAGGGAGGAAAGACTCAGAAAATTAAACGCAATCTTTTAGATACAGTAATGATATTGACACAAAGCAGTTCTAAAAGTCTAATAACAAGGAACTTGTATTCTGAATATTTGCATTCTATCTCAGGTGCTGTAAATATTACTACATTTCTAGCAATTTATCATTATATTCTTGACTTTAGGGAGACAGCTATATGAAATGAAAACCAATTATTTTCTGAACATATAGCATATGTTGGTTTAGTGAATGCAGAGCATATTAGCACAATGAGGGGTATGCTCCTGTTAGCTTCTGTTGGCTTAAATCTGACATCATACCTTAGACAACCTAGTTTTTAAAGCATATCTATTATATATATATATATATATATATATATATAATACCTATTGGTATTTGAAGTTTTAGTAGTATGAAAAACAGTGGGAAAAATTGAAGATATGAGAGCAGTGATTTTCTTTCCAAATCTCATTTTATATAATTTCTTATAGCTAAAATTGGATTGGATATTGTGCAAATAATAACAACAACTTCCATTTCAATAGTTAATGTGTGTTTATATGGTACTAATTACTTTTTTTTTTTTTTCTGGGAGCTGGTCACATTATCCACCAAAATAGGAAACGTACTTTCTATGCCATATTTTCTAGTTAATAGGAATTTTATGCTTTATCTGCTATGCTAGAAGTAATTTTCCTTTCATTCTCTGTCTATCTACACTGTCCATAGAAGACAAAATTTTTTGAGAGGCATGTACCTTGAGTGTCAGTGCTGGGTTTTTTTTTTTTTTCAGATGTTGCCCTTCTGCTTTTTTTTTTCCCTTAGTAAAACATAGTGAAAATGTGAGTAAACTGTGTAATGAAAAGTACATCTGCTTAAAACTAAATGAGATAAAACCAAAAAAGAAGAAAAAAACCCCCATTTTCACATTATCTCCTTACTGCAGAAAAAAAATAGGTTTTTTTTTAAAGTCCCTGAAACTTGAGAACTGGAGCTCCCTTCATACATACTGGGATTTCTTTAGGTGAGTTTTCAACACAAGCATGCACTTAGTATTTGTAGTTAGGACATTTTAAATAAGAAATTGCAACCTAAGAAAGAAAACATTCTCATTTCCAAAATCCACTGAGCCTTTGTGTAGCAGTAGTCATTCCAAGGTACCATGCAGCAAAAATTTATCCTCATTATTAGGAACAAAAGGAGCTTATACTCCTCAGTAACATGGCTACTGTGATGCTGATGGTGATTTACTTGGAGTGTTCTGTGCACTCATGCATCTCACAACTACAGGCAGCAGTCTGAAAAGTCTGTCTACTACCAGAATTTCTAGGCTCTGAGAAAAACCAACAAAATTAAGAATGAAAGGAGGGAAGACAGAGCAACTGGCATTTTTTCACATCACTGAAACAATATTTTAGCTGTAGCATCTCTGTGTTCTGTGATTTACCCTGATAACTCTGGATTTGCTTCTGTGTCTTTACATAAGTAGGGTGTTAATTCCACTGTGATTATAGAGCAGAGATCCACCCCTAAGCCTGGTTATGACAGGACCACAGAGAAAAATTAACACTTCTAGCCCTGAGGAGAAATTGCAAAGATTGGGAGTGTTTTCTTTTGATGTGCTGAAGAATCTGAGGAGGGGATGAAGGAGATTTCAAGGCAGCACATGACTTTTAGTACAGCTTTCAGCAAATTTAACCTATCTGCAATTTCAGGCTTCAAAATTTCATTGTCAGTGTTTAGAACATGAACTCTTCATGTTCTTGCCTTGTCATATTAACATATATAAAGTGAACATTGACATAGAAGTCATCTGTGATTCAAGCACAAGTTACAGACAAAAATCTATTGTAAGAGGATTGTATATGTAAGGGGATTGTATTTTTGTAGCTCTGACCTTCTCACACTTGCAGTGAGCAAGTGTATAAATGTCTGTAAAATTTAAGAATTTATTTTTAATATGGAATTTGGGACTATTTAAAAGATGTTATAGGTGATTAACATTGAGAAAAATGACAAGAAAATTTATGCACTAGTGAGTACATCTAACAATCAAATAGGCAAACAAATCCAATGACAATGTTAATGTGAACTCATCTTGCATTGATAAGATGCTGACTGCCTTTGATGACTACAGTGAAACTGTTTAATAGCATCAGGAATGTGTTTATTTACAAGATGTTTTATAGACCTAACACAAGGAATTTAACTGCTGGATGAATTTTAGGTAACATTAAAATTATTTTGAATCCCTCTCACTCTAAAAAAATCTCCTGATGGCCATTCTACTTCATTGTTGTTGTTTTTGTTGTTGTTTTTGTTGTTGGAGGGTAAGTTGTTTTCTTACCCTAACTATCAGCTCTGTCCAAAGGTAAATTAAATACTTCCTAATCAGTACATCGTTAACTATTTATTAGCTGCCATTTTATTCTTTATATTTTTCTTTTTCTTCTTTTATAGTCTGGGTTATTTAGAAAAGGAAGCTTATAGTGTCTGGGTCATCTTTTCCTTTTTTTCTCCTGTCAGTCCTCTCATAATAATTTTTTAAGCGTAATCATCAACTTGGAAACAGAATCTGTAGTTTTAGAAATACATGTTTATCTTAGTTAACAACTTTGAAAAATTAACTACTTAATTAGAATTTGACAGAGAGAAAAGATGTTTTCAAGAGGTGCTGCACATAAGTATTGTCAGGCTAACCTCTGTATACATGCTGGCATGTCAGTTGGTTTGTCTATTTGGCCTATTCACCATATACTGTGGCTATTATCTGATATCATGTTATAGGAGACATGGATTTACTCTAAAATATGAGAAAACTTTGGGGCAAGGAAAACAAAAATGTAAAGGCAGTGTTGAGAGACAGAAGATGATAACAATACAAGTTTCATTAGGCTGATGGCTCAAAGAGCAATCTATACTCTTTATTTTTAGTTCTTACTAGATATAGCCAAATGATTGTAATTTCCTCAATAAGAAAATTATGTAAGTTCATAAAAGACACAGAAGAAAGCAAGGTGGATCATAAACATTTTTCTGCAGAGAGAGGACTGAGTGTCTTCCACAGAGAACACCTCAGATGTTGTGTAGAGTGCTCAGGATTTAAACAGAAAAGTATCTGAGACATTGAATCTTAACCTTGATGCAAGCAATATGTGGACCTTAACACTCATTTTGTTCATATATCTCAGGACTGAATCTTGTGGGCTTTGAACACCTGATTCAAATTAGTCATTAGCCAAAAGGGGGAAGATATGCCTGTCTTTCCCCTTTGGCTTCCACCTCTTCCTTGGAGCAATGGGTGACCTGCATGGATAGTTTTCTGTTGATGCACAAAGTGGTGTGAATTGCTTTGTTTCCCTGCAGTGACCAGGAGAGTGCCTAATGTTTAGAGAAATAAGTTTGCATTAATGTGACTTAATTCTGCCTTCTGACTGATTTATATTAAATGGAGCTTGGCTGTATTAAAGAAACTTTTTAGAAAGTCATCCCATATAAGTTTGCATGCAGTGCCTTTGTAATAACACCATATGATTTATGAAGTATCACTATTATTCTGTGGTGTTAATGTGTTGTTTGTAGGAGTACTACTGTGTAAAAACAGCTCCAGTCACATGGTATTCTGTGGGAAACAAAACTATTATAATTCCTTCTTAGCTTTACTAGAATTATCCTTGGGTCATTTCTTATCCTTGGGACATTTTGCACTTTTATAAAACTTTATCTCAGAAGAAATACCAGGAGGCATTCAGAAGATATAATTATTTAAACCTGGAGTAGTAGAAATGGAAAAAAGTGAAAAGAAAGAAGTTCTAGATTCTGTACTTCAGGAGCAACAAGACAAAATTCTGTTCTAAAGTGTTGCAAATGATAGTAGAGAAGAGAGATGTGCATGAGTATTAGTGCAGAATGAGTAGCATTCTTCATTTTCCTTTTCTGAAATTACACCAGAAAGAATACTCATTTCACTCCATGAGGATGGAAGAGATGAGGTCTCTGAACAGATTATAAGACTTGTGTTCTCTGTTATGTGCTGTCAGATTTTTATATAGTTAAATCTTAACTCCAGGTGGGTTAAGAAGCTATATACTACTGAGTACCATCACTGTGAATAGTATTGATGAAAAGCAAGCTGTGAAGGGACTTTTTTACTTTACAGTATGACACTGTACTATATCAGAGACATATGGTGAAGACTTCCCCAAAATGGTGAAAATCGAAAGTATACTCAAGCTTGGACAAATTTTTGACTAAAGCTGATGGTCCTCTTCTGTTTCAGAAGTGAATCAAAATTTTATAGTGACAGTGAATTGAGACTTCTCAGAATTGCAACTTGTTCAGAGCCAAGAGGGGCTTTTTACTCTCAGTAAATTTTATTGCCTTCAAGTATTTTAAATGTGAGCTGTTTGAGTATCCTGTGTCTTCAGCAAAAATCAGGCTACTGTCTATTACAGTCTCAACCACTTTACCTGGTCAATTTTTTCAAGTGAATATCTTCCCATGGAGAATTTTTTCCAACAAATTTATATTTTCTAATAAAAATCTATGTTGCATTTTCTGATTCTTGCTAGAACAGTGTTTCCAGTCAGCTTCATTCCATATGATTGTTATTCTCTCAGGATCCTTAGCATCAAAATGCTTACTACTGCATTTTAAACTCGTCTGTGACCCTGAAGTGTACTGAAAAGTAAAGAAAGCAACTGAGATGACTTTTGCTGTATTTTGTGATTTTATCACATGCAGGAAAACTTGCAGTGTGACTTTAAAATCTGAAGATTTTAAAACCTCTCTAGTAGAAAACTGTATTTTCCTTATCTGCTCACCAGGATTATTTAATCCTTAATAATTTAGTTAATTTCCTTTGATTTTATAAAATATTTGATAAAAGCATAAAACAATGTAATGATTTTTAAAATATTCTTTATGAGAATGCCTATGAAAAAAGAGTTGATTTTTGGACAGAGTTTGGTTATTCCTTCATGTTGCTGAGTGCAGTATATATCTTCATTACAAGTTCAGTTTTGATTTTGTGGAATCACTTATCATATGTTACGTAGACCTGATGCATAAGGTTTCTAGCAAACAAAGCATGAGGACAACTATAGTACAGCAAAATATTTTTTTACATGACAGCTTGACTTTCCCTAATGAAATATTCAACTTTACTATTAAAGATGTGCTTGAGCCTTTTTAAATAACACATTTTATTCTTCCTTACCTTTTTAGTTCTCTTTTTAGATCAGTTTCTTATACTCTTTTTTTATATTGAGAATTTGCTAATTTTATTAACGATTACTCTAAAGTTGACCTCTTATTCATAGAATTGTTCACAGGATTATCATACCATGTATGGGGGAACATGACAAAAAAGGATTAGCAATACCTTGCAGACAATTTACAACTATTTTACTTTGGTTTTAATCTTTAGGTATTATTCATCTTTACGTACCTTTGACATGTTGCTCACTTGAAAGCAGCATAAAAACCACTATTATTCAGAGATTGGATTTGCCTCATGAATATATCAACTATTAAAATTTGTTGAAATATGATGTTTCCTCCTTTCTGGTTTAAAGAAGAATCTATGAGTATTTGTCAAAAAAGGTTGACTTAATAATAAAGAGAAGACCCCAATGGGCACAAGAATAATTTAGATATTACTGGGGGATTGGGGTTTTTTTAATACTAAAATATCCCTTTTTTTTTTTTTTTTTTTTTTTTTTTTTACTTTTGTTACCTCACAAAGATACAGCAGCATTTGATAGCCAAACAAAAAGTGTTGGAATTCTGGACTCAATAATCGAACATGTGAAAAGATTTTAGATCTTCTCGGTAGTGACAGAAGCACTGGATTTTTTTGAAGTGCCTTTGATATGTCCATGAGTCCATTTTTATCATTTTAGTCTAATATTTTGATTTCAGAATGATGATTTAATTAGGATGAACTTTTGATCAAAATTTGAATGCTATTTGGGAAAAGAAAGTGAACTGAATTTGCAGTAGGAGTATATGCAGTGGTGGATGCACCCTCCTTTTGGACAGGAGGGTGGATGCACTCTCTTGTATCTCACACAAGAGGTTTTTCAGGGAGAATTTTGGCAACTGACTGACTTTTCTTCTTGAACTGGACTAGATGAGCAATGACACCTTCCCCCAAATTTGTGCCCCTTTCATAGAAACAATGATCTCCATGAAAAATTTGCTCACTGCTTCTTGAAGGGATCTTTATGTTCTATATATTTAAAATTGCATTTATCCTCAGGAACTATTTAATGATCAGTGGTTTGTGCTTTGTCCATGTTAACTGTTGACATTAATGTGGTCTAGATGTTGCTTGGCAGTTTTCCTTTTGATCCCTCAGAAATGTTCTACTTAAAAAGGAAACTGAATCTGATTGCAATTGAAACATCTAAATATACAGTTTAAATTGGAGTTTTGTACAGAGAAATTTTATTAATGTTTCCTCCTCTCTATGAACAGATTATTTGACTCCTCTCCAGATCATCAGCTCATTCTGAAGCTAGTCTTCTTTCAAAGAGATCCATAAGCATCCTGCTTTGTTACACATAACTTTTTAGTTTTTTGAGTTGGTTTTCATTCCATATAATTCTTATAGATATGATGTTTACAAACTATTCATTTCTCACATAGCAGGAATACAAAACGTATTTCAAAATTCATCCACTGTTTGTAAGAGTGTGAGTTAGATATGTTGGCCTAGGTGGATTCAGATAGAAGCATGACTTTCTGTCGCAACTTCCGGAATCACATAATAATGGATTTCATTATTGTTCTACCAGAGAGGTAAAAAGAAGTAAATACAGAATAATAAAACTACCTGCCAAAGCTTTTCACATTAAGCAACCTTTGACTGACTAAGCATAAAGGTGTAGGTGTTTGAAAATTGTGAATCTGAGAAAGAGAGAATTTTCTTTTCTCTGTTATTGGAACAAATGAAAGGATAGTAGAAAGGAAAGAAAGTTTTTGGAGGGAAGAAAAAGGAAATGTTAGGCCAGAACACCTTATTTCCCCCAAAAGCTCCACTATCTATTTTTTCAGCTATAAGGATGGGTGAGAGTCACAGCGATAAAGCAGATTTTCTGGAGGAATGAGAGGGAAATAATTTCTTTTTTACCCTGCTACATTTCCATTTTATTTTTCAGAAAGTAGAGCAGTATTAGGAAAAGCAATCAGGGAGTTCCACAACAACATCTTACTTTTTCCATTACAGAGAAGAATGTACATGTCCTTTGCTCTTTATGCTTCCCTGTTTGAAGACAAGCTATGTGTATTGTATTAAAACATTCTTGAAAAAAGCTGTCAATAACAGCTCTTTTCACCTCATGTACTTTCCTTTGTTTTCTCTTCTTCAGAATTACATGCATTGCTATATATTTTGTACTCAGAACACAGTTCATGTCAGTATTTCATAAATGTAGTTGTGTAATAGCTTGGAATTCACAGTTTATAAACCATTTAGATATGTATACTAACATAGGGATAGAGAGTTATATGCCTGATGATAGATGTTATCAGACCTATTCATAAAAACCATTTTTTCAGTTTAGCCTCAGATTTTGTTGATGTTTATCCTTGAAAGTCTGTGTGAGCACCAGCATTAAAGTAAATCTAGTTTTTAATGTTATTTGAGTTCATTTTATGAGACATTATATAAGATGAATTATGCATTATTTTATGCATACCTGCAATGGTGTCTTTTAGAGTTTAGATTTCATTTTATTTCATTTCATAGTTTTATTTAACACTTGAATTGTCACGGCCTTGGGGTGTTCTACTGTTTTTGACTTCAGCTTAGGGTCTATAGACCTTCTATTTTCCTCCCATTTCTTCACATGCCTGTATCAGCTTTTCTGCTTTGTTTTTACATCTGTTCTTCAGGGAAACTACTTTTTCAACAAGATTGGTTCAGAATAGTTCAACAATAGTATCAGAAAAGTAAACAGTGAGTTTGTTTAGATGACTATTTTCTAATGTTGCTCTTATTCTAGGGGGAATGTAGAAATTATAGTCTTTTTGCACATTCCAGTCCTAATCACTAGTGTTTCTTTTAAGAACTACCATGCTTAAGGGAATTCATCTTGCTTAAAATATTTCATGATCTCAAGAAACAATTGCCAAATCCCTTATGAGTACTTTTTTTTTTTTAACTTAGTGTAGCAATTCAGGCTATTTGAGGCCCAGAATTTACACCTGACTGAATGAATGCCAAATTGGAAGTTTATGGACTATATTAGGAAGCTATGTAAAATAAGGCTCTAGTGGAAAAGCAGTAAAGAACACACACATCCTTGCTGTACTTTACACTGGAAAAATGTATTTATTTAGGTACTGAAGAGGAAAAACCCTATTGTTCAGTACAAGACCTCTGGGTTTTATTTTGTTTTGAAAACTGCTTACCTTATTTAGCTTTCTCATGTTCTTAGAAAAATCGAAGTTGAACTATTTTCTGCATGATCACTGAATGCTTAAATCTAGTCCACACAGAACCCTTGAATAACACAAACCAAAGTGGAGAGTTCAATTGAAGTCTAGAACAGATAAATGTTTGAAATAACAGCAGGTTAAAATATGAATGGTTGATGTTTTGGTCTTCAATTATTTCCCCTTTCTTATGTTTAAGTTATTGGCAAAGAAATGCTATGTCTTATGGATATTCTTACCATTGGAAAACATTTCCAGTATCTTGGTATTGAAAACAAGTCATCGTGGACATGCAAATTAATTACCACATTTGAAATCATAACACAGACATGACTTTTTTTCCAAATGCTTTGGCTGAATCAAGTAAACAAATGAAACCTGAAGATTTACTTTTTTTTTAGCTGTGTTTTGTGTGTTTCCTTAGATGCAAGCTTAGGAACCAAAATCACATGCTTTTCATGTTGATTATTGATTAATTTTTTTCTTGTCTTTGTGTCTTCCATCAAACATAAGTTCATGACTGGAGAACTGGCTTCCCATGGGTTGGACAGGTACATTCTTCACTGGGTAATAAACTGTCTGGATGGCCAGGCCTGGAGAGTGATGGTGAATGGAACTGCATCCAGTTAGTGGGTTGGTCACTGGTGGGGTTCCCCAGAGCTCAGTATTTGGCTCAGACCTGTTTAGTGTCTTTATTGATGATCTGGACGAGAGCATTGAGTGCACTCTCAGCCAGTTTGCAGGTGACACCAAAGTGGATGTGAGTGTTGATCTGCTGGAGGGCAGAGGCCAGTTGTATGGGCCAAGACTCAAAAAGGCCAAGGGCTGGGTCCTGTGCTTGTGTCACAACAGCCCTGTGCAGTGCTACAGGCTTGTGGCAGAATGGCTGTAAAAATGCCCAGCAGAAAAGGACCCGGGGGTGCTGGTTGACCACCAGCTAAACATAAGCCAGTGTGTGCCCAGGTGGCCAAAGAAGGCCAATGGCATCTTGGCTTGTATCAAGAATAGTGTGGCCAGCAGAACCAGACCAATGATCATCCCACCGGGCTCAGAACTGGTGAGGTCACACCTCAAATCCTGTGTTTAGTTTTGAGCCCCTCACTACAAGAAAGACTTTGAGGTTCTGCAATGTGTCCAGAAAAGGGCAATGGAGCACAAGTCTGATGAGAATTGGCTGAGGGAGTTGGGGTTGTTCAGCCTGGAGAAAAGGAGGTTCAGAGGGGATCTTATCGCTCTCTACAACTGCCTGAAAGAATGTTGTAAGTGGGGATTGGTTTCTTCCAAGTAAAAAGCAATAGGGAAAGAGGGAAAGGCTTCAAGTTGCATTGATGTGTGTGTGCGTTAAATTGGATATTAGGAAAAGTTACTTCACTGAAAGAGCAGTCATTGGAACGAGCTGTCCAGCGAAGTAGTAGAGTCACCATACCTGAAAGTGTTCAAAAAACGTAGATGTGGCACTGGAGGATGTGGTTTATTGTTGAAGATGGCACTGCAGGGTTAACAGTTGGACACAATGATCCTAAAGGTCTTTTCTAACCTTCATGATTCAATGGTTCTATGGAAAATTGATTTTTAAAAGCATTACACTGTCTGTTTTTTCTAAGCTGGTGATTATCCCTCTAGAAGTCTAAATTGGACTGAAGATTGTTCTTCTCTCTCATGTATTGGAATAAAGAAGATAAACTGAAGTTAGCCAGAATTATCTTAAATATGAATTCAGATGTGAGAATAGGAGTATGGCCATTGCTGTTGACCATTAGATTCTAAAACTGAAAATTGGGAAAAAAAAGTAATACTTAATTCATCTGCTGTTCCTTTTGGTGTGTTTTGTCTTTTAAGGTGTCTGTTGGATATTGCTATGAGATTGCACATTATTTTAAAATAAAAGTCACTAAATAATCCCTGAGAAATTTTCAAGAAAGATGTTTCCTTTTTGTTAAAACACAATATTAATAGATAATGATGTTAGAAAAATAAATAAATAAATAAATAAATTTAATCATTAAATAATAAATAAATAAATATTAAACACTTTTCGTCAGTTGTTTTGGTATACATTTATTCAGTATGACGGCATGACCTTTTTACAGTACTCAAGTTAAGCAAATGCTAAAATAAAATGGCAAATTGTCCACTTAGAAGGCGAAAAAAAGGAACTGAAACAAACCAAAACCCAGACCTTGAAAGTCTAGAGTTTAATCATTAGTGCTTGGAATGCTTTGTGTTAGCTGCAGGAATTTCACGGTACTGACACAGCTTCAGATGGTGCACTTCTCACTTTGCTAAATCATTTGCACATTTTTATCTGGTGCAGCTGGCATCACTGCCTTGGAAATCTTCAGTTTCTCTTTTATCATATCACACAGGTATCAAGTTACAGGAAAGTGTGCCTTGTTCTGAAAAAACAGTTTGACTTGATTGTGATGCAGAATCCATGGAACTCTTTTGTTTTTTTTCATTGCTGAGTGAATTTGTGGTGCTCTTGTGGTGTCCTTGTGAGTGGAATATTACTGTCGAGACTTCTGTCTATTCAAAAAAGTTCTTCAAGAAGGGAAATGTGGGAAGGAAGGTCATATCATTCTTGTGGGGGTGAGAAAAGGAAGAGAGAGGAAGATAGAAGTTCAGTACCTGCACATTGGACATGCCCAGACAAAATCACTCCAATAAAGTTATGTTGAAAAAAAATAGGCCATATACTCATGAATATTGTTTAAACTGTCTATTAAATTCAGGAGGAAAATTAAAAATTACTATAAAGGAAATACGTAGCATTTTTTCAAGGTACTGGGCTTTCCGCCTACTTTTCAAAAAAAGTGCAAGCGCTCCAGAAAGCTTTACAAATGCATTATCCATCATTTTTCTGTTTTCTAAAAGTTGTAGTGCTAACAGAATTCTGTGAAATTCGTTTATAAATACATGTGTAGCAATGCTGTTAAAATGTCTTTTAGCTTTAGTTGAACATTCAAAAAGTGATCCAGGTTAAATTCTGTATGAACTAAAGAATAGGTTTAAAGACTCAACAAAAAGTTTGGCTTAGCCAGTATGACTGGAAGTATACTAATGCTCAAATTCTTCAGAAATAGCTATGGCAATTAATGGATTAAACTGCTTTAAAAGTCATTCTTGTTTCTACTTGTACTTTTTTTCCCCCTAGACTGTAATACTGTGCTACTTCATGTGCATACAAAGTGAAGTCAGTAAGATAAGTTCTGCCATGACTAAAAAAATGGATTATATGAAAGTTACCTTACAATGTAGTATTGAAAAGAAAATCATACATTTATAATTCAGTCATGCTTCTGCATAAAGATACATTTATAATGTCAAGAGGTAAGTGTTTTATGGTAAACAAAGCCAGTTATCTGGGTCATTCCAGCAACTTTGAACTAATGAGTCAACTCACACAGATCTCATATAGGTTTGTTTGACAGTTTCCAAAATGCTGTAAAGGCAGCCTTTAAGAACAGAGGAAAATCTATTGTGAATTATAATTTCAGTCATTCAACTAAACTGTGTATGAGTTAAACAATTGTAAAAATTTAGTTACAAAACCATTGCTACTTTCAAAGGATTTGTAATGAAATATTTATTTTTTCTTCAAGAAATAATTTAGGGTTGCCAAGCATAAACAGGCTTTGGTGACCTGAAATGACTTTCAATTCAGTTTAATAAATAAAATAAAAAAAAATAGTAGCTCAAAATAGTTATTCCCATGGCAAAGCTTATTTCTCTAGTTATAAAGAGTAAATTTGTATCTGTGTATCTCATTTCATAGATTTCTTGAAATTACCTAAGAAAGTATGATGTGCAGCAAACTCTTTAGCTTTATTAATGGGCATGAAAGTTAGTCTTGCATTTAGAAACTCCATATGCAACAAATATTATAACAGGATTTTCATTTTCATTAATTTGAAATATTTCTGCACTTCAGTAGCTAAACCACTGAAACAACAGACAGGGCTTGGTAGCTGTGGTGACCAGAGGTTTCAGTTTAACTTTCTGCCATTTTCTGGTGGGAAGAAATGCAACAGATAAGCCACGTGTGTGGAAGTTATGCATCACTAGAAATGTTCTTGTAGACAGCACTCCATTGAATAGTAGTTTAAAATTATCTTTTAAGTTTTTTGAACAATTAGTTCTGTAGCTTGTATTTCTAAAATGCGTAAGGCTTATCTATTACTATAGCCCTAGATTAATTCTTATGTAGAATGCTGGTGGGTTTTATCAAATTCTAATATTATCTGTGAAAAAAAGTTGCATTTTTTTCTATGTTTAGAAGGGCAATTTGTCACTAGACAGAAGTTATATCAACTAATACATAAAACATGGCTGCTGAAATATCTGACTAGAATTTTTCTTTCTGTTGAAAGCTAAATACTTTCTCATTCGTAAAGATATATATGGTTTTCTCATAAGATTGATTTTCCATGAAGTAGGCGATAGAACTGTTTGTGTTTTGACTTCGGTTTGCTTTTACATATTTATTAGAAGAGAATAATCGATTCGATAGCAAACTATTTCTATAAAGACTACTGGATATAAAATTGAAACTGTGTTACTCAGGTTTAGCAGGAAAACTATACTTTTTTCTCTTTTATTCCCTAGGAATTATATATCACAGAAAATATCTTTAGTCTAAGCACAGAAAAATTTTTCAGTAGTCACATTGCTTGACTGAATTATCTCACTCGGGCATTATTTTCTGTGAAAGTAATCACTTGCACTTTTATTTGAGTAGACATCTCTGGTTTTTCAGGTATTTTTTAATAGATATACATAGATGTAGAAGTAATTTTAAATGGATAGTTCATGTAGTCTATTCTCGTATGTCAAGATAAAGATTTTTGATACTTGACTTTTCCAGATATTTTTTTCTTTTCATAGATCAATATCCTCTTTTTAAAGAGGTCTGGAAAAGCATTCTGCCTTTTTGTGTTAATATTGCCTAGCTTTCAGTGTGATTTTTCATGTTTATAGATATTTTGGGCTAATATATTTGGGCTAATTCTAATATATTTAGAAAAAAACCCACAACTTTGCTGAATATATGGAGCGGAAGGGATCAGTCCTGCTCTGAAAAAAAAAATATATGAGGTGTGTACACAATGCAGAGGGGTCTGCACATCACATTTAGCTTACTTAAAATGGCAAAATTAAGTCAGGAAAGTTCAAGCATAATTAAGATTATTTTCTTCTAGCAAAGTCCAGAGGGAAATATTATTTATAGAAACATTATTTTTAAAACTCCCTCTTATCTCTAAAATATTTACCTTTTGCAGGTTGTTTTTTTGGGGGGTTTTGGGGGGCTTTTGGCGATTTTTTGGTCTGTTGTCTGTTGTTGTTTTGGTTTCTTTTTTTTTTTTTTTTTCCTTTCAGAAATCCACGCATGGGTCATTGGTGTCAAAGTTTGTTAGCTAAGTGTCTCTGAGAGCTATACTCATATATACAAGTGTGTAGTGCTTGGCTCGTTTTTCTGAAGTGCTCATAAAGATTGTATCTCACCTTAATAATCTTTAACTTTCATGTGTTTATGTTTCACACATGTAAAGGACATGGAAATTGTTAGTATCTTACTGCTTTTGTAGAAGAAATTGAATGAGAAATTCCATATAACAAAATTATCGTGATATTCTTCTAAATATATTTTTTTTCTAAAATGTGTCAATGATTAACAGTTTGGATTACAGCACACACACCCACATGCCCTTTGCTGGATTATTAATGCCTGGAAAATCTCTCAAAGCTCCCACAGTGTTCCTGTACTGGGTCTTTCTGTCATGAAAGCAGCCCACATAATACTCGTATTGGTGACCACAACAGTTCTGAGTTTAACACTGGAAATAGTTGAATAACATAAAGGCCTTTTCTATTTCCACTCTGCCTCTCTGAAAGCAGGAAGCTGGGAGAAGATATGGCTGGTGGAGCTGGCCCAAACTGGCCAAAGGGGCATCCCACTCCATAAAACATTCTGCTCCAGGATAACAGCTGGGCAAAAGGAGGAGGATGGACTGGGAGGAGGTGAATATTGGTGGTTAAGACACGGCCCTGTTACTTCTGCTGTTTTCCAGAAGATGGCTGGGCATCTGCCTGCCAGCAGAAATTAATGAATTAATTCCTTATTGAATTCCTTCTGTATTCCTGTGACAGTGAGCAAGCAAGCGATCGGGTGGGCAGTACGTGGTATACAGGGCTAACCCACCACAATTTCTTAGTAACAACTGCAGAAAAATGGACAATGTAAAATGCACTAGGAAAAATGTTTCACATAAGTAAAACTGAAAATACTTGACATTTCATTTTTAGTTCTCCTTGAACAGAAATGATGCTGCAGTTTAACCATATGGTTTAAATGGTGCTCAATGTGTGTGCTACGTTTTCTAGTACAGGTCCCTGGGGAAGGTAGCAGAAAGACATCACAGATTTATCTGTAAGAAAGGCTTTGAAGTTAAAAACTCCAACAAAACAGTGTTGTTTCAATGTCTCACACAGGAATTGAGTAATATCTGGAATATGATATGCTGTTTTTTACCATGGATAATTGAATTACTTATTTCATGACAGCTACTTGATCAGGGATGAGTTAAATTTTCTCCTTATAATGTTGTTTCATACAGAAGCATATTTAATCCCAGGGAAAGCCATATATAGCTATCAAGGAAACAATAGTTTTTTACTATACTATTAGCTCAAAAAGGACAAATGTGTTCTTCATGTGAAAAGTTTGCTAAAGTGGAACAGAATATTATTGTGTGATGTGGCAGTTAAACCTTGCTTCTTGAAACCAAATCCTAATTTTAACTGAGTAAAAGTAAATTCTCATCAAGAATTTACTCAAACTTTTGATTGTTTTGATCATTGTTGCTAAAACTAGTCAGTTTGGCCTGTGAATAACAAAAAAAAATTAGATTGTTTTGTCTGACTGAGAATTAAGCTAGCCCTTTGTGCTTTTCTAAAGCCTTATTTCAAATAAGCATTAAAATGTGTGAAAGGTTGTTTAGACTATGACCTTTTCAAAACTGCTGTCGCTATGATGCACATTTCCTGCTCTTCATGACATTGGGTGATGTGTTTGGCAGAATAGAGGATTGCCTGCTGTGCTGCAATTGAAAAGCAATCAACCATTTGAATAAAGGTCCATGTATCTGTAATGAGGCAAACGTGTAATTTGTTTCCTGCTTTGTGTTAAAGAAACTCTTTTTGCCACTGGTTTGACGTTAAATGAATTATAAACATTTTTTAAAATAAAGATGATATGTGAGAAAGACAAAACAGCTAATGCTAATCAGAGCTAAGGATTTAATTGAGAGTAATGAATTGCTGGCTTTAAACTGCTCAGAGACATCAATCTGTATTTACACTTAGAGCCAGCAGCGCTCTTAAGCCAAATCTATTCAGCTGTTTGTGTCAGACCTGTGTGCATTTTCCATTCCCCTCATGTAAGGCAAGTAGCATGTCTGGAGCCCACAGGCCATTTTATATATTTAAATGGTCAATGTAAATTTAACTGGTCAAATGTAAGGAGGGTGATTAAAGAAGGAGATTTTTACAAGGTTTAATATTGTGCCCAAGAATCACCTCCTAGCAGTGAGAGAGAATTGGGCAACTCCTTCTTGGTTCCCATGAGCATAAGAACTGTCCTTGCTAGGAGAGTAATGTCACCTGAGGGAGCTGGCAGGTGAGGTGGCACACAGGACCTTGCTGTGTGGGCCCTGGGCACAGGGCCAGAGCACTGCTCAGCACCACTGGGATGGTGAAATTGAATTTGCTACAGGCAGAAATCTGAGCAGGCACCTCACTGGAGGAAAGGCGCTGTAGTGGAGTTGTCACAGGCATTTGCTCTAATATCAAACAGGTGTTTCCTAGCTCTATTATTGAGCAAGAAAGTTTACAGAGGCAGGAACACATAGAAAGCCTTTGTAATTGCAGAAGGCAAGGGTCAGGCAGCTGCTGAGCCCCCTGATGTGGGCACCTGGAGTGGAGCAAGCCTACAAAGAGGTTGCAACAAGGACGAGAGAAGAGCAGTGCGGCTCTCCATTGTTTCTCCCAGCTCCGGGCAGCTCTGGCACCTGGAGCGGCACCGCTGCGTGCTCCGGAGACTGGGTTCGCTGCTTGTTCCCGGGCGCTGCGTGCTCCGGGAGGGTGGGCTGGCCGGGCTTTCCACTGCTGTGCACAAGGGACATTGATAAAGAGACAAAGGAATGTCCAATTCACCCACGAGGGAGGCGGGAAGACTTTAATGGCCACGGTGAGCTGTAGCGGAGAAACCGCAACCCGCGCTCCCAGCGCCCGCGTGGAGGAAATGGCGCCGAGACTGGGAGGTGCGGGGTTTTATCAGGGGTGGGCTGAGGGGAGCAGGAGCCCCCCTGCCCAATGGGGACAGGCGCTGTGGTGATGATGTGGACCACGGCGCCCAACGGGGACGTGGCAGGGGTGGACCCTGGGCTCCGGGGCGAACGGGGTCGTGAGATCGGGGTGACAGACACCAAATGCTCCGGACGGGATGGGGAGTGGTTACAGGAGTGGCAGGCTGAAGCTCCAATGGCAGGCAGCCTGGAGCAAGCCACCGCGGGACGGGGGAAACACGGGGGGTGCACGGGGGTACACAGCACTCGGCTAGCTAACATAGATCAGAACCCCTAATCTGAACCCAAACCTGGGATGCAACAGAGCAGGTGAAGGATGTGGAAAGGGGGAAAAGTTTCTTCCTAATAAGCAAAAGAGATTTTTGTGTAGTTCTACTTGTATTGTAACTTCTCCTCATTTTCTTATGTGGTGTTTTTGTTCTTGGTCTTCAATTTCATTCAAGTAAAGGAGGTATGATTTGATTTTCTCTTTTCTGAGGAAACTAAAATCTGTGAATTTTGCTGAAGGTGGCTTCTAAGTTCTGGCAAGAAAAACAAATTCATATGATCAAAGATGCTAACCTGACTGTTTCTGGCTGACAGATGCACTTTTATGGGAGGTTTCAATATTTCAGGTTAATAGCTAGGCAATTCAGCATTTACAGATCTCCCTGATATTACTTGGTATTATTTTGTTTCTCACTGTAGTTTTACATAATATTTCCTTTAGCATAATAATTATTAATATTAAAATAATAATTATTTCCTTTCCTTTCTTTTAGGCCCATTCTCATAATTTTTTCCAACTTACCTTTATAAGGCAATAAGAAAGTCATTTTACTTGAATATAGACACCCTGTTCTCCTAAGTGTATTTGGGCTTGACTTTTAAGGTTGAAAAGATCCTGTACAGTCATACTGCCTGCATCAATTTCTGTTGTTCCTCACTGATAAATACAGAGTCCACCAGAAGATCTCAATCATGTTCTATGGAGGTGTAAATCTTTACAGGATTTCCTGTGCCCCTGCTGGAAGGAGGGAGGAAAGGGAGATGTGTGTCTGAGGGCAGAGGGGGAAGGCAGGGAAGAAGGAAGGAAAGGAGAGTACAAGACCCAGCTAAAAATTTATTTTGTACACAGGCAGAATAAACTTTTGTATAAAGCACTCGAGCTTACTTGGCTGGTGCTGAGAGAAAACTATGTCACAGCAAGGTAATGGTGAGCCATGTGTATGATTTTCTTTCACTCCTGCAGGTAGGAGCAGGGCTGAGGGGTGTGAGCTCCATGGGGCTATTTCTGAGGCCCATGGACTGCAGCTCTTCATCTTGCATGGCTGTGAAGCTTTTGTTTGTCCTCGCTTTCCACCCTCCCATCTTTGAACCACTAGTTCTCCTCAGTTTGTTAAGATATGCTTTGTTATGTAGTGGAAATTCATTACTATAATCATTATATTGACAGATTTTTGAACAATTTTTTTATTTACTCTCAAATAATTCACTCTTTTCTTTAAATTTTGTCCTCTGCCCAAAATATTCCTAACAAAAAAAAAATCTAAATTTCTGAATAATTTAATTTACCAAGAGTTCTGGATAATGAGTAGTGCAGATTTAGTGTCATGTTGAGTCAATGTAATTACAAGCTGTTCTGGATAGTGAAATAAAAAATTGTTAAAGAACTGTTGCTAAAATGCTACAGTTGAAAAATAGAAAAAGTCTAGAGCTTTAATATTTATGAGCAGATTCTCACAGGTCATACTGGGGTCTTGCTCAGTGTTAACGCCCTACCAGTCTTAATGGTAGGTGGTGATAAATTTTATTTGCTACTAAAACCTGAGACTACACTGAACATTTACTAAAATAAGGATTACAGTCTTGGTTGGGCCTTTCATAGATAGTGTATTAAGCAAAGATACTGCTGTAGAGGTGAAATTCTAATTTACAGAATTGTTTTAAATAGAAGAGGGAGGAATGGGACCACAGGTCTTTTGACCCCAGAAATTACCATTAGTTATTTGCACACAAAATATTGGTGCATTGTCTTGAAAAGTAGCTACCACTTTGTTTTCCATGACACGTGGGTGATGCAGCAAGTTAGGAATGAAGCCATGAATGTAAATTATATTGTTAGGGAAGTAAGAAAACAGTTCGAGTTTATGAGAGAATGCTCAGCACACAGAAAGTCTGTGTGTGTCGTTCCAGCTCAGGGCCAACTGTAGAAGGTGGTGATTCATACTCATGAATTTCCGAAGTTCCACTGTGTAATGTTTCTCTAAACTGATTAGATAGAAGGATAAAGTATCTGTGTGTGTTTCTGTCAGTCTTTTGCAAGCTAAAACATTAGCTTAATTCCCAGATGTAAATGAATCAAACTGTGACCTACAACTTGCTCAGCTATGGATTCTGTTGAAGTAGCCTTTTAATAGGCAACCTGTATGAGGAATCCCAAGTGAAAACTTGAAACTGTATTTATTAATTTTTTTTTTTAAAGTTAAAACTATTTTATTTTCTCTACTGTCTAAAAATAAAAACTTCTGCCCTTCTATTTGGTATCTATTTAGAGTTTTAAATTTCAAGAGGATCTGAAAAAATCTATCTGACTGCTGTAATTCTTTGAGTGTAATACATTTTTAGTGATAGTTCTTAAAGTGAGGGTTTTTTTTTTAACTTAAGGCTGTGATAATTTGAATGTTTCTTGACTTTCATATGGAACAAAGTATGTTTTGTTTCCTGTAATACTTTAGATCCTCTCAAAATGTGTAAATATAATACTTATTTTAGATGAAAATTCAGAGTACATAGCTCATATGGGTATACACTTCCCTGTTTTTGTGTTGTGGCATTTGACAAATGTAGACTTGACTATCATCACATAAGCAATAACAATTGCTGGGAAAGTATTTGCATTCATGGCTAGATGATTTGTCATCCCAAATTACTGGCTTTCAGTCTCTCAATACTGAATATGCTTTGCTGCTTACCTTCTCAACTAAATTACTGAATTATATCTAAATATGGCATCCTAAGTTGTTCTCAGACTAATTTACTTTCTAAAACGTGTCCTTAGATAGAACAATAGCCTTCTGAAATACTCAGTGTTTGTGATGATGATGGTCTCCTGGATCGGTTCTGCACCCTAAGCAATTTTATCCCAGGAGATTTAGCTACACTGACATTCAAGAAACCCAACCAAACAACAGAAAAAATCCCCTAAAAAAAACCCAACAAACTGAAAAAAACCTCATCCATGTTCAAGGTATCAAAAGTATACCTTTGATAATAATATATCCAGGAATGAAAAGTAATGGTGTCAATTTCCTAACAGTGACTGAAATAGTCAGGCATTCATGAATGGGCTGCATGTCACAGCCCACATTGCTTTAAAATGTGGTTTCTTCTTTGTTAATTGCAAGATTCCTGTAGCTTAGTAGCAGTTCTATTCCAAGGTTAAAATTATGGAAGTACCCTTTTTGGAAAGAAAAAAATAAAATGAAGGATATGCCAAATATAGTGATTTTTGCAATTTGGACTTGAGCAGTGAAAAGCAGCAGAAGTTGGTTTTACTTAAGCTAGGTTTTGGTTGTTCATTTGTTTTTTTAACTTATCTCTAAAACCATTTCTTGGTATTTCTCAGTACCTCTTTAGATTGATTGATTTGTTTACATTTTCATAATTGGGTGCATTTTTAGTTCAAATTTATGGTTGTGAGCATTTAGTCACCTGTTTTGGAATTGCATGGATTTAATTTATTTCTTTGCTGTGAGTGATCTGGTAATCTGGTAACCACAGTTTGGTGGACTGCTTCAGAGTACACTTCTACCAATTTTTTCTTAAATATGTACTGTAAACACTGTATAGCTGCTCCTTCTCAGTGCAGAACAGTGCCTGTTAAACATGCTAAAACTTATGGCTATAACTTAACGCTGACTTAAGGCTTTAGATTGTATCTAGAGAAAGAAACCTGCTTCTCTTGAGGTCAGTGGGAATTTTACCACAGACTTCAATTGAAGGAGTTGCATATGCAGTGATGTATGCAAATTTATGTATTGTTTTGGAGTAGTTAATGGTGTAAAATGAATATATATATATAACATTTCATAATAAATACAGTTTTTCATTAAGGCAGAAAAGTTGCTTGTTTATTGCTGTACATAATTGGTATATGTTGACAAATACCAATATTATAAATATAAATATATATAATGTAAATTATTCTCCCTTATCTGAAAAAAGGTGTTTTGCATTCAGGCATCAGATTCAATTACAGTACTAAGATGAAGTCCCAAGAGAAGTCTTAAATGAGTTCTATTTTCATAACATACAGCACAGTACATTTTTGATTCACCACACACCTCTCAATAATTCAGAGCAGTTGTCAGATGGAGTTTTAAGATCTTTATCTTCAGTTCAGAAAGCATAAATAATAATGGTTTATGTACTTTGTCCTCAAACTGTAACAATTCCATCACTTCTAAGTTCTTATATTCTATAATGTGAGTACATGACCTGTGCTGTAAAGCACTCTTGGGTATTCCAAAGCTTTATTTGAGCTTAGCTTTAGTATTAGAAAATAGGGAAATTTGGTTTATGTTAATTTCTGTCAGTTGATGTCTGTTGCTCACATGTAGTGGTGATAAATTGTCATGAGGAGGAATACTTTCAAAAACTTAAGGGAAAATTTTAATGTTGAATTGAGTTTTCCTGTTTCAAGTAATTTTGTTGCATGAGCAGATAAACCCGCCATTGGTCTGGTCTTTACATGTGTATAAACATCACTGTGGCTTAATTATATCAGCCATACAACACCTGAGGTGAATATGTAGTCCTCTCAACTTTGTGCTGAAATTGTTATCAAGTAATATAGTGAAAGCATGTCATTAGAGCCAAATTTCATGGTTGTGTGCTTTATGTTGTACATTTGTCTATAAAATTTGTGCTGTGTGAGAAAGCAAGAAAATCAAAGCATGGTTGTCTAATAGACCCATAGGCTTCAGAAGAAAAAGTGGTGAGATTTTATATCTTCACTTCAGTAAGTGAAGAACATAAATTCTCAGTGGCTTGAAGAAATGTGCATCAAGGTATTGTATTGACATGTTAACATTTTGCTATGGAAAATAAATCTAGTACGACCAAATTACTACTAAGCATTTTGGTTTGCTTCTTCATGCTATTTTTATATGAGTTAGCCAAGGATGGATTCAGCTAGGATGTGGGGATAAGGAAAGTATTGCAAGGAATTAGACTAACAGGTCTTTGTTCTGGACATTAGGAGTACAAAGCGAGAGAATAAAATTAAGTAACTGTGAAGGGCAGTGTCGATTCCCACATTTGAAGACATTTTAGTATTTTTATACATATTTAATGACACATTTATGTAACCAGAAAGCCTATTTATTGATTATTGCAATTGACAATTCTGCTTTCATATTCACATAGTTTTCACATCATACACTTTCTCTTGCCAAGAAGCCATAGTTAGTTCTATGGCAGTCAAAATGGAAACTGGGGATATAATAAGGAAATATTACTGTGCACTGAACTTCCCCTTTCACCAAGAGATCTGCTACTGACAACAGTGCTTATCTTACATGGTGGCAGCAGCGCAGAAAGGATAGATTGCAGACAGATGGCTTTGGTAGCCTAATGTAGACAATCCATTTCCTTATTTTAGGAGCGGAAGGAACTGAAAGTTGTGGCCAGCAGAAACTCTATTTCTACTGCAGCAGTCTTAAAGCTCTGTTTGCCATCCAAATCACAATTTTCATCATTGAAATGCCACTTAGAGGTTCATGTGACTCCTTCTAGCCACCATTTACTTGATGTATCAGTCCTGCTCTTCCATGCTCTTTTTCCTAAAATGTACTTGTAATGCCACCACAGAGGTTTTGTCATTTTTTTGTTTTTAAATTCTCCATATTGATTCAGAGCCCTGATTCAGCTCTAGTTATTCTCATGGATCAGTCTCAATGTGTGAATGTCTATTTTATTTGCCTGTCAGAATTCATGGAGCTTCTGGAAGATGATATTAATCACATGGTTTAGATTCAGGTAGACCTGCAAGGAGCACAGAGTTAGATTCAATCCTTATGGGTCCCTTCCAGTTTGAGACATCCTATGGTCTGAATTCTGGAGAATACATTTTTCTATAGCATGCAACAATATAGCAATTTTAAGGTGACAAACTTCAGTATACATTTAAAAAGTAATGATTTACTATGAATTTTTTAATGAAGAGTAACTCTTGTTACTAGATCTTGCTCTAAATTACAGTTAGCCTATGACAATGATTAAAAGTATAAAAGTCATGATAAAGAGACTAAATTTTTTAGCATCAGGCTGACCTATGTTTAATATTGGTCAAGGATGTAACAAAAGACATAGCCTCACTTCATTTACTCAAATCAATCCTTTTTGTATCTTGCGTGGAATTAAGCAAAATGTAATTATTAAATAAAAACTTTTTTTTTTTTTTTTTTCATTTTCTAAGGGTATTTTGGTCAGGATGGCCATTTTGGATCATGTGAAAACAAGTACTGTGGTCTGGGCAGACACTGCGTTGTGAATAGGAAGACTGGCCAAGCTGAGTGTCTGTGCATGGAGCACTGCAAGCCGCATTACAAACCTGTATGTGGGTCTGATGGAGAATTCTATGAAAACCACTGTGAAGTGCACAGAGCTGCCTGCCTGAAAAAGCAAAAGATCACTATTGTACACAATGAAGATTGTTTTTTTAAAGGTAAGCATGGCTGAACAATATCTGGAATATTGCTATCGGGTATGTGTTTTCAAGCTGTTCAATTAAATCTCTATAGCGTCTGCACAGAGTGTACAGTGAATAAATGACTTGAAATATTAATACAGTAAGTATTGCACTCCAGAGATACCTTATGGATTTTTTTTCCTATTGTTTACACTCAATGCTCTAGGCATTTAACCTGAATAAACTGGTTCTCTCTTAGAAACTAATCTATGGCAGCTTGCCTTACAAATGTGGTTGCTGACATCATTCATCTAAATACACTTATATCCCAAAGCCTTAAGGATGTTAATCTTTGTTGCAGGAAAAACAGAATTTAGGATTTCAGAGTTTTGGAAGGTTGCAGGACCTGTGCTCATATTTGGTGTTGAAGTTCATAGAGCAGCAGCTTATTCATGGATAAATTGGTCTTTCTTGCTTTGAATTTGGATAATGAAAAGTATACTTGTGTACTCATCAAAGCATGCAAGATTAGTTACTTTCTAATCTTTTCAATGCTGAGATGCCAGCCTGAATTCTGAGAGCTACACCTTCTGCTAAGCATTTTGTGCTGACAATGTCAACAATTGCAACGTGCTCTTTTTTTGTATGATTTGAGTGCACCTTGCAGGCTTCTGGAAGTCTGCCAGTGCAGACTTTGAATATTTGTGACTTCTTTGACATATTTTGAGTGTGTTTTCACTGGTTAAAAAAAGATGGATGGCTTTGGCGGGAGGGGAAATTTTCTTAATAAGGTCCTTGTTTATTAGTCTTTTTAGTGCTTCCTGAAAACATGATAAGCTCAGCAAATTCATAAAAAAAATGCTGAGGTACAGTATCCATAGGTTAAACTGGGGGTGTGGAAATCTTCTAACAGGAATCCATATATAAGTAATAGCAAAAGTTTAACTTCATTCAAAACTAACTGTGGACACTGGATAAAATTGATATATCATCACAATATGTAGGCCTTAAGTACATAGCATGTGTTCTGAGGTAGTGGAAAATAAAAAATGGGATTCTAGGAGTATAACATATAGTGCTTGTAGGGAATGGTTTGTGTGTTAACAACAAAACATGAATGCTTCAATCTTAACAATCACAATCTTTTTTTTAAAAAAAAAAAACTTTGATGATGCAGTACTCTGGTAGAAGAAATGACAGTAGAAAACCATTAAATGTTTAAATTTATGGGGCTAATTTCAGTTCTTTAGTATGGTGTATACAACAGAAATAATTCCAGAGCATGTGTGGGAAAAAATATAGCATTGCTACATTTTTTCCCCTTAGAAAAAAAGAGATTTATTTATGGAAATGAAACAGTACTTCAGGTAGAAATATAACTCAAATGTTGCCTTAAGTTTTGTTAGCTCATCTTTATGTTTTAAATTCACCATGCTTCCTTCACACTTGTTATTGTGGACAATGATCTGAATGATCAGCTTCGAGCACCTAATTTAGATGCTGGATTAAAAAAGTTAAAAAGTAGGTTTTTCCTACTTACTGTCAATTACATTCTTTAGCAAGTAAGTGAGTGACTTTGTCTGAGATGCCTTCTGAAAACTGTTATTTATCAAGTTACTTAACTTCTCTAATTTGGGCTATAACTACATGCCTAAAAATAATGTAGAATATTTCATTTTCCTTCTTCTTTCTCATGTTGATTTCAGTAGTGTTAAACATATGAGATGGGAACAGTTATTTTTCTTTATCTTATTTCATATATACGGGCCTTATTGATCTCTATGTTAACTTTGCCTGCTTCATTGCATTAGCAGAGCACAGTGCTGTTAAAGCATTGTTGCCTTTTGTGACTATGTTCCAACATCTCCTATCTTTTGTGAATATCTTCCAAAATCCACTATATCTATAAGGTAATGGAGGCAGAAGATGTCAAGCTATTTTTATATGATTTCTTTCTTTTACAAAACATTTCTAAGCTAACCACTAGTACATTGCCTTCAATAAAGTTAAAGGTTCTGCCAGTTACAGGTCAAAAATATTAAAAAGCTAATAGGAAAAACCCCTCAAGAGTGCTCCTCCTGGGTAGAGAAGGTGAACCCCATCACTACTGGTGGTGTCAGAAGGGCACTGCCACGTGTCCTCCTTTTAGTTTAGCTGACATCCTCCAGCACGTGATCTCATTTCAAGGAGCTGCTGCTGAGACCATAAAAATTCAAAGAAGATCAGAAAACAAATCTTCTGAGTGCTTTGTTTAGGCTTTCACAACATCCTTTAGAAGAGGCTAGTCTGAACTGGGGCGGGGTGTGAGGGGAATGAGTTCCTCCAAGATGCTGTTACATAATAGGATAGTCACTGTCAACGAGTATATTAAGACAACAGTTAAATACTTTTAATTTATGGTTCATTGCTAATCATTGATTTTCAGATCAAAGTACTGTTTAGCTGCTTTTTGGGTTTGTTTTTTTGTTTTTTTTTTTTTTTTTTTTTGGTGTATTTTATCTCTAAGAAGGCAATGCTTTGAGGTATTTGTGCTTCAAACCCTCATACTGGGTTCTCTGTTCTCCCCTTTTCAGGGGGAAATATTTCTTGATTGCAGAACTTTTAAGTTTTAGATTGGGTATGGAGCTCAAGATGAGAGAAGCTGAGAAAGACACTTTATATAAATGAGTAAGCTTACCAGAAAACACTAGTATACTGTGTCTGGAGAACAAAATTTTAAAAGCTAATGTTCTATATACTCAATTAACATTATAACAGTAGCTAGGTAGCTATAATTATTTGAATAATACATCTTGTAACCAAATGATTTATAGTTGATCTCAAACATCATGAGTTCTACTTAATGATTTGAAAATTGCCCTTTTAAACACTTACATGCTTAGTGGAATTTAAGGATTGCCTTGCTAAATAAAAGAGATCTTTGGCTTACATGTTGAAACTCCATTAAAATCACTGAGAAATGTGTGTCTTAGCTAAGCTATACATAGAACACAGACAAAAAGCATCAAGGCCCTCACAGAGAGCAATTTCTGAAACATATGATAAATACATTTTGAGGTAGTGAAAGCTGTGTCAAAGCTGTACTCTGCTGACATGCTGTTTTTTAAACTAAAACGTCAAATTCTGATGCATTAGCTGCTTTATATTGTAGCTTATTTATTTCCAGATTCATTGGAGTACATCCTTTTTTCCTTTTTTTCCCCTTTTTACTTGCTATCTTTATTTCTTCACACCAAATTAAATCACACCTTTTTCTGAAACACGTGTGGACTACATGAAAAACAGTAATAGAAGTTGAAAGTTTGGCCTTGATGATTGAGACTGTTATGCAAGTGTTACATTTTTCACACGGATCAAGATAATGGCCATAATTAATTAAAAATTACTTTTCCTCCACTCCTATAATTATTCCCTCAGTTACTTATTGGCATGTCATGATGCATCAGACACTGAATGATTTTTCCTACTGGCTTGGTTAGATGTTTAGATGCCAACTGTGACCCTGAGAATTAGTCAATAAACTGTCTCAATTTCTTCTCATATAGATGCAAAATGAATTCTACAGAGAAGCTAATTACTTATAATCCCCTTTTCTATTAATTTAAATTAGAAGTATTTTGTATACCTGTAGAGTCCTCTATTTCCCTCAGGTAAAGTCCAGTGTCCTGTAACTGGTTGTTAGAGAATGAAAATTCTGCAATCACTTTCAGAGGAGTTCTCAAGCCTGAATGATCTAAAAAATGTAAAATATTTATTATTCTAATAAAGCAAGAGAACTCTTTAGAAAATGCTTTGTGATCCTGTCATCTAAGGAACTTTCTGATATTTATATCACAGAAGAAAAAACGAAAAAAGAGATGGTCAAGTGCCACAATGTTGTGTTCAGTGATGGGAAGAAGAGGAAATGATGAACTAGAGGAAATACTAATGACAAAATTCAAAGTTTGAAGCTAAGATTAGTCATTAGATCTGATACTGACCATATGAACTGGGAAGTCTGATATGCTTTTCTTTTATGCTGGGTGAATAAGTAGTTTGTGAAGAGCATGAGTGTGGGAGCATGCAGGGGGCAGGTGGCTTCTGCATGCTTTCTGCTGCCAGTGTCCTGAATGTTCTCAAGCCAGGCCCTTTGTGTTTCAGAGCAGCTTCTGCTGGGTGTAAGAAGAGCAATGGGAACATCTGACTCACAGTGTGTTTGGCACTATTGACTAACCCGTCCCCGGCTCTTGCTAGCCATACCTTTAACAAGCCCCAGAGGATGGGGATTCAAATGGCCTAGAATTATTTTGCTTGGTGTCTCTGCCCTTATCTTTATTCTGTGAAATAGCACTGTGGAATTAATGGCTTTTGTGCAGAACTTAGAAGGCTGGAAACATTATTCTTCAGCTTTTATCAAGTTCAGTTGGACTCATGTGGTACAATGTACTGGATTGTGAATGGCATTCTCGGCTAAGCTTCAGTTATATTTTTGTGTGTTCATTTCTTTAACTCCATTTTCCTAAGCCCAGGCCAGTAAATATAAGAGATTAAAAACATTCAATGACAAATTCATCTTGTATTTTCTATGCACCCTGAGCTTCTTGTAAATTTTACATTATATTTATTTCCATACAGCAATACACTCACGACAAATGGCAATTTGCTTTGAATCTTCAGGAATGTAGCAAATATTCCTATATACTTTGAATTTTATAGATTATTTGGAGGATAAAGTTTACTTCATATATAAGCTTTTTACTTATAAGTAGCTTTGGTGGCATCCTTATGATATTAACATTATTTTAATCTCTTATTTTTCTTTTTTTTTTTTGTCTCATTTTGATTTGGTGAATATTTTCATCTGTTAAAAAGTCAGTGAGCTTCAGATTTCTTACTATTACTGAAATATCTAGATATCTAAAGACTGCTTTTCGTCTGAATGTTCCTGAAAGACAAAGTAGAAACATAGGTTGGAAAGCTTGCTCCCAATAATAAGCTGTTCAGGGCAGAGGATAAGAGCTGCCTATGAAACTGACTTTCAAATTACTTGTTCAAAATAAGTATGAGCAAACTGGAAGAAATTCAGAAGACATTAGCAGGAATAACCAAAAGCAGTAAATGGCTTAAAAAAGATATGAAGGCATCTTACAAAATCATCAGGGCAACCTAAGAGTGGATGTGAATAGGCTGCCTTGTATTCCAAGAAAAGAAATTAAAATGATGAAATAAGAAAGCAGGAACAAACTCAAAGCAATCTTTTGTGTTTGACATACAGCAGATCCTGTGAGTAAAAGCTACATAGGATTTCAGCAGCAGACTGTAAATACTAGGGGAAAGCCTATAGGCTTTCCTTCGTTTTAAAGAGGGCTGGGGGAATTACTTAAAGTGAGCTAAATACTAACTATCCCACAGAAAAGATCTAGGATGCCTATCTAGCCTCTACAGTGACTTCCACAGGATTAGTTCAAAGATTATACTTTTAAATTTTTTTTCTGTTTGATTGTGCCCTAGGTGATCTTAGATTGGTTCTTAAAATATTGGCACATTAATTTAGAAGCACTGACATTTATTTAATCTTACCTGATGTTCATATACTTCAAAAGCAAGCATATAAGTCTCTGTCATTTTACCAGTTTCACTTCTAGAAATATTTCATCTTGTCTTTTCTATAAATCTTAAACACATTATTTAAGTTTGATCATTAGCCATCTTGCAAAAGAAATTAGGGTATGTTAATCTGAATATCAGTCCAGTGTTTTCATTGCAAAAGAACTTTTTTCCAAGATGTATTTGCCTTTTTACTTTGGCTATCAGTTGGCTTCTCTGTTGAAATTCTCAAAAACATCATTATTACACTCTTTCTAAAAGCCTGATTTTCTGCATATAACATCACCATTAAGGTTGCTGCCAGTAAAGTGTCAAGCTTCAGTTATCACTCCAGAAGTATGTTCAACACAAGCTGTATTGTGAAAAGAAATCTGAAAAAATCTTTCAGAACTCGAAGTTTCTGCTTTATCTTAAAACATTTGATGGCGCATAGGAATTATTAGACTTAGATTACTAATCCAGACTATGATCTACATATCGTCCCTTTAGTGCAACACTTAAGAAATTAATATTAAATCCTGAATTCATGCAGAGAAAACGTTAGCAATTGCACATTCACAGAGTGGTAAAAATCACTGTTTATGGCCGGTGTGCTACTTCTTTCAGCACTTTGTTGGAAAGTGATGCTCTAACCAATAGAAAACTGGATCTTTTTAATACCCTTTGAAACTACACTAAATTTTAGCACTGTTCCTCTACTCTGCTTTCCCCACATAGTTCATTTTCCTGAGTTGCATTGCTCATGAGAGTTGGAAAACTGCTGGTTTTTCCTCCAATATCTATGCAAGATTAGTCTCAAGTATCTCTCTTAAATTCCCCAGTGTTACCTTAAATGGCTTAAACTAACTGGCATGTGAGGCAAACATATGCAATATCTGCTACTAGATCTGCAGAGTGAAGCTAAAGCCAAGGTATTTATGAGAACATGCATATAAGAAGCTTAATTTAAAAACTGAACATTCGACATTCCCTGCTTCACTGCTGTTGGTGATATTGCATATCTTTGCAACTAAAATCCCGAACTCTACTGTCTCTTTCCTCCTTTGCATTGACTTCAAACCTCTGAAATGTTGGATGGGGCAACTCCTGAAACAAGTTATGAATATAGACCTGGCTTTTATTGCCTGGCTAAAGATATACTGCAAAGACATCCTTTACTTTCAGTGTCTGAAACAGTCGCAATCTATGTATATCAATGCCTTTAATGCTGGGATAAATCTATTAATCACCTCTAACGTATTATGTATTCTACATTCACATAGTGATGAAGAATTAGTGTTCTCTAGCTAATCTCTGTACAAACTTAATGAAGTTTAAAATTTCTTGTAAGGTCATCGCTGCTGTTTGATACCACACAAAGAAATGGGTCTATGGACATCACAGATTTTCCCTGGTAGAAAATTTTAAAACTTTTAATTTTTCCAGTAATGGTGTTGAATCTGTTCAAAGAACCTGTATTAACCTGAAAGCTGCATTCTCAAATCTCTGCCAAGTCACTGAATCAGACAACCAACATTGGAAAGTCTTCTTCCTTGGAGATATTAAAAACCTGACTGGATGTGGTCCTGGGCAACCAGCTCAAGGTGGCCCTTCTTGAGTAGGGGAGCAGCACCAGATGATTTCTTATGGTTTCCTTCAACCTCAACCATTATGTGGATAAGCATCTCTGAAAAAAAACCATCCTTACTTATACACTGTCATCCTTACTTATACACCATCAGCCTGATTTTTGAAGAAACAGAAAGTAGCTCATGGTGCTAAAATTCAGCCAGTACTTTCTGGTACTGTTGAGGAAGAATTGGAGAGATCAGAGGAAGAGAAACAGAAGTAGAGTTCTGGCAAAAACAGAGGATAGAGTTCTGCCCCCCTTTCCAACCTGGTAACTTGGGCATGTGGATAGGGCAGTGCCACTCACATGATAGAATATTCTTTGCTCTCCTGCTTTTTTGGTACTGTCAGAAAATTACTGATGTGTTGCTAGCAGTACAAGGATTGTGCAGCTATGGTTCAAATCATGTGTCAATTTCTGTGCTAAAATAGCCTTTATAAAAATTTTGGGAAAAGGCAAAAAAAACACTACACAATTTTTTTTTTTTTGGTGACATTCTAAAATAAATATTGGTAGTGCCTAGTATTGAGGATAGCAAATGTTTTTAAAACTGGAAGAAAATAGATAACAGTATTGCATAGTGTAGTGACAAAATGGTTGCTTGTACTAAAAAATAATTAAAGAACTATTTTTTACTATCAAATTGGTGGTATGGGATATTGAAAATTATTATACAATAAATCAAACTAAATGTTTTGTCATAAATTTATAGTAAATAAAGGTAGCCTTGTATTCAGGCAGACATTTAAATGAGAAACATTTTTTTTAAGTTTAGAGTAAGTATAAAGTACTTACAAAGTACTCTGTAAGTACAAACTACTGAACACTGGTTGGTCTGATGTAAACTTTAAAAAAATTTAATTAAATAATGACAGAATTACCATCAGGTCTTGTGGGAAATTTTTCTGATGGAACATATTGTTGGCCTTTAAAAATCATTAGCAATTGGATACATATACAAGGCATTGGCATGATATTTGTAATTCAAGTTGGCTAGTATATGGTATAGTAACTTAATCTATAGCTTCTTTTACAAAATCTGAATATTTTGAAGAAAAGTAGGTATGCAAAAATGATATTTAATTTCCATTTCTGGTTCTAGTAGCTAATAATGGATGGAGTAAGTAAAACCTGTAAGTTAATTGCTTTCTCTTGTGGTTTGCCATTTAGTCTCCTTTAATATAGGATGGTTGGTGGGGTTTACAGTAAACTAAACTAGAAATGTAGCATTGCCTTTTCAGGGTTATTTGCTTGTTTTTACTCTGTAGCACCCTAGTGAAACCTGAGAAATGAAATTGGTTTAAAGAAACTTAATCTACTCAGTTGACAGTAGCTAGTTCAGGCAAATTGTCAATATTTTTGTAAATATTTGTAAATATTTTTCAACTCTCTATTTTTTTTTTACTTTCTTTGAATATGCTTCCAAATTACATTTCTTAGCCTAGATGACTTCCAGTTTTTCCCTTTGATTTGTCTCATCTGGTGACAAGAAAACAAAGTAAGCTTCCTGCCACCAGGCTTGTGATGGCAGCTATCATGTTATTATTATGCTTTTAATTTTTAAAGTTATAGTATGAAAACGTATTGAAAACAACCAGAAAATAAGTGGCCATAAGCACTTTCTAAAGAAGAAGACTTGGGCAGTATACTCTGTCAATTGTGTCACAGACAGGTAAATAAAATAAATAAAGTAACATGATTTTGATGAACATTGTATATATTCTATTCACTGGTGGTATTTAGCAGTTTTGATTTACCTTAGTTAAAAAAAAAAAAAGTATTTATACCATTGTAACCAGAGTTTATACTGTTAGTTCTGTAACACAGAACATTGTCAACAAAATATGGTAATTTAAAGTTTGACAGAGACGTATAATCGGTGATTCAATTTCAGCAATTTTTTTCATGGAATTGTCGATTATACAATACTCCTTTTGACATAAACTGCAACTAAAGTAGATTATATTATCAGACTTTATCTTGAGATTAAAAAAAATATGACTTATATTTAAATTTATATAGAATGGCCCAAAGAATCCTCCAGCTGAAACTAATTTTAAAAGATTAATTTCAGAAAATCAAAATAGTTAATTTTTGCCTCATTTTAATTTATTTTTCTTCTTGTTTGGCTTTGAACTTCTCCCTTTTGCTGTCATTGAAACCAGAGCTTTGTTACAGATTATTTATAATAATTTATGTGAAATTTATAAAATTTGTATTATTTGAAGTTTTTGCTTTTCATGAAGAAACTAGTCTTTCTCATTGGCCTTAGCAAATGTACTTCTCCTGATACTCATGTAGAGAGTAAATAAAACTTGATAAACTGGGTGATGAAATCTGATTAGATCCTTTAGCTTTCTCTTTACCTGGAATGATAATATGGATTTAATTTTAAATTGTTGCAAGTAAGCAACAGAAATAAAGGAAAACAGATTACAGCAAAAATAACTTAAACTATAGCCCTAAGAAATCAGCTAAAATAAAATTATACAAAACTTCCTCTCACTAAGAGAGATGTTTTATATTTTTTGCATGTATCTGTAATGGCTTTGGGTGCAATTAAATCCTGAACTCTATATTGTCAGGAAAGTTTGTTTCCCTCAGGGCTGGAACAGATGGTGGAGATTCTTTTTTTTTTCTTCTCACCATTTAGAGACCAAGTCTGCTGAACCTCTGCAAGAAAAAGTATTTATGCCAAAGAAAGCTGCTGATGTTGGCCTTAAAGTAGTAGAGCTGTATTCTCTATAGGGTTATTACTAAGAATCCTGGTAAACAGGCAGTGCATTGAAATTTTGCTATTAGCAGTGTTTAAATACAGATTTGATATCTGCCTAATAATGTTTGTTTTACAGAATAAAAAAGTGCAAGTTTTCACTTAGTATTCAGCCTGTTTGTCAGGATATTTCACTGTTCAAGGAGGAAGCTATGAATTAGCATTTCCCAGTCATCACTTTGATAATTAGAATAAAAATCTAAATGCACGGAGAATAGCAGAAGTGTTGTTAATCATGAGCACTCCGTACTCTTAATCCCACCTGGAAAATAAGAAAAAAGCACTCCTGGGATCTAGTAAAACAGCAAGCCTTGTATATCACTAAAGAAAATCTGAAAGAGGGAAAAATATCCTTGCAGTGTTAAATACTAGTTATGGTCAAGAAGTTTCATTAGTGCTTCTAAATTTAAAACAACTGCTGAATGCATCGGTTCTTTGTTATTTTCCTATTCCATCTTCTCTTTTATACAAGTTCTTGCCATTCAAATAGAACATAAAGATTTTTATTGGTCCCTTATGATGCAAACTATAGTTGTACAATCATCATTTTAGAATATGAGCTCTGTGTGCTCTTAGATTTGCTGTCACTTTATCACAATTGTAGAAGCATCTTGAAGTGTATTTGCTTAAGCAGGTGGTGAATGGCCACACTGGGAATATATCTATCTTCTTTACTGTATGATGAAGTTTTAAAGTAGACATTTTAGCTATGGTAGTTGGAAAAACATATTTTTGTGATAAATCTTGTAGGGAAAAAAACCTCAACAAACTGGTAAAAGAATTAAAAGCCCGGAATTATACTGAGTACATGAAATTGGTATAAATTAGATAGTTGAGTGAGCACAAATGACACGTACAATATATAAGAATGTTAATGCTTTCTTTCCTTTCTACGGTATTTCATAATTGATTTTTTAAAAGGAAATTGAAAATTATGTGTTTCAGATTTTCATTTACAAAAATCCTTAAGTGCCAAGGATTACTGTGGGACAGGGAAAACCTTCTAGTTTATATGGGAGTTTCTCTAATGCTATCATTTCAGTAATCTCAGGATTTAATTCAATCCTCCCTGCTGAGTTTAATGAAGATTAGGTTCATTGAAATCAGTAATTGATGAATATTTGTTATATTGCAAGCATGAAAGATGTAAAAGGGAGCCCAAGGAAGAGAATACTGGGTTAGAAGTTTGAAATGAATAAACCATAAAAAATCAACAAAATCCAAACAAAGACCACACATGCACCCCCTCTCCCCCATCCCGCAAAATGTGAAAAAACTGTTGAAAACACACTGTTTGTACCAATAGTGTGATGTAAACTTGAATGTTATTCTGAAATGGTCTCAGGGTTTGCCTGAAACACAAATCCAGTTGATCTGGCAAACATCACAACTGGTGGCAGTTCTTCACTTATATTGGATGGGGTTTACCTACTTTGTATGATTTACCTCACATTTTGACTAATTTTTAAAAGATTTACTTTTATAAATCCTTTAAAATATTAAAAGGGTTTTGGAAGTATTCTGAAATTCTCGATGCTTTTTAAAAAGTAGAGTTAGACTTGCTTTGCTTATGTCCAGTACTTGTAGAGAATAGGTAGTTGAAAAAAAAGGAGAGCTCAGAAGAGACTCCTATGACATTTCATGTGCTTGTGATGGTTTGGGGTTTTTGTTTTTTTTGTCAGGTTTCTGAAGTTTTTTTGATTTTAGTATTCCTTATTTATTCATGAACTTTATTCATTTTTGTGTTTCACAGATAAATGAGCATAAGTCTAGGTGCAGTATGTATAGCCTTTAGAGTAGTCCCGATATTCTCTTTGTATAACCAACTTATACATTCATATATTACTTTGACATCACTTAAAAATTCTCCCACTTCACTCCAAAAAAAGTGTTGAAAAAAAGAAAAGAAAATCATTGCTTCATTTCTTTAGTTGTTTTACTCTATTAGCAAGTATTAGTGGTGATGGTGGCAATGAAGGCATTTTTAAGCCTCATGGGATGTTGGTGTGCATTGTAATATTTCTTTTTCATGCCATGAATGATGTGTAGGTGAGGCCAGTCTGTGGTGCCTGTTTTGCATGCTTGCTTCTGGAAAATGAAAATCTGGGTGTGTAGACTGAAAAGGGTTGTTTTCCTGAACAATGCTATTGTTTGGATGATCAAACGGCTGCAACACTAGGATGCATTGTAGATCCATTTTCAGTCTACATGTGATAAGTATATTTTCCTGAGTTGTATACAAATTTTTTACAAAACATTCTGGGCCTTGCTTGAAGTTAAATTTTTGAAATGTGAATGGTGGCGCATGATAATCTGATAACACAAAATGTTCATGCAGAGTTCACCTGATGAAGCTTTGGTATTTGCAGTATTTAAGTACTCTTTTATAATGCATAATTTAAGGACTTGAGTTTTCAGTGCAGAATATTGTATAAAGTATTATTATTTCTAAAAAACACAGGATAAATCAAACAAGAAAGGGTCTTAATTCACTATCTCTTGTAAAAGTGAGTGATTGTACATAAGATTACAAGAGAAGGGTGAATTACTTGGATTGTCTCTTCTAAGTTACACTTCTTTACTTCTTGCTTTGCTGGACACTGCTAGGTTGATCGGTCACTTGCAGTGTTGTAGTGTGTGTGATTTTTTAAAAAGTATTATTATTTTTTTATATTCCAAGTTATTTGCAACAATTTTTATCTCTTTTTACTTACTTGAAATTGCTGAAAGACTGAGATACTAAAATGGAGATAAGAGTAGAGTCAGTTCTTGAAAAAAATCAAAACCGAGCCACAAAACAAAACCCCCAACACAAGAACACTCAGCAAGGAAAAGAAGCTGTCAGGCTGGAATTCCTGTCAAAATTGTAAAAAAATTATTCTACAGGCATTTCACTATTTTCCTTAGCATACAAATGTTGGCTACTCCAGTCTGTGAATCGGCTGGCCTTGCTGTCTCGTCTCTCAGTCTTAGGAGATCAGTGGGACTCAGACATGCTATAAAGATCTCTTCTGATCTGAGGTGTCAGAAAAATAGAAAGTTATCAGTGTGCAAGTAAAAGCCTGTACAATTATGTCATTATTTTTACTGCATTTCTCACTTATTGCTTTCCTAACTTCAGTAACGTAAGAAGGTTCTCTTAACTTGATGAAATGTACCTCAATCAATTGACTGTCATAGAGAACAACTCATTCTGAATACTCTAAAAGTATTTCTGAATGCTGAGGTGAGGCTATACACAATTTGGTGTGCTTATTTCAACAAATCACTATGTTTTGAAGTTCAAATTAGCACATTCCTAGCATTATATTTTTAGTGTGTGCACTCTAAATATTCCTAAAATGTGACTCCGAGAATAATGGCTTGGGCCTCTGCAATGTAGACTCTATTACAATTGCCAGAGAAGTGAATTGTATTCTTCACTTTAAATTCTTGTGCTTATTTGTAATGGAGGAATAGTGTTCAGCAGAGTGTGTAGGCTCAGGTAGAGTTAATACTAGATTTTTATAGAACACAGGGATAGAGGTTTCCTGAGGAATTCCATTTCCTGTTGACTTTATATGTCTCAGACTACTGGTATTTTTTGGGTAGGTGTATTTTGTGGCTTTTGCTCCCTGTAAGACCATCATAACTTGGAGAATTTTCCTGCATGAATGACTCAGAGGGATTTATTTTCTCTCTGAGGAGGAGGCACATCTATTATGTGAAACCTCCATCTTCCTTTGTATTTTAGATAATAAAATACAGAAGAGATACTCACTGAGTCTGGCAATTTTGTTGTTCTGCTTTGTTTTGCATTTTGAAAACTGCATCACTGAGTTTTTTTCCTCTTTTACGTGACAGGTGTGACAGTTGAGACAAATTGCTGTCACACCTTTCAGTTATTAAGTATTCTGAAACTGCTTGGTCTTTCTTCAAGTGTCCTTGGTCAATGTTCTTTTAAGGTTGAACTTTTCTTTCTTGTCTCCATTATATGTCAGTGTCTGTAGAAGGAATTGTAAATATCTGTTTGTTAAAAAAGTAACTTTCCAAATGAAGGATTTATTTAAAGGGACCTTGATGGGTTTTGATTGTGCTGCTGAGATTGAGTTATCATCTGTTTTGAATCTCTGCAGGGACTATTTTCATCAGTATGAACACAAAATGACTGGCTCAGACTTGCCTATGGGAAAAAGTTCCTTGATTACGTGATAATCCTCTCTGCTGTTAATAAAAATTGTTCTGCTCTGGGCAGCATTTTTAAATGTTCTGGTGATCTGAATTTTTTTGACTGCTAATAAGGTGCAGGAAGAGACATCAAGTAGCTTTGGGATACATTTCAAAGTACAGGCATTTAATAGTGTTTTAACTGCATTTTCAGGCAATAGCACCATTTTCTTAATAGCACCATTTTCTTAAAGGTAGAATCTTATCAACTGAACTATTTTCAATTTCCTCCAGTATTCAGTATCCACTCTCAAATACATCTCATACCATTATGACAGTCATAGCAATTCAGACAGTCTAATAAACATACAATTGTTTTCTTAATTCACAATTTAAAAACAATGTCTTTACACAGTCTTCCACACAATTTTTATGGGCTAATTCATAAATTTGTGTATGTATCTGTAGGCCTTTTGCTGTCTTACTATACTTTGAGAGTGCACAATAATTTGCTTTTGATTGCAAATCCAAAAATGTTTTAATTTTAATTGAGTTGATATTAAACAAAAAAGGAAAATAGTTACATTTCTGGTAAATTGTCTGGTACATAAAAGTAATAAGATATCTGCGGTTAAGGTAATACAAAGTTTGTCTATAGATACACATACACTGCTACTTCTAACAAGGACAGGACAGTGTGGCATTTCTGATTTAAGGCCTAACACAAGGGCCATGTCAGTCTTTCAGCTGACTTCAGTAGGTACTCGAGCAACTCAACATTGTGTTAAACAACTAAGAACACTGACCAGTTTAAATGGCTGAGTTAACTTTACCTTGTATCATCAATTTGTGAACCTGCAGGATTGAGCTGGACATTGTGTACAAAGGGTCAGGCAAGAGATAAGCTCTGTAGAAAACTGCTGCTGTGTCATGGAAATAAAATCATTTGCATTTGCCAGTGCATAATAACTCATGCAATTTTTATGGAAGCACAATATTTCTTTCAACTCGATTTCTTCTGCTGGGAATGGGATCTGCGTTCAATGGCCTACCTGAAGTAACATTCTTCCTGAAGTAACATCACTATTATGTTCCTGTTCTACTTTATTTACTAATAGAGATTAATAGAAATTTTACTTATCTGGTAGAGTTGTATTAGTAGTAGACAGTAGAAGAGGCATGTAGTATGGCCAACAAAAGACAAAGTTGCTGGGGAAGCATCTATGTGTGTGTATACTCACTCTCCCCCTCTCTTCCTCTCCCTTTCTCCCTTTTTCATAGAATCACAGAATAGTTTGGGTTGGAAGGGTCCTTAAAGGTCATCTAGTTCCAACTCTCCTGCCAGGGCCAGGGGTGCCACCCACTAGATTGGGTTACTCAAAGCTCCATCCAGCACTTCTGATGGCAGAAGGTTTCATGTCCTTGTGTCACTGAGCGGGTCTGCTTTTGCTCTGTCCCTCTTTGGAGCACACTTTATATACTACAACCTCCACTGCTGAGGATAATTTTCCTGTAGTTGTTTAAGCAGGTAGCAGCTACCAACCACCTCAAGAAAGTGAACATGAGGCCATCAGGTGCCCGTTTTTACCAATGTGTACTTTTTCAGAGTGGGCTTACAAATGCCATATTTAAATACATAAGCCAAATTAAATATCTGAAATTGTCTGAAGAAGTGTGCAGGAAAAATCAGTGTTGCTCTGTACTATATGGAATTCTAATGGTGAACTGCTAAATGAGTTCGTTTTGGGAGTAGTAAGTTTGTACTCATTAAAAAAAAAAAGCCCAAATTATGAACATTTTTTGATGAGACAGGTACTCAGCACAGTAGAAAACTCACATGTTCTAAGAAGAAAGGATTAATACCTCTCCAGCCATACTGAGAACAATGTCCAGCAGGGGGAAAAGAGACTAAGAATGAAGTCTGAGAATTATTGTCAGTGATGGATGAGAGGAAAAATCCCTTAAGAAATATAATCAGAGTTTTATCAAGAGGAATGGATGAACCTGTGACTTAGGCAATTCTAATGCAAGTAGTTGTAAAACAATATATCTATGTAAATCAATATGAAGGGAAAAAAAACCATAAGGTTTAAATTCAGAAAAATAGGGAAATAAGACATTATAAAGGAAATAATTTCAGATATGCTGATTGCAACCTGCAGTACAGTTTGTTCTATGAACACAGCATCCATGCCTTGAGCAGAGAAAGGGATTCTGGAATCTCAAGAAAAATGTTATTTTACACTATAGCTTGTGATTGATATAGAGAGTTGTTCTATATTTAAAACGCATCTTTGAAATATCCATTTCTGAACTCTGAATCCTTCATGTGGTCTTTCAAAAAGAAGGAACAATGCTATTTTGACTAAATAGTTGAGAGCAGTAATGATGGAGGTATTCAAGATGTCCCTTGGCAGATCAATGAATATAAGATCCAAGAGGAAAAGCAATTGCAGGAAAATTACATGAGATATTTAATTGAATAGCCAGTTACTCTCTGTACACTACCATAATCCTTAAACTGGAATTTGTAATTTATGTGCTAGTGATTCTTCCAAAAATTTAATTAGATAAAACTCCCTTGTGTTCCTACCACATTTAACATATAGAATTTCTGAAAGTACTTTTGTGCAGTGCTGGTTTGATGCTGGATGGCAAAACGGACTTCGAAAATGGAATACAATTTTTTTATGCTTTTCACTGTAGTTTAGACAAGGGAGAAGTAGGTGTGATCACAATTATTGAATAATTTTTATATGGAAGTTGTGTTGTTCAAGCATAAAAAATAGTAGGCTGACCTTTTTTTGTAAGAATTTTAATTTTATGCATGGAAAAATATTGTTAGATTTGTTTTCAGGAAATAGACAAATTTATGACAAATATTTGACTAATAAGCACAAGATATGCAAAGAATATTTTGACAACATCCATTTCATATTTTGTGGTACATTATGCAAGGTGAAAATGTTAACTTTTGTAGTTCGAGTTAATGATTCTCATAATTTCTAAATCGTTTATGAGCTGCAAATATCCATGATGAGTTGGCTGAAATTTCATTTTATATATTTGAAGGTACTATTTGACTTGAACTGGTGATCAGATACTTGGATTTTGCTTGCTTAGTGGTTTATGACCTGAAGAATATTACTTAGCTGATGTTTCCATATGGAATATATTTTTTTTCATCACAGCAGACCTAATGATTCTAAAGAAGGTTAAAAAATGAATGTGCATGGGTTATGTGATGATGTCATAAAGAATGATTATAAAATGTGTTTGCAGATAGCAGTAGGAATAGCATTGCATAAAAAGTTTAATTCTGTGTTTTCTGCTTAACAATACAGTCTACCTTACTATTTCAGACACATTGTTATATGTGTTATCTGTCATTTTTATGCTTTAGAAAGAAAGCTTTGAATTTTGTGAACAGTCTCTATTTTTTGGTCCTTTTCAAAAATTTGCTCAGTTTTGTCTGAACCTATTGGTTAATTTGTGCTGTTGCATGCTTAGTGGAAGTTAAATGTGGCACAAGATAATTTCCAAAGATTTAATCTGAACAGAATGTGCTGAAGTCCAGAGATGGGAAGGTTGCACAGATATATATTTTGTTATTAAGTTCCTGCTGGAATTTAATTAGAATAGAGAACAAAGGAGTAGGTTCCCATGCCGCTACTCACAGCAGCATAGAACTTTAGAACGTTTTGGATGGGAAGGGAACCCTAAGATTGACTAGTTTCTACTGCCCTGCCATGGGAAGGATGCTATTCATGAGATCAGGCTGCTCAGGACCCCATCCAACTTGGCCCTAAACACAGAATCACAGAATGTGCTGAGTTGGAAGGGACTCACAATGTTCATTGAAGTCCAACTCCTGGCCCTGCATGGGACAGCTCCAGGAATGACACCATGTGCCTGAGAGTGTTGTCCAGACAATTTCTTGAGCAACATCAGTCTTGGCACTGTGACCAGGCCCTAGGGAGCCTGTTCCAGCGCCTAACTACCCTTTGGATGAAAAACTTTTTTGTAGTATTTAACCTAAACCTTTGACACAACTTCAGGCCATTCCTTCATGTCCTGTCACTGGTCACCACACAGAAGAGATCAGTGCCTGCCTTTCCCCTTCCCTTCCAGAGGAAGTTGTAGCCTGGAATGAGGCCCCTCCTCAGTCTCCTTTTTTCCTATCTGAACAACCTGAATGACCTCAGATACTCCTCATTTGACTTACCTTCAAGGCTCTTCACCATTATTGTTGCCCTTCATTGCACATTCTCTAATAGTCTAATGACCTTTTTATATTGTGCCTAAAACTGCACACAGAATTCAGGATGAGTGCAGAGTAGAGTGTGAGGATGCCCTCCTGGCTGCCAGGGCACAATGACTCGTGTTCAACTTGCTGTTGACCAGGACCAATAGGACCCTTCCTGCAGTGCTGCCCTCCAGCCTCTCACACTCCAGTCTGTCTGTACATCCAGGGATGGGCCTTCCACAACCTCTCTGCACGACCTGTTCAGTGCTTCACCATAGTGAAGAATTCATAGTGAATAATTTCTTCCTAACATCCAATCTAAACCTGTCATCACAGTTTAAAGCCATTGTCCTTTTCCTTGTCACTATCTGGCTGTATACAAAGTCCTTCTCTATCATTTCTATAAATACAATATAATTTGCAAGTATTCCTTTCAATATCATGGCTAAAATAGATACAGCATTAATAATTCTGATAGATCTCCATCCTCAGTGACAAATTTCTCATGTCTAGGTTTGTTGTCTTTTTTAATATTCCCTTGTATGAGTATAATTCTATTAAAATATCTGTACAAGGAAATATGTATACATTGAGAATGTGATCCAGTTGATGTTCTTTTAACAATAACAGCTATTGAAAATACCATGGTGTTGGCCTTTTTGGTGGGTTAGGTTTTTTTGGGGGGGGGGTTGGGGGTTTTTTTGTGTTTTTTTTTTGGTTTTTGGTGTTTTGGTTTTTTTTTTTTTTTTGTGTAGTTTATTTTGTTTGTTTTTTCTTCCTGTTTTTCTACTAATGTGCTTGGGAAATCTAGCTTGCAATGACAGCTGCTCTGTATACAGCATAATATTTATCAGTCCTATGAGAGTAGCCATTAAATTTCTCTTAGTATCAACTAGATAAAATATTAGTCTGCTCCACATTCTAGGTTTAAAGATTTTAATGATTTCATACTTTCTTCTAATTATATTTCAAATATTCTATACTTTAAAATTTACAACTTACAAATATGTCATAAAATCTGTGGAAGTTAGGATTGTAGGGAAATACTTGTTGGATTTTTTTTTTTTTTTATTAATTGCTTTGTGTTTAGAAGTAATAACTGACTGTAAGACAAGTTCATGTTCTTTGTTTTTGGTCAATACACATATTAATTTCAGTGGGATAAAAACAATTCAGCATGTAAATTCCTTATTTAAAGTCCAAAATGTGATTTTTGTGGTTTTAGACAGTACGTCTATAGGTTTGCTGTTGTCAGACATGTAAATATTACTGAGAGATTTTTTGGGTTACCCAAAATGTATCTGAATCTCTCCCCTAATGGAGCCATCACCACAGTGGAATTTACCAGGCTGTCAGCTTTCTGTCTCCTGGCTTGCAGTAGGAGTCACAGAAAGCTGACTCAGCTGAAGTCACTGAGTGTTTCCTCACTGTTGGCTTTGTTATGGCCAGTAAATTTCATCACAGAGAGAAGAAAAGAAGTTGTAAGGAGGCCAAAGTAATACCAGGTTATCACATCACTTGTTTCAATGTCAATTGGCATCACTTCATAAGGACTTAATGCATTCTATGTCCTTACCTTACATCATCAGTTTACAGGAGTTGAAATTATATCTTTATGACTTAAATCTAATCTTCAGTGTTGGAGGAAACTATTTTTGAAATTATTGTGTGTTTTCTGGGCAGAGACTATGGTTTTGGTGGCAAGGGCTTGTGTGAGGGGGTAGAAAAATATTATTCATTAACTGTTTAATTGATTCTAGCTCAGAAAACTCTTGCAAGTAAGCGGTATTTTGGTATAATAGCCTTGTAGTATTTACAATGAAGTTGCCCTCCCATAAAATTGTTTATGGTTTGGATTTTTTTCAGTTCATTTTGAACAAAGGTTTTGCCAGAAAACATTGACTAGCAGGAACACTGATTGTATATAAACTTCACTACAAGTTATTTATTTCTAGCAACATGTAGCTACATGTTGAATGCAACAAATTAGCAAGTTCTTTGGAACAAAGAACTTCTTTAGAATTGGCATGATGGAACCTTGTTTCACTTCTGACTTACGATAAATAAAATGCTTATTGACACTGAAATTAATAGTTGATTTTATTTTAAATGTTGAAACAACTGAAAAACTTCTTGGGAATTATAAAATATATAATTTACTATAAACTAACCTATTTTGTCTTATTTAGAGTTATTTTATGCATACCTGTCCTCAGACTAAAAAATAACAAATGGTAGAATGTTCTTTTGCTTCAACAATTTCAAGTTCCAAAATTTGCATAGGTAGTAGCTAGCAAATACAGAAACAACCAATGCTTACTTTGGCTGATATATTTAATATTTTGTCTTGCTTTAATACAGCCATCCCTCTCAATGCTACCATATGAGCTATGTTTCTGATACTTTCTCAGTATATACATGTTAAGCTATCCAGCCATAAAATGTATTAATTTACTTATTATAATTTTACACAAAAATTTAAGGATAGCAACTAAAAACTTAAGATTTTTAATCACATTTTTATTTCTCTCACATGCATACTTTCATTGCTATGTTTCTTGAGATTCCAAGCAATCTACTCAATTGCCGTGATTTTATAGCTTCCCTTCTGTTTTACTTTAACGTTAAATATTAGTACTATTTTTCAAAATATAACTGTATGCTGGAGGAGGGGAGAGATTGGTTTTATTCCTCTATGCACTTATGCAGTTAGTCTCCTTGGCTGTCTTTTAATTTTCCTTTAATTTCTTCTTCATTTCCCTTGCATATTGCTTTGTCCATTCAGTTTTATATGATTCATCAATGAAAAATATACTTTGTTTACAAGTTTTTATCTTTATTTTGCTCTTTTCCAGTTAACTTTCATGCCTGGGTAGCTTTTTTCTTTTTCATTTGGCTTAATGTCATCCTCAATTTTTTTCAACTCTGGACATAATCGAAAGTAGCAGTGAACCTTCAGTGCTTGGAAACACAAACCTGTAGTTGCTGAGTCTGAGAAAGCAAACACTTTCAAATGTATCTTTAATTTTTTAAAATATTGTTCCATGGAGTAGCCCTTCTGCTGGATGTGTGGGTGCTATAGCACATACCTCACTGACTTACTGCATATTATTCTTGGCACTACCTATAATATGGTAAGATCAATTAAGTCAGATTATAAGTTTGAGTAGTTTGATAATAGTGAATACTTCTGAAAAAGAAGCAAGAAATAGAAGATGGATTGTGTCATTCTCACAAGTATCTCTTCCCAGATTCTGATAGTTAGGAATTTAAGGACTGGGAACTCCAAGCTGGCCTGTTCTGAAGCTAATCTAATTTATGCTTTTGTTTTATGAAATATTCTATAAGAATTTTTAAATGGAACTGTGCCATATACGGAAAGGTCGTCCTTTTGGGTTTTAAGTCTACTGATTAGAAAATTTATTTTCAATTCCATTCTTTGAGTGAGACAGATAATTCATGGCATGGCTATACCCTGCATCACTGGGGATTTTCAAGCTGCTGAAATAATTTTTCTATGCCAAATCTTGCATTAAAAATTCTTCTAAGATACACTGGGAAATGGTCCTCTCAGAATACAGCTAATTGGATCTGTTTTACTTGTCTTACTGTTGCTGTTCTCCTTTATTTATTTATTATTATTAATGCAGTATTGAATAGTAATTAGCTTCAGCATCTTAAACTCTATGGGACTTGGGCAACATATGTACATAATTTTCAAAGTAAATATCTTAGTTCTCTTTTCTAATAGAGAAATATCATCACGTAGGATTTTGATTCTGTTTGATTCTGTTTTGATACTGTGTTTCGATAGATTTCCATGAATAATTGTGGAAAATTACATTTAAACAACAACAGGAAGTAGTATAAGGTTAAAATCTGTGGTGGTAGAAGAAGAAGTGTGTTGGAAAGATTCATTTAAACAAATAATGGTAGAAGAAAAGGTTGATAAGGCATGGTACGAGATGTAGGTAGACCAACAAGAAACAGACAACTGCATAGTAACCCTCATAGTAACCACACATTTCCTCCAATCTCTGCCAATTCCACCCCAATCCCTTAGAGAGTAAGGACTGAGTTCTTTGTTTGTTTGTTTTATTTCACTGTCCCTCTAGAATTGTAGTTTAACATTTCAATGCAAAAAATAAATATGTGCATTTCTTTAGAGAGGTTCTGAGAGCTTTTTGCTGCCAAAGTATGTGACTGTCACAAATATCCAGAGTTAAGTTGCTTGGAATCTGTCTGGCATAGAATCAGAATTTTGTTTTTCTGTGTATTTCACCTGTAGGGACTGCTTCTGCTAGATGTAGTCAGAGCTCTGTTGAAGCAGCTATAAATTTTATTGAAATTGAGGTGTTGGTGTCCCTCTGGGATTCATCATGTGGTGGGGAACAAGAATCAGGTGCCCTGTCTGCTTCATTTGGGGTGTAGACTACCTCAAGAATTGTAGCTCACAACATTTGTTAAATTTGAGGGTTGACCTATTCTGTTACAAAGCCATTGTGACAGTCAGTGGGTCAGAAATAGTCTCTAGGTTGCTAGTTGGAGCACTAATGTGGGAGGATCACATCCTAATCCTTATTCCAGGTAGTGCTTTAAGCTACAGAAGTTCAACTGAAGAGAAAGGTAGATTTTTCATAATACTCTCAATTCTCATAGCTGAGGAATCTGCCTGGAGATGTGGCATTGTAGCGAGAATAATTTGTCTAAAGTTTCAAGTTTTAAATTTTTTTTCCTACATCTATGAATGTCTCAATTGGAAGAAATATTCCCCACTGTTTTATTTCTTAAAGCCGCCCTCCATTTCTAGATGCTTTGTGACTCTAAGGACTTTTGTAAACAGAATCTACATTAATTTGGAGAATTTAATACTGATTTGAAATGGTGTAACTAAGGGCAAAATGTGATCCCAAATGTGCTTTGATATGAATGTGGTGGTTATGATAGAGTCTCTCAGAATTCCTTAACTATGGCTATTAGAGCTAAAAACTTTAGTGATACAGTTATCTGGCTTGCCATAATTAAAGCAATTTCTTATTGTAATCTGCCTTTAGTCAGGCATACCTGAGAGCTGAAATTAACCTTTTAAAAATTCTCATCTTTCATGCCTGAGAGGCTCTTGAAGTGTGAGTGTATTAGAATGACTTTTTTGCTTATTTTATTCTACAGTAGAGATTTTTTTTCTTTTCATGGTGAGGTTTTGTTTAAGTCGGCTGTCTCTGAAGTATGTCTTTTGTATATGTACATTTGAGTCCAGATAAGCTAATTACTTACTGAATAAAGTGGACTTAGTTTGTAAGAAAGCCAGATTTTGATTTTGATTTTTTTTCTAGTTCTGTTCTCATTAAAAGTTTATTATAAATATTTGCTGTTACTGGTAGGAGAATTTCCAGTCAGAATACCCTCAAATAGAAACCTGCTGTTGAAAAACGTATTTTGTAGAAATAGGTGCTACAGACACAAAATACTAAACAGTAGAAGTCCTGAGATACCATTTCTCAGCACTTCAATTGACACTTTTGTTTAGGAATTTTTGGTATTCATGCTCTCTCTTAGTTTTTTGCACTGGTTTCCTTTTCTCAGGCATTAATACATCACTATTTTCTGCTATATCCTAATTTTGTCCCTGTCCTGTGTGCCTCTTGGCTTCTTTAGGTGTTTAAAGTCCTAGACTATCCTAGCTTTAAATTTTCCAGAGAAGCTTTTCTCAGTGTCACAGAGAGGTAATTGCACCAAGTACTTTTACTCTAGTCTTAGAATATTTTCCCATTCAGTTAAATGTTTCGTTTTTGTAAACTTTAATATTTGGATTTTTTGGTTTTTTTTTTTCTTTCATATGGCAATTAAATCTTCTTCAACAATATAATTTAACCTTACTGTTGTATTTGTATTCTTTGGGTATTTTTGGTCCTTGCTGAGGACAGTAGTTCATATTTAGTTCACCTAAATTTTGTAACATGAAGTTCTCTCAGGAGTTAAAGTTCTTTACTGTTCTTCAAATCTTTTTTTAATTTCCTGGTGATATGCCCAGAACTGTATCTGCTGTGCCAGAAGAAGCTGTGGAAGTGCAGGATACCAAGTGCTGAAACACTGTTGTACGTATCTTTTGATGTGCACAGCCTAGTGCACCAAAGGCATTTTGCAACCAGTTCACATCAGTAAAATATATTGTTTTTCTTAACTCTCCTGATTTTGTGTTTCTCTGAAAATTTTTTCTTTTTCGTCAAAAACTTTTCCAAATTATTTTTCCCAGTATAATGCAATTTCATTATCTTCAGGCTGTGTTGTGAAAATCTTTGTCTCATTGATATTGCTTTTTCTCTCATACTATTTATGTATTTCTTCAGCTTATTACTTATTGAATCTTCTAGGTTATTACTGAGGATGCTGAGTGCTAGGCCTAGTAAAGTTTTGTATATCATCCTAGATGAGACTGTTAATTGTTCAATACACACCATGTCTTAAAACTCTTTTGAATGTAGATTATTGAGAATTTCTTCCCTTATGAATTCTAATAAGTATGAATTAACATTGTAACTGTGCTAAATCACTCACTGAAATAGGAAAAGTTTTCATTCATTAGATGGCTTTGTTTACCTTTTCTCTGTGCTCCTCTGAATAACAAGGAAATTCAATCACAAATCATGTTTCAAAACTGAATGACTGTTTTCTTCCCTGTGGATTGACATAGATTTTTTTACCCCTCCTTTTTAAAATTAACATTTGATATTGCTTTCTAATACTACTTGCTCATATTATTAATTGCAGCCTACCAAACTAGGCTGGGTTTGATACTAATGACAGAACATATTTTTAAGATCTCATTCTGTAAAGTGAACAAGCATATGCTTGCACCAGTTCTAGGAAAATAAACCATGAAGATTTCCTCTCTACCAGTGTTGTATGTCCCCTCTCATAATATGCAGAATATAGTTTTCAAGGCTCTAAGAAGTAATTTATTCAGTCATTTTCATCACTAAAGATACATACATAAGAGTTTCCAAGGTATAAGATGTTTAGTTACAGGTAAGTGGGTAGTCTAGTCTAGAAATCTCAACTTGGACACTTTCCTGTGAAAATAATGAGCTCTCTTTTCTTCTTCCCCTTACCACTAATTCTTCAACCTTTTGTGGGGATAGGTGGATAGAAGGCAATACTGAAAAGCCAGCTCAGGAAAGGAACATACCCTATAAAATGGCTTCCAAGTACAAAGGTTTGATTTTTATCTGAAGGTGTAAAACTCTTTAATATATTATACTGAGTCAGAGGTGCTAACCATTTGTTTGAGCCTGAACATTTTTTTCCCTGAGCACTGTCTGTATTGCAGACTTAATGACATGGATTAGCACTGGTTCCTTTAATACAATATTTGATTAATTATGTCCACTGAAGTCAAATTAAGTTCAAACTAAATACATTATCTTACACTTAAACTTTATGATGTCCTTAATAGTTTATCTATGTCTTTAATATTTTAAACATTTTATTTCTTTTTTAAGAAACAAACTAGAAGCAGTTAATGTGTGTTACCATGTTGCTCCTCTGTAGCTGGGCTGGATTTCTCAGGTGCATGAAGGTCATTTCTCCTGCATGCTCGCTTATAGCTGAAGAAACAGTGCAATATAACTCCTCACTTAGGAAGAATAAAGGACATATTTGTTCATAAGTTTCATAGCTTTTTCCTAGAATGTTAAAGTAAAAATAGCAGCTTAAATTTGGTTATTGACTCTTCAAATTTTATGTCTTTCTGGCCCATCCTCTGTCACACAGTCGGTCCCTTCTCATGTAGTAGTACCTCACCTGGGTGCAACAGTTCCAGCCTATTCCTCCTATAACTGTGTTCTGATCAAAGCTGCCAGTGTTCTCTTATTTCTTTTATAGCTCCTAACCACTTTGTCTCATCAGTAGGACACTTTCTCCTTTATCATGTCTGGACAAGAAAAATCCTGGAATAACAATGCTGCAATGCAAAGATCAATTCTAGATCTCTTCTCATAATGCCCTTCAGGAAAAGCAGTTGGGCTTGGGGAGGGATTAATCCCTTTGTGGTCTATAGTCTTCCTGGTTGTGAGACATGCTTATTGAAGTGGAAACATTGTTATTTAGCTACCAGAGTCAATAAAATCTATGTTGAATATATTTTTTATTATTATTTTTATACTGAGTAATGCTGGAGGAATTATTGCCAGGAAAAGTTATCTTTGTAGTTGCAAAAGGAATCCTCCACCCAGTCAGGTTTCAAGTGAGTGTGCTGGAGATATTCTTTGTATTTATGGTAACAAGAATGCTCCAGAAATAAGAGAAAAGATGTAAAAATCCTTTAAAGCCAGTGGATATTTGTTATTGTACAAAGCATAACATGATCATTGTTTAATTTTTAAAAGGACAAAAATGACAATATTGCAGACCAAATGCTTAGATTTTGGCATGGTTAGAATAATGTAAAGCAGGATGCATCATGGAAAATGCTAAATTAATAATTCTACAGAGAATGACCTTAACAGCTGCTGTCCCTTGGCAATGAATTAATGGCAATAGTATTTAGATATTGTATAGCAATTTCCATTTTCAAAGTACTGCACTTATTTAATAGATTTGATAGAGGGCAAAACAATTCTTGTCTAAAGCTCTTGAATTACTTTACTTTTTCTCCTAGGACTGAGAAAGGAACCCTTTACGATGGAGAAGAGCTTAGAACTAGAAAGAGTTTCTTCAGTCCTGTAGAAAGACATGACTACCTCTTTTTATGTATTCTGAATATAAGTGACATGACTAGAAGTAAAAACTTTTTTAGAAGTGTGGAAATTGGAGAATGCCAAATGTTCTACCATGGAATCCTTCTGACCAGCAGAACTGATAAGTCATAAAAAAGTTTTCGTAGAATAAAACTATAACCCAGGGTTCTGGAAATTAAAGGCATTTTTCTCTTATATCTCTTCTCTCAGTGCAATATGTTTGACAAATTTCTTAGGTTTTTTAACCACTCAAAGTCATAGTTTAGGCAACTCTAAAGGATCTCTTAAAAATAAACTGATTTATATAACTGAAGGGAAAAAAAAAGGGATCGATACCCTCATGAGATCAGCATTGACCTTTAGAGAGTTAGTCCCTCCAGAAGAACTAGGCTTTTTGCCATTTTTTAGTAATTTTGTAGTTCAATAGGAAGGGATTCTTTCAGAAGCTTTCTTTATTACTACTGAAGATTATCTGTAATTAAGTAAAAATGAGATGGAATGAACATACAGCAAAAGACTGTAAACATGTTTACACATTTTGATAAACATTCCTGCATTTTTTCCTCTTGTAGCATTGATTCATCTGCATTATACTAAATGGAAATGAGCAAGATGTAAAATTAATCCATCCTTGTAACTATCTGAAGAGAGTAATTATCTGATGCTTATAAGCTGTTTCTAGAATAGATCCTTTCCAAGCTACATTAAATTTTATTGTGACTGTGTTTGCGTTTCAAATTACAGTGGATCACGTTCTTTAACAATGTTAATGCTCTGGGTCACCTAAAGTCAATGGAGCTGTACAGATTTTTCTTTTACAGCAACAGTACCCCAAAGTATCTAGATCTCCATTGCAATTTTGATGTTGCAATAGATGATAGCAATTTATGTGTGCTTATTTTGAGAAATCAGTGTGTATGGACACCTTGAAGTGCCTGGTTAATTGGGTTCAGTTCCCATATCACAAGTGCTCAAACTGTGGAGCCATGGAACCAAGCCCTTAACAAGCATCACACTGTTTGCATAGCAGAAGCTCAAGAGCAGGAACAGTCAGATTTGACTGCTAACTTTATGCTAAGTGTACATAAAAGAAAATATCCTCTCTTGGAACATCAGTTTACAACTTTTGGGGAATGGAGAATGGGAAATTACCAGATTAAAGGCTAAAAAGCTGATGAAGGATTTATTAGGTTTTTATTCTGTTTAGGTTTTTGTTGTTTATTTTTTTAGTTGTTATTTTTTGTTCTGTTGGTTTGTTTTGGTTTTGGGTTGGTTTTTTTTGTTTCAGAGGAAGTAAAATGGCTAAGTCCTCACTTGAGGCAGACCAGGCCAAGAAAACCTAAAGACACCTGGATCTAGTCCCAAGAAGCTGTTATCCTGGTACTAGTACCCTGTACTAATAGCCTACAGACTGGGATCTTAAACCTAGAAAGCTCTCTTATGCTAATTTCTGAGATAGGAAAGACATTGTTTTTATGATAAGAGTTCACATACTCATTAGTAATAATCAAGTATAGTTGCAGGAACCTGTAGGAAATTCTAGGCAAGTCAGGTTAACACTGATAGAAATTTTATATATTAAAATAAAATTTAATTTGAGAGTTAAAAATTCAAACATTTAAAGATTTTTTTTTTCATTTGTATCTAAGGTATTAGAAATCTAATGCTGACACATAGTAGAAGGAAACACATTGACTAGATACAAGGAACAGAGTAATATCACTTTTTTTGCAGCAGTTTGGACTTCAGTTGACATAAGTAGCTCATGAAATTGCACCTTTATCCTTTCTTGTACATCTGTGACATAATTACTTAAAAAAACTTTAAAAAATTTCCAACAAACTCACAATTTTAAGAAAACTATGCAAAGAGCTTCTGTACGAGGTGCTGAGGAAACGATAGAGGACAAACAAGAGCCTAGCTACATACAGCTATGTATGAGAAATACTATTCAATTTCTAAACAGCAGAGGAACTGGAGAGTGTGTAAGGATCTAATATGATCAGAAATGTCTTCCTGAAAATTCATAAAGTTTCCTCCAAGATTTTTTTCTGGTAGAGAGAACTGACAGAATAAGCCAATAGTAAGCCAGGACTTTAAAAACTTTCTGATAGATCTGGACTTTCTGTGAGTGACTTTCTCTTTGTTAAACATGTAGCACATTCCAAACTATTTTTCAATAGTGCAGCAGTGATTTCCAGACCTTGAGAAAGCGTGAGTGATGTGAGTACATTATCTCTCTCTGAACATAATTACGAATCAGATTGTATTTCAGAAATGAAGTGCAGCTATTAATACTCTGTAAATCAAAGGGATTATTTAAGAGGAAATGGAGTCCATTTGTGTTAGAGAAATGAGGCATAAAAGAAAGGTTTATGGAAACCTAACCTCTTTTATTTTTCTCCCCCTAATGCTGCATTTATTTTTTTAGTATTCATCTCCATATAGCATTAAAGGATAAATATGTTAGCAACATAAAAGCTCCACTTTCAGTAAATACTGATTATAAGATTTAAGTTCAATTGGAGTATCAAATAGAAATATAAATTCTCAGTCAAGGCTTTTCTAGACTTTACCTTGATGGTTTGCCCTGCTTGTGGTCTGACTTTGATCTCAGTGATCTGCTCTTCAAGCTTTTTTTTCAACACTTGTTCTCTTTAAAAATCCTGCCCACTCAGGTTTCAGATTGTAAAATGGAGCTTGTCAAAAGTCTCTTTTGTTCTGTCATAGATGATGGTGGCCAAATCAGTGTCTGGACATTAATTAGCCAAACATTTCAGGCTCACTAGTGCATCGATCACCATTCTCCCTCTCCTGAAACCTGGTCTCTGTTTCTGTCTTTGTTTAACATGCTTGTGAATAGAGCTGGGATAAAAGTGGAAACTAATAGATTTTGGGAAGCCCTAGTCCCAGGAGCTACGGAGAAATATAGGGATTCTCCCATTGATCTCCATGGATACTGAGAAAAAGCAAGTTGAGTTCTTGCAAGCCTTTAGGGTTGTGGGAGTTAGTCATCAGCACCAGAACATTGTTTGAAAATTCTTAGGTGATTCCAAACTTGAGAACCTGGGATTTTCATTTGGTTTTACTTACTGCAAATTGAAGGAAAATTATATCTTGTTTCCTCTGTAAAGTATTAGAGAGTGCTATATAAAGGTTTCTCTAAGAGGAAGGAACTTTAAAAAAATGTGTCCCAGTGAGGAAGATCATTAAACTCAGTAGTACTCGTTTACCTTGTCTGTGTTTTCTGAAAAAAAAAAAAAAAAAAAAAAAAAAAAAAAAAATCCAAAGAGACTTGCATTGAATTTGCTGGCTTTTCTTAGCCAGTGAAACACACAAGGGAGGAAAAAAAAAATCTGTTCTTTCATCTTTAGGACTGCTACAATGTAGGCAGAAGCTTAGTACATTGCTTTTTCTAATTCTTTTATTATTGTGAATTATCTTCTGCTGACAGCTTATAACCTTTTTTTAAAATAAGAATAATTCTTGATACTTGATCTATCTGCTGCTGCACCAAACAAAGATCAAAAATTCTTCCCAGATTTTGTCCTCTAAGACTGTAGAGTTGCTTTTAAAAAAAAATTCCAGTTATTGCTTTGTTATTTGATATTACAATAACTCTTGTCATGTGACTTTAATTTTTGCCATTTTGAAAGCACTGGTACTGGCTGCTTTAGAGAAAATGTAAGACTAAAACTGTGCAAAAAAAAATCATAAGTTGTTTATGACTATGAGCTTTGATTGTGGTCTAACCACAAACACAAATTGGAAACTTGTCAAATTTCCCTTTGTTATTTCAAAGCTGGTATTTTACTTATAAATGGGGTCATACAGGTCATCATCATCTTCATCTCACTATATGTATGCTCTATCCAGGCTATTACCCACTCTTACAGCCTTTCCTTTCTTACTCAGGCCAGCTCCTAAATGTTTTTAATAAATAACATTGCTTTTTTGAATTGCTAGCAAAAAAACCCAAGAAAACAAACCCAAACCAACCACGCAAAACTCTGTACCTAATGATAATTGCCTAGGTCTTGTTTCCTTTAATAAAAGCTGTTAGGAAAATCCTTTCCAGTGGAAAATGACATGTTCCCTAGAAATGTATAAAATCCTGCCTTAATGCCACTTATTGTCATTTCCAGATGAGGAGGTCACAAAGTCCCATAATTTATTTTTCTGGCTTTAATACATGGCTTTTGTAAACTCTGGAGGAAAGCTTGTTTAAAGAGGCACTGTGAGCCATAAGAAATGCTGTTAAATTAGATTTATGTGGTTTACTTTGCTAGGAAGTGCTATGCAAAATAAACCCTGAACATGTGATTTTAATACTGCATGAAGTCCTTTGTCCCTAAAGTAAAATAGTGACAAAAGTTCATAAAATATTACCAAAAGCTTTTCTTTCCTCGCTAGCTGAATCAAACTGGCTTTTAGACTCGAGGTGTACACTGTCTCCCATTGTTAGATGCTGTGCCTGACATTATGGGAGTAGGAAGGAGCTGTGGCATTGTTGGGATTGAGTCTATTATCAAGGCTGCTTTGAACGCTGGGCACAGTTAAGCAGTAGATGGGCAGCTGCTGTACACAGTGGCAGCCTTTTTGCTGCTTCATGGAACTGTGCACTGAAGCTATTGAGCATACTGTGTGTGAGGGTGGTCACTGGTGATCAGACATGAGGTGATGAGTGTAAGAGAAATGACACTGCAGTACAGCACTGCAGCATCTCCAGCCCTGCTTGGCCCAGCAGGCAGCTTCTTGTACATATCAGCACTGCAAATGGGTGAGATTACAAGGTTAGCAAAATATGTACGTGTGTGTGTGTGTGAGGAGCATAACCAGAAGCCACAAGAGTAGCCATTCATTGTTATTCGCAGTCCAGTACTTGTAAGATCTGATTATTTGTTGAGTAGCTGAAAACATCTCTATTGAGGTTCTTTAATGAGTTAGAGAACTTTCTCTCTTTGTCTCCACTGAAGCTAAACCAGTATTAGAACTCATTGTTATTCAAGATGAATTACTTAATCTGTTTTAAAATGTCTATAAACCATGTCAGAATTTATTAGTAACAGTTGTTACAATTATTCTAATCCATAAAGACTGCATCTTTGTCCGTCTGAATCCATAAAAGCCATCCAGTTCAAATCCCTTCCACAATCTACTGGTCATGCAAATGTTTACAATTCATTGGTCAATAGAAACAGTATTATATATTCAGTTTAAGATTTGTAATTGTTTTACATTAAAAATTTACATTGTATACAACCTGTGTATACAAGCAGAAGCTGGAATGGCAGTAGTTACTTGTTGAAATGTGCTGGTAACATACATTATTGTGTGCCTTTGTTCAAATTGGCTCAGAGTAAAACTGAAAGATATTAAGTTAAAGATCAAAGGGATTTTAATTTTTTTTTTTTTTCATTGAGAAGCTACTTTGGTGGATGGGACTATACAATTATGTAGCTATGAATAGAGTGATTCAAGATTCTTCAGGGGTATTCCTATTCAAGGACTTGGAGTCAAAGAATATTCTTTTATCTAGACAGGAAGGATTCCTCCCTCCTGCCCAAATAGTTAACTTTTTGCATGGTTTGCTTTAAGGTTTAAATGTCACATTCAGGAATATCATAATGAATGGAAAACTTGAGTTTTGTTTTACCATATGTGATATAATGGACTTAATCTATAATGGGCTACCTGATAGTCTAAGGTGGAAAGCATGACTACTAGGTCTCCCTCAAGCAAAAAGAGTAATTTAAAAAGAATGACATGGAAATCTTAGTGATGAAGGAAGTAGTTCTCTTTGGAGGTCTAGTCAAGACTATAAATTGAACTCTGTCCAGACCTAAGGGAACATGACTATGTTCTGCTCCAATACTTGGCACTTCTCTTGAACACTGCTTTCTCTAGCAAGATATAAATATGTACAGCAGCAGGTATACTTGCTATAAAAGAGAAATGCTTATGAAGCGTGTCATTCCAATTCATGCCTCTTTTGATGAGGATATGGACACAAAAAGGTGCATGTCATGTTATTTTCTTTGTTTAGTGCACATCCTGAAATCCAATCTGGCAGTTTTGGGATAGTTTAGTATAAATTCTATAAAGAAAAATTCAGTTAAAAAAGATAAATACAGAAGCAAGGTTGTCTTAGAAAATTATCACCCATCTCCTAGTCAATGGCCAACTCTGTGCTTTGATAGCATAAATACAGCCAGCAAAAGAAACTCTATTATCTATATTCAAGTTTTCAAAGTGTGCTTTTTTTCTCCATGTATTATATGATTACAATTCACTGGCTAAATTTAGGTCTAGTGTTCTGCCATCTGTCTTTTAAAACACTGTAGTGTGTTAATGATTTTTCCTCAGTCCCTCCTTGTAAACAAAATCTGTTGTTGGTTCTTGCTTGAGTAATTTTTCCTAAGCTCTTTACACTATGTGTTGGCACTACAGTCAGTTTGAAATATCCTTCTACTGCATGATAAGTTAATGATCACAGATGATGAAATTCAAAACAATGTTCTTACAGCACACCTGCTCATGCACGGGGATATTGACTGCAGAAAGGCTTTTATAATCCAACTATATTTAGTGAACTACTATGCTAGATTAAAGAGATAAGAAATTTAAAGTTTAGTTGTGAGTTCTGAGGCCACATTTGTTTCTGGGATGTAAGGAGATTCCATTTATATTATGCTTTGAATCAATGCTAATTCTGATGGTACTTCTGAAAGAATTGATTACAAAGCACTCTAAAACATGTATGTGCATAAAAGAAAAGCATGTTTAATTTTGTATCAACAGCTGTTGTGCATTCCTTCAAAGGCTGACAGGAAATGTTATGTGCCTGTACATGCTGTCTTAAAAAGAGAGAGAATATGAAGATCAAAGATAAAGTGGTTGCTTGTCTTGGAGACACTTGCACTTTCCCATTACATTTAATATTAAAAATTGTTTCAAATAACATGGGAATACCTCTTAGAAGTTTAAGCTTAAATTCTCAGTGTAAATAAAGAAAATAATATATTGAATATGTAGCTGCAGTCTGTAAGCCCATCCCATTTTTACTTTAAATCCATCTTCAGACTTGAATGTTCCCCCTATATTACTCTGAGCACTAAAGACAGATCCTAATCAGTAGTATTTACTTGTGAAAATTCAACAAAACTGCTTAATAATTTTGCTTTCAAATGACTTATGTAAATCATTAAGATAAATCATAAGATTTTTAGTGTTTTTTTTAAATAACAAAAAATGCCAACCTATATACACACACACACATATATATAAAATATAGATACATATTTAATAAAAACTTGATAATTAAATGCACACAAGAAGCTACAGGCTTAAACTTCCACATATGAATGATGCTATCTTATATAACCTCTTTTACGTGTTATACAGGCTCTTGTTTTGCTTATGGTTCAATGAAATATTTTAAAGGTTTAGATTTTAGCTACTTTTTGGAAATGTTGAGGGAAAAAGGAAAATTGAAAAAGAAAACCTGTCACTTATTCAAAATGCCTCAGGACTGTTATAAAGGACAGAATCTTGAGTAATTAAGAGCAAGCACCTTGTGCCTAAATCATCTGAGGCAAAGAATGGTACCTGTTAAAATCAAATGAAAAAACGTGTTTTTTTTGAATCATCACATACTTTGCTTTACAGAAAAGATTTGCCAGTAAATTGTACACTAAAGTTATGTAACACATTAATGTGGACTGAAAACAAAGACCTCTTCCCACCTTCATCCATTTTCTGCAAAATTCAAAACACAGGAATTCTTCATTTTCTCAATTATAGGCACACCTTCATTATAAATTCAATCAAAACATGGGTAAAGAAATGGTTTTGAAACTTCCTGATAGATTTGCCTTCATTCTCATCTGTCTCCTCCTAATTTAAAAGGAAGCCATTCTGAGCAGCAGAATTTAAAATTAATTTATAAAAGAACATATTTTTATTAACATGGAACAACATTCATGTGTAACTAGGTGGACAAAAATAAACACTAATGCCATATGAACAATTTTCGTGCAATGTTTGAACTCAGATATGAAAAATCAGCCAATTATTTCTGATGTTTTCTTGTTTGCACTGTACTCTGTTTAGAAGCAGATATTCACCTTGCATGTCACTTCACATCAAAGGCTCCTCACTATGCATTTCCAGCTGGGCTAATTACCTCTAGCTGTACCATTTCCACTATTTTGCCAATCTCAATTTTATTGAAAACTAATCTACTGTAGGCAATGAGAAGATAGTATGTCTATGGAATTATTACATGGCCAGCAAGTCATGCCCACAGTTAGGACTGGATTGCCTCTTAAGTGTTTTGTAATGTGCATAAAATGATTCTTTTCTCACTGCTGCAAATATTCAGCTTTGTAAAATATGGGGGACCCTAAAAATTCTACAATGCATAGCTACTGGGTTTTTGATAGTAATCTTGTTCCAGCAAAACTTAATTCAAAATAGATTGTAGAGGGAAACAGACAATTGATATATAGCCATTTCACTTCCTTGGGCATAGTGTCAGCATTTATGGAACTAATACAGAGCACATACTTATCTCCTTTGGATTCTGGTTGTCTTAGACTTTTGGAACTCCTGACACCAATTAAAAGGAACAACCACATTTGAATCTCTCTGGGAAGAAGACTCTTGGATCCTTCTGCCTGATATAATAATGTGCTTTCATATCATATTTCTTAAGGTCAGGAAAGTAAAATGGCTGCTTCATCTGTATGACTGCTGTAATTTTATGATTTAGAGATTATCCATAATACTTTGAAAATTTTAAAATTGGGTAAAGACTAAAAGTAATTTAAAAACCCCAAACCAACCTAATTAACTCGAGAGTTTAAAAAAAGACATAATTACATTCTAAATATTTTTAAAAGTTAAATTTTACTAATTAGAGATTAAGCACTAGGGAATGTTCATATATTTGTATACAAAACGGTGCTTTTCCATTGCACTTTAACAACTTCAAGTAATAATAATAGGCTTGTTTGTCCCATTAAGGAGCAGTCTGGGTCCATGGTTTGCTCTAGGAATTCAGCAGTAACACCGAGTCATTGCAACCCCACCATTTTCTAGGAACACTGATGCAACCTGGATTTGAATCATTCTGGTTCACATAAAATGCAGACAACTGTTTACAAAGTGCTGATATGTCATGGAATAAAATGAAAACATTCTTTTAAGAAGAAGATTTATGCAACCTCAACACCCATAGAATCCTATCTTAGAAAGAAGCAGATCTCCTGGAAATATGATTGTTCATTTGCTTGATTTGTCTTTAACTGAAATCCTAGTCTTAAATCTTATGGGCTGCCAGTCCCCTAGGAAGACATTCCTCTGCCCTCAGCAAAAAGGGTATCAAGTCCTTCATATAGAAGCCTTAGCTATTAATGATAACTAGAAATAATTTTTTAATCCTCTCATTTATATTTTTCAAATAATATTAGCAGGCTTTAAAGTACTGAGAGGTATAGAAGTCAACAGGTGTGGCCCTAGAAGGTTTTGAAGCTTATGTGATAATAGTTGAAGGATTTTTCACTACCTCTATTCTTAAAAAGTTCCAGATGTCTAAGTTTTTATTAATTGCTTAACTGAGATTTCTAGCATTATGACATAATTGCCTTTATAAAATTACTGAATATAGAAAAGCAAGTAGGACCTATTCCCATATTTTTATTTAATCTTGCCAAATTATGAGGTCACGTTGCTGATTATGTCCTGATCTTTTTATAGGTGTTCCAGTTTGAAAGCAAAACTAGTGAGACACTCTAAGTAAGAAATACAATTTATTAGGAAAAAGGAAAAAGAAAATACGTCTAATAATATAAAAGAAAAACTACTGACAGAATCAAAATACAACCTGACACTTTTTTGGTCAGGGTGTTGGTAGCAGTCTAAATTGGAACGGCTGCAGTCTTCTTGGAGTGGCAGATGTGGTTTTGTTGGAGTAGTGATTTTGTTGAAGTGTGTAGTCTTCTTTTGAAGATCTAGTGGAGAAAACCTAGCTGTTCCTCTGGGAATTCAGTGGAAAGGCTGAGTCTGGTGTCCCAAAAAGTCAGATTATATCTAGTTAGGAGTGTTTGGCTCCTCACTCTGGGCGGAGCATCTCACAATGGGATGCTGTAACTTTTTTGTCATGCAGTGACATTCAATAGACTATTGACAGTAGATGTCTCCCCGGGGGGAGGATTGGTTTGCGGAAGAGATAAAGAAAACTGCCCAATTAACAGAAGATAATTGCCACATCTCTAACAGATGGTAAATAGAATACATCTTGCCTTGCAATCTAGAGCAATAGGTAAGAGTGTTGATTGTTTGGGTGATCTGTACATCTTTGGTATGTTGTTTTGCTGCATATAAACACATTTCATATGGATGTTCAAGAGAAGTGGAGAGACAGATCAGGAATTCTGATGTTTTGGGTTTTTTTGGTGCTATCTGATTTGATTACTCGTTTTACTGCCATGCATATGCAGTTGGCAAAATGTGAATACAGGGCACTAACCATTATGATCATTTACTTTGCCATTGAGGAAGCACAGATGTTGACTATATAATAACAAGGTGGTTGTTGTTGAAACAGTCCTGCTGTTAGGTCCCCCTGCTACTACAGTAGTTTGCTTCTTCGATGTGTTAGAGACCTCTTTTGCTGGGAGCTTGTAACTATATTGTCTATTTTTTTAATCTGTTTTCAAATTTGTAACTTCTCAAAACAGGGAAAAAAAAAGAAGTTAAGTTTGCATTGCATTCTGCATAAGATGTTTCTCATTTGAATTTCTAATATTTTATTCTTTGGGATTGTGTTACCTTGCTGTATGAACAGATGAACTGAATGTACATTTGGAATAACAGGCAAAAAGTACTGCTATGACTTTTTAGGCCTTCCTTCTTCTATTATTTGTGGTTTTGTTAATTGCTGTTTGCTACATCCTAACAAATACTCGTATTAAGTTGCCTAATAAATATTCAACTTGAATGTTCAAATCCTTGATAGTGCCCCTTTTTTCACTCATGTTACCTAAAAGTTATCTATTTCCTGAATGTAGTTGAATCTGTAAGTCCCTTACAATTTAAGTCTCAGCAGTTAAAAGGACTTGGCTTTTGGAGGACAAGTGGGGAATTAAAGCAGAACAATGAAACAAAGGTCAAAGCTCCGGGAGAGATTAAAAAAAAAAAAAAAACAAAAAGCATTTAGTAGAACTACCTATATCTCTAAGGTCTCTATTCATTGAACATTTCCCATCCTTGAGTTTCTAGGAGTTCAGGGCACTTCTGGAGTCCTCAGTGATGCTATTAAATCATGTAGTCATGTTTTCTTAAAGTTAAAAAGGAAAGAAAGAAAAAAATACCTGAAAGATGAGATACTTTATAACATAAGGCTGAAAAGTAGATGATCAATGGTTCAAGCTCAATTATTGATAATTGTACATGGAAATAAAAGTCTCAACTCAGAGAAATGTTTCAGCATGCTTAGAACTGAGCAACCTGGTTAATGGCAGCAGTCAGCACTATTGCTCCTCCTCTGTTGGACTGCGCTTGCAATATGAGCTCACAGCTTGAATACAAAGTAGAATTCAAGGTCTACATTTTTACCATCAAAGCCATTCATTGGATTAGTATAAACTGAGAGAGACTCTCTCTTTCGGTCTATGACTATGCCCTCCCATAAGAGCTGCACTCCTCGGGAGCAATGAAACTACCAGGCACTTTAGGACTCCTGAGTACAGCCTGTCAGCCCAAAGCTGTACAGTTCACTGCTGTTGTAAGACAAAATTGCAAAAGAGGACACAAATACTGTCAGTACTGTTGAACAGAGAGGCCTCATAATATAATTAAGAAGCCATGCAGATACTTGAGTAATTTGCATGTGCTAAGCATATAGGTTTTTTTCTTCCTAAGAGATACTTTTCCAACTATTACTTCATTTTAAAAGCTTTAAATTTTCCATATGATAAGTAGAAGAAAGTTATGAATTTTGTGTCCTTTTTCCTATTGCTGATCCTACAGAGAATTTCAGTTGTTCTGATTCATGCTAAAGCTTATAAAGACGCTAATCATAGGCATTTAAAGTAGCACAATACAGAATATGAAGTAATTCATAAAAATTGAATTGAATATTGAGAATATTGGACAAATTGAGTTTGTCTTCATATGCCAAAGTGATATGCAAAGTTCTTGCTGACTTACCAGTACTGCTATTGCAGGGTACAATTCATTCATAAATTTTGCTGAGCATTCACAATGGCACAGTGCATCTGGACCTAATGAAATAAAACAAACAAAAAATATTTTATTTGGTTTCAGACAAAAATATTTTAATCTCTCAGGAAAGCTGCTTCCTATTAATTTGCAACATGCATCTCTCTCAAACAATTGATAAAATTTTCAGAAAGAAATGGCAGTTCCTAAATTCAAAATCATACCTAGAAGTTTTTTTTTCCAGTTTCCATATCTGTTGCTTTTAATTTCTCTACAGGTCCATAGTGACATTAATATTAATCTCTAGCAGTGCAAACATACCTATTGGGGGTTGTTTTGCTTGTTTACTTGTTTTTTTGTTGGTAGTGGGTTTATTTTTTTTGGTTTTTTTTTTGGTTTTTTTTTTTTTTTGTTTGGTTGGTTTTTTTTTGGTGTTTTTTTTTTTTGGTTTTGTTTTTTTTTTTGGTTTTTTTTTTGTGGTTTTTTTTGTTGGTTTTTTTTTTATTTCTAATACAATGTCAAAAGGTAACAATCTATGTTACACCAGATTGTCTGTTTTGTAGTTTTACAGTATTAAGTACATATGAGATTGATTTCTTATCCATTTCAGCAGGTTACAAAGTATTAAGCTGGTATACTTAGAGCTGGAAATAGTCTCTGTGAGCCAGGATTGTCCTGACATTTTTTTTATAATAACCACTATGTAATCAATTGTTGCATCCTGGAGTTTGGGTTTAGATTAGGGTTTTTAATTTATGTTAAAATAAGTCGAGTTCTGTAATCCCACGTTTCCCCCGTGTTGTTCCCCCCCGCGGTTTCTGCCCCCATGCTGCCGGAACTTCCCCCTCTGCCGCTTCTGTAACCACCCCCCTGTCCGTCCCCGGGAAACCCCGTGCCGGCCACCCCAAGCCACACGATCCCGCTCAGCCCAAGGCTCGGTGCCCGCCCCTGCGGGGTTCTCTGGTTGGTCGCTGTTGCTGGCGACACCGCCACGGCAGCCGCCCCTATTGGGCGGCAGGCCGTGGATCCTCTCGCCCCGCCCCTCCATAAAACCCTATCCCGCCGGCACCCAGGCGCCATTTTCTCCCATGCGAGTGCCAGGAGCGGTCGCGTCTTTCCATCGAACCGCGCCACGTGACCAATAAACTGTTCCTGCCAAGCACGGAGTAAATGGACAAATTCCTTACCTCTTTACCAGACCCCTAGCACACAGTAACAGAGGCTGGCCAGCCCACGCGCCCAAGACACGGAGCCGTGTCTGGGAACCCGCGGCAGCAAACCCCGGCAGCACGTGGAAGCTACGCCACAGCCGGGCTCCCAAGAGCCGCGTGCAGCCGGGGAGAGCGAAAACCCACGCCGCAATCAGTCATAAAATCAAGTTAGCAAAAAGACTGTGAGTTAAGAATTTCTTACTTCTGTGCCACAATGACATTCGTATGTACCTTTTATTTTTCTTCAGTAGCAATCATCTTATCCTTGTAATTTTTGAGGTGTTTGCTCAACTACTCCTGTGCTGTGTACCTCCCAGTACTGCTGGTGCTTTCAGGAATGTACTGATTTTCCCTCTTAAATTTAGTTTACAGGCGGTGGAGTAGCACTTAGCAAGTAGTTGGTGGCTTGTTCGTGTTTTACTTGAGTGTTATCCTTTCCTCTTAGTCAATGAATTTTTTTTTTTCCTTTTTTTCTGTCATCCTGGCTTGTGACATTTCACTGAGTAGCTCACTGTTTGTGTTTTCTGACACTGAATTCTTCTCAGTTGCATTGCAACATTATTCTGGCAGCTTTTTGAATGCTCTATTATGACTTAGCAGTCTCTGAGGATACCTTGTTTGGCAAATTCTAAACGCTTGGTGAATTATTACATCAAGTTCTTCCAAAAATATATTTTTATCCTAACAGTCAGTCTTTCTTCCCATAATCCAAGAGTAGCATAATATTATGAGTTGCCCATTACAGTGGGTTTTGTATTCTTAAAAGGATTTTTTGGGGAAAGGGGTGGAAATTGCGTTTATTGGGTCAAGATTTTGTTGTTGAATCAAAGTCTCTCTCCTTTTTTTGTTATTGTTTGGTTTAGTTTTATAAAAACAATAGAAAATTATTAAAGCATCAACTTCTTTAGAGCATGTGATTGTCAAAAATCAAGCTACAGTTTGATGCCTCTGTCTGACATATATCACTCCATACACAGAGTTCCAGTAACTAGGTTTTCTCCACTTGTTCTGCCTAGTTCTAGCATTTTAACTCTGGAATTATACTTGAGAAATTCTGCTGTGAATCGGGTGTGAAACTACTTCTGTGTAGCCTCTGAAAGACTCATTGCAGTGTAGATTGGATAAGAGGAAGAATGAGGTAATAGGGATTGAGAGAGAGACAGTTTGTCTCAAGACATCATTGTAGACTGGACACATTGATCTGAATGAATTAAGAGATCTTTTGCAGTTCTTATTTTTGTGCAGCTAGTAATCCAGATAGATTAAGCCCGTCACTTTTTTTAGTCATGAGAATTTTATGTGAATCGACATTGGTACCTCTGATCTTTTGGGCTACAAAATTAAATCCAAAAACATTTTAAATGGTAAATTATTCAGAGCCCATTTTCCTGGGCTGCAAAGATTGCCGTGATACTTGAAATAAAATAATACTAGTGCTGGGAAAAGCTTAAAAAGGAGAGAGTTCATCTCCCTTAGAAATTAGACTGGGAAGGAAGCATTTTAGGAGGTTTTAATTCCATGTTGACTTGTTGGGTGTGATCTTCTATACAGTTCAGAAGTTCTATAGGTATCCAGTAACAAATAAGGGGGAAAAAAAATCATTAGAACACTTATTATTGTCTGAGATACCAGGAAAATAACTGCAACTGTCATTTTAATAATTATATAATCCAGTCAAGGAATTTGATTATAGCATTCGGATAATTGGTGTGCTGAATATTCTTAATCTTCATGAGGATGACAACCTTTCTTAAGTATACCTTTCTGAATTAACATTGGTGAAAACTTCAAGCAGTCTATGTATACAGTACTTGCAGCATTTCTGGAGTACAAAACCACTTACCTACTTTATGTGGAGCACCGCTGAAGACTAGCTTCCAAACACCCATCTAGACCTCCACTTTGCTATTTGAAAGAGAAGTGGCAATTGTAAAAAGCCATGGCAAGCAGTCAGAGTGAGGAATCTTTTAGCAAAGTTGGTACAAGGATAAAAGACTTGAATTACCAATGTGAGAGAGGCCGATGAAACACACCAAGGCAGCTTTGTCCCTTCTTCATAACAGCATTTGCGTGTATCTCCTTCAAGCAGCTGAAGTACCAGAATCTACATTAACTTTTCCATCCATGTGAGTTTTTGAACTAATCAATCTACTCTCATCCTGAATTTCAAGGCAAAGAATTGATTTATGATGAGATTGCATATGCAATGCAAAGTGTTCTTTAAGACAGACTGTGGAAACCATTTTATTCTAATATAAAGATTGAGAGGAGGAAGAATATGTCACTTACAATAAAAGGAAGAATACAAAATAGAAGAGAGATGAAAAGAAAATGGGAAAAATGAAAATATATTTTCAGGAGGTTTGGAAATGCTAAAGAAAGTTCAAAAGATATTGTTGTGCATGTAGAAATATTTCTTGAGTATTCTTACTGAGGACTCATTGCAAGATAAATTACTTTTTCCCATAAATACTGTCATTTTTTTCTTGAAAAAGCTACACCCTGTAGTTCTTACTATCAGAGATTCAATGAAAACTTGTTCTTTTTATTGATTTTTTTCAATTTATTAATTCAATTAACTTTAATTGGGAGTTTTAAGGAACTTTAGTTAATTGATGTCTTGTTTTTCTAGCATGAAATAGTTTGAAAGCATGGTTTCAAAAAACTCATATCACTGGTTTATATTTAAAATGGAAGTATTTTAATGCTTATATATTTGTTCTTTTGTATCACTGTCCTATGCCTCTCTTTTCAAACTTCATGGTCAATGACTTGCTCATAATCTAATCTGTTCCAAATAGTTAATAGGCAGGAGTGCTCTCTTGAAAAAAAGTATGATTTGTGGATTTATTAATTTAGGGAAAAAAAATCAGTTTGTGTATAAATTACACAGAGTTGGCTTGTACTTATATCTTTTGGTCTACCTTGAGAAAAAAAAAAAAAAAACAACAAAATAAAGGGGTAATGCATGTTGGTACTTGATACTTATTGCATCTTGTTATTTGGTACTTTCAGAACTCTACCTTATGGATGGAAGCTACATTTTATGTTTCATCCTGTTTGGACTAATCACAATACAAATAATTGCCATATTTTATAATAGTAAACCATAGAAGGACTTGACGTTAAAATTCAAGTGAGAAAAGTGATCTAATTTGATTATTACCATGAAAAATCATTAGAATACCAACACACCTTTCAAAGGATAAGTTAGTTGCAGTCAGTATGAATGTTCCCTGAAAATATATTTTTAGTATGGAGCAAAATTCAGGCTACCATCCCACACACACTTTAAAAACTCAATTAAAATTCATTAAGTCCAATTAAGCATTAAATATTTCAACTGTTTCACTTCCAACTTTCTTAAATTTTAAATCTTTGAAGCCCATAGTAAATACAAAGTAAAAGGTATAGACTTGTTTTTAGCTGTACTTGAAAAGCAGCAGAAAAGCCTAAATTTTTGAGTTAAATTATTTAGACTTCAAATATGTGGAAATTCAATTAGACTTGGGATAAGGAATATGTATCTTTATATCGTGTTAGTGGGATTTAGTTTTTAGTTTTCTAGTTGCATTTTTCACAAACCAGTTCTACATACATTTTCTAAGAATATAGCTCTCACTGTTGGCTAAGAACAGGAGATGGAAGACAGCTTTGTAATCTACCAGCAGTAAGCATATGTGACAAATTATGTGCTTCACTAATTGTGTTTTACCCATGTAATCATTAAGTATTGAAAGTAGTTCCATAAACTGGTTCTTTGTTTGGTTGACTAAGTCTATAGAAGTTCATTTTGTGCTAAAGCTGTAATTTCTCCATGTATGTTTGTATGTATGTTTGTGTTATAATAATTTAGTGTGATAAGTCAAAAATAGGGTTATATTTTTTTCTCAATTATTTGCCTTTTCATTAAGGCAATTAATTGAGAAAAAAATCCAGCATTGCTGTTGGATTTGTAGGCTAAATATAGTAAAGTAAATTTGTACTAAATATGTAAAGTAAAATTGCTACTGTTTTCAACAGAGCAGCAATATTAATAGTGACTGAACTGGAAGAAACTTGTTTTTGATAAATGTGTGATGGGTTATGTCCCTCAATTTACATGTGTGTGTAGCCATTCAAGCTCTTCAAGTACCTTTGTTGCATTACTAAAGAAGACTGTTTCTGAGTACACATTGTGCTTGTAGTCAGGGTTGACTACTTTCCAAATTGCACGCTTATTCTTCAGAATGTACTCATCTACCAGCAAATCATACAATGCCTAATCTGTCTTTTAAATTTCTGAGTAGGCTTGGGTAGGTTTGATAAGATATGTGTGTTAATAATATCTACATAAATACTTTTAGGAACAAATACATTTTGGGAACAGTATTGCTAGTTTTGGAAATTTACCAGGAATAAGATTGTATAATAAGGTAACAATTCTTAGAGGCCACTTAAGGTTGGTTTTGCAATTTCTTTCAAGGCCAATAAAGACTAACTTCACCTAAAGCCTATGACATAAAAACCCATTAATATTTTGGAATTGCAACTAATATTGATATTACTATCAATATACCTATATAGTATATCTACTATATTACTATATATAGTAGATAGTAATATCTACTAATTAGATATTACTATCTAGATAGAGCTGAAATACCCCACTAATTATAATTTTAACTGTTTGTATAGAGGGTTTTTTAGTAAGAGAGCAGATTTCAAATAAATTACACAAATATCTAGGCTATTTTTCGGGAGGAAAAAAAGAAGCAAGAAGTAAACCAGTGCCCAAAACCATCATCTTAACCTTTCTCCAGTGTTCTTTTAAAAATTAAATAGATCATAAGTAAAATATTGAAATATAAATGACATTAAAATGCATATATAGGTTTAATACTATTCTGTCTTGACAGAAGATATTTTTATTTGTTTTATTTATTCACCAGAAACATAGATTAACCGTCTGATTAGGTTCTATAATTGCAACATAAAATAGAAGAGTTCCTTTTTTTTAACTCATGAAACATAAACATTTAATGGGGAATTATAAATAAATAAATGTCTTTTTTATGTATAATTTCTGAGGCTTCAGAGCTTATAACTTAATATTATATTAGGTTATCAAGACCTTTTTGAATGAGTAAAAAAAGTAGATATTATTAAAATATTTTATAGAATCTACTTAAATTTATTTTGGGTTTATAAATAATCTTTATTTTTGCAGAGATAATATTTTCTTTCCAAATATAATTTTTATCCAAGAAAAAATCAATTTTCTGCATGGTAATAAATTACCATGAATACAAAAAAATCAAACTGTGTTCTAAAATTTCAGTCCTAGTGCTTTTAGACCCAGAGCTGTTAGATTTTACATGGGCATGAAAAGGTGCTCTGTGGAGAAGGATGTCGGGGTCTTGGTGGACACCAAGCTGTCCATGAGCCAGCAGTGTCCTTGTGGCCCAGAGGCCAACGGTGTCCTGGGGTGCATTAGGAAGAACATTCCAGCCGGTCAAGGGAGGTCATCCTGCTCCTCTACTCAGCTCTGGTGAGGCCACGTCTGGAGTGCTGTGTCCAATTCTGGGCTCCTCAGGACAAGAGAGACATGGAGTTCCTGGAGCACATCTGGTGGAGGGCAACAAGGATTTTTGAGAGATTGGAGCATCTCTTACGAGAAAAGGCTGAGGGAGCTGGGCCTGTTCAGTCTTAAGACGAGACAACAGAGAGGGGACCTCATCAATGTCTGTCAGTATCTGAAGGGAGGGTGCTAGGAGGATGTTTTCAGGCTTTGCTCAGTTGTGCAGAGCAATGGAACAAGAGGCAATGGACAGAAACTGATGCACAGAAAGTTCTACCTGAACACGAGGAAGAACTTTACTGTGCAGTGACCGAGCACTGGAACAGGTTGCCCAGAGAGGGTGTGGAGTCTCCTTTACTGGAGATACTCAAGAACTGTCTGGACACAATCCTGTGCCATGTGCTCTGTGATGACCTAGCTTGATCAGGGAGGCTGGACCAGATGTGACCCACTGCAGTCCTTTCCACCCTTTCCCATTCTGTAACCCTGTGAAGGAAATTTTGTATTCCCTTAGCCTAGTGTTCCCAAGCACATGACTTTTGGAATAAGCAATGTTCAACTGTAAAAAAAAAAAGTGTTTACTTCCTTTTAACACTGAACAGAATGTTCCTCATTTAATGCAGGAGTAACCTCTTGTCCACAGCAAGAGGCTGAATTTGCTTTTTTTGTAATTTACATGAGTTGTACCTAAGCAAAATCCTTCAGCCATCTGCCACTAGTCAATAAATCCTTTTTTAATTTCCATTAATTCTTGTTAGAAAGATTGAAGAAATACACCCATCTGTTTGATAGAAACATTATATGCACAGGGAAAACACATTGAGAATTTTATCATTCTTTGCTTTAGGGGTGGGGGGAAGATTATCTAGAGTAACTGCAGTAATGTGTAGGAATGTTCAGTGTGCGGTTCTTAGCTAAACCTTGCATATTAATTCATTGAGTAAATGAGGAGTGAAATATTTTGTTAGTTAGGAATTCAGTGCCAATACAAGAGTGCAAAGACTCATTTGCTTTTAACATAGTTAATCCTACTGTAGTGAGTAAACCAACTCATTCAACAAGTCAGAAACCATCAAGGAAAATTGAGTGGTAGAGAAATAGAAACGCATAAGGGAAAGAGGTGTGTGATCATATTCTGTGAATTTGCCTTTAGACTGTAAGTTCTTCTGAACAGATAGCATTTATATTTGCTGAGCATGACATTTTTAGCATTGAACAAATACTAATCTAAATAAATTGGACCTGATTTTCATGTCAGATGGCATAAGGACAATGATAGAAACCACATCTGTTTAGAGAGCTGTTCTTTAAACAGCCCATTTTTGTTGCTGACCAAATACTTACTTCTGTTCTGACAAAATACTTTTCTTCATATCTGACAATATCTAATGCACACCAATAAATGGTTATATGACATATGTCTGGTGAAATTCTACTTAGAGGACTACTTTGACAAAAAAATCCCCATCAGTATTGTGTGATGAGGAATAGCTTTGAAGGAAAATATTTACTATAGACTGTGTTCCAGAAGGTCGTACCATGGCAGCATGCCTTGATGATGAGATAAAAGAACACTCAAATAACTAGCTAAATATATACCCACTTGTGATTACTAAACTGGGAAAATTTTCTGCTGAGGAAAGTTTCTGTGTGTTCCTCAACTCATTTGCTGAGATGGGCAATATAAAATTACTTTATGCTCAGATTTGAGTTCAGATTCCTATATCTGACCCTTTGCAAGGAGATTTGTTAGCAAAGTGACAATGTAGCAGTGATAGTGTTTTGTTTAGCATATACTTATTTTTAATGTATATGTTGAAATGGTGTATTTCAGAAATGTTTGTTACTGGTATGTGCTTTGGCTTCAGCAGTATCTGTTGAGGGTGTTCTGTGCTCATGCATGGATAAAGAAGTTGATGTGTCTAACCACATCCTTAATTTTGTCTTTCTGTCCTAATTTAAAATATTAATTAAAAAAAAGTTTCATGGTTGCTGTGTTTTTTTAACCAGACCTACTTACTTTTTAAAATATTTGATTTTCTTTTTACATGTTTGGTCTATTTTTCCCCTGGGGGAAAATGGAATGATAAATTTGCTAACCTGCTTGTGACCTTCACAAGTCAGGAATTGCTTGATCTACTCTTCATAACAAACCTGGCACATGTGGACTTGCAAATTTATTCAGCTAAGGCTTTTTTTATCTGCCTTTTTCTTAGTGCCTTAGAACTGTCTAATGGTAACCTAGAAGATTATACCCAGTTAAGATAGAGACTGGTTTCTCAGCTTATAGCCAGAATGTCTGCTCTCAGCGCCTGAAATGCACCTGAGTTCATGCCTTGTAATCAAGAAGCTTCCCCTGTGAAAGCCAAGGGTGTTTATCTGAGCCAACAAATGGGTAAGCCTCTAGAGCAGAAGTGTCAGTGTCATGCTATGATTGTGCCCCACTGCCTGGTAAGGAACATGACTTGGTGATGCCATCTCACTTTTTTGCAGTATGTTTAAGTGTCAGGCTTTTCACATTCAAATCTTTTCCAGTTCCTCTGATTCAAATTCTTGTTGCCCTCTGACCTATTCAGGATCTGAGACTGAGCCTGCCAAGATGCCTCAGGGCATCGTGAAGCCCAGGCACTCATTCAGGCCTAGGAAGGCTGTCCCCACCTTCTTTAAGGTCAGATCAGCTTTTTTTTTTTCAGGAGTGCAGCTGAGAATAGAGTGTAATTCACTTTACTGACACACACTAATTTACTGACATGAGAATTAAGGTAAAATGCTCTCTTCTTAATGAGATAATTTCTATTACTTAGAGTAGTTTGGAGTATGGGTACACATCTCTTGTCTCTCGTGATACATAGTATATCCAAATAGAAAGTGTTCTTCAAGGGGGTTGAAAAAAGTTATTTAGGTTATTCTTAGACTTGAAAGTCCCTTCCAGAAGAAACCTCTGCACATTTACATAAAAATTTAAGCAGTGAATTTGGTGTAGGTGATAGGTTCATATTAAGTAACAAATTCCACCTTCATTAGTGTGTCTTCTCAAATTACTGTTACTTTTTTCAGAAGGGCTTGTGATGGTATGAAGATGGCCGTGTATCGGGTATTTCATCTCAAATGCAGTCCCCACATTCTTGACCATTTGTCTTAGTGGATTTTTAAAGAATAACCGATGTTTTTAAACCTCTTACAAGTCAGAAAGGATGAAACGGCTTTGAAGTTTTAAAACATACTTCAGCTGACCTACAAATATAACTAGATAATCCCTTTCTGGGAGATAGTTATTGTGGTTTCTTGCCGGTTCTGTTTACTCTCACACAGCGGTGTATCCCTGCTGAATTAGCTATCATTAACAGCTTTTAACAAAGGTTGCTATTCCCAGGTGGGACTCAAAGTAATTTTAATTGGTCAGGGCATTTCTTGAAGTCACTAAAGTTTTGAATTGACAAACAGTGGCAGTTCCTTAAAGAATCAGTAATTTAACAAAAAGGGAGCTCTTAAAGAGCTGCATGTCATGTTCCCTTGCTTTCCAGCCTTTTCCTATTTATTCCAGTCCAGTGTTATGTTATGTGTAGTATATGCACAAGTGGCCGTGTTGCAATTTACATGCTGATATATTGTCCAATTCATTACAAGGCTGAAAATATTTCTTAACCTTTAGCATTTGCAAAAGATAAATGCACAGGTTCACTTTGCATCTCAGAGAATTCTGATTACTGGTAATTAAATTTGGTTAATATTTACTGTCTGTTTGAGACTTCAAAAATATATTTTCAGTATCTGTGAGAGAATCTTGACTAGCTCTCCTTACAACAGAACAGGTGAAGTTGGAAGGCAAAAAAAGGTTATTCATTTAAAAAGGTGATAATCTGTGTCTAAATGCTGTTCATTTTATTTCCTGCCAATATATATATTAGATTAATTATTTCTGAGAAGTATGGAGGCGATGTCGATTTCAATTCATGTCTTCCCTTAAAACAAAACAGAATCCAGAAACAGCCCCCTGTTAACCCAGATCCAAAGATATCTATATTTACAATTCTAAAAAAAAGCAGGACAGCAATAGTACCAATGACTTTTAACATCTCAGTATTTATCCAGTTTAAGGGTTATTTTTTAATTTCTAAAAGACAATTTTATGTCCATTCTTAGCATTTCCCCTTTATTACAGAGGGAATGTAGAAAAATAAGAGAAATAAAGCTTGAGTTTCATTCTCAAGGTTATTTAAAGAGTAAATCTTTTTGGAAAGCCTGCTTTTTTGGGGCTACTGGAATGTCTTGTAAGCATAATTACTCTTATGATTTAATCCCAGTCCTTTTGCAGAACAGTAATAGTAATAATAGTAGTGTTAGCACTAGTAGTAATAATTATAACAGCTGCAATGACATTCCTTGCCTCTATTACGCGAATGCTGTGGTACCCCTTGGTTGTAAAAGATAGAATTCAGTCTCCAAGTCAGATGGCAGAGAAAATCCAGGTTACTTGTCACTGATAGGAAGCTCTGAAGACTACCTAACTTGAAAATAATCTCAGAATTAGGATAATACGAAGCTTTTTTCACCTTTTTTTTTCCTCTTCTTCCCTTTTCAGTTAAGGTCTAGTGGTAAATTTAGGTTAAACCTGCATAAATTTACAAATCCTTAAAATAAGATTGTCATCCATTAACACGGTGTTGTACATGTCACAGTACAATCTTCTTTCTAATGTACTGCTTTTTCTGAAGACTTCAGTCTTTAAATCAGTTTTCTATGCCTATGGATACAAGAATTAAAAGACTTCAAGACTAATAGTAATTAATACATACTTTTTATTTCTAGGCAGGGATTTTTGAACATTTGTGTTGTGTGTCTTATTAGTTACAATGAGAAAAGTCTGGTACTGGTATGTGGAATTCAGTCGGACTGAATCACTAGGGATGTTGTCACCACTTTTCAGTGCATATAAAATATGTTTTTACACAGTACGCATTTTCCATTAATTTCTTATACTACACTTTTCAACTAGAATGAGTCTACAAAAGTAGAATAGAGTTTGAAAAAATCCACTAAGCAATCTGATAGAAGTCGTACAAATGTATTTGTGCATTTTCTGTCACGTATGGAAAGGGAATATCTTTTTTCAAGATAATAATTTCATTACCATGGTGTTGTTTGATATAAGAAAATAAAATGGAGGGAATTTTGCCTAAAACAAATCTATGCCTGCTATTTCAAGCAACCAACTAAGATGAAATTTATATATCAAGTTTGTTTCTAGAGTTTCTTAAATGAGTTTGTGGATTTAATTTCTATTTAGTGCAAAAATAAGAACTGAGGATACTTGTTTATAGCTCCAATTATTTCTATACAACAGCTAGTACTTTATTATCATTTTCCCACTGTGTTCCTGTTCTTCTGAAGCAACAAAAATATAACAGCAGCTAAAGTTTTTCTGCAATGGTATCTTAAGCAGTATTATGCAGATATGATTTTCCCATGCTTAAAAGGGTAATTTACACTTTTACAATATTAAATGATATGAACAATAACTTCTATCTTATTTGCAAATGAACCTAGCTGTTGCTTATTATCATTACTACACATAAGTATACATATTTATATACATGCTCTGTTTCTGACATAATTTCCCAGCGTATTTTCTCTGGAACTGTAATAGCAATATCAAATGTCGGGGGTTACTTTTCATTTGCATTTAATGCTTAATGTATCTACTCTTATTTGTTAACCTGTTTGACATTTGCACCTGTTGTTTAGCAGTCTGAAAATTGAAACAAATGTGTTTTCACAATAGATTTGTGCGTGCAGTTTCTGTGTTTTCCACACCTTGTCTTGCATTCCTTTCCTGCTGTTGTAGTTCTGTTAACCAGCACTGCTGCTACTGTTTTCTAACAGGGGTAGCTCAAATATCACATTTGAAACTGGAACTGATTTTATTCTAGAAGAATATAATCATATGGTAAGGTAAGGTATTTTGAAAATTAGTTTTTCCATTATATTTAGGAAGAATTTGAATGTAATGATTTCTTAAATAGTTTTGAGGAAAGCTTGGCCCTTTTCACTAGTTTTCTTTCACAGTTAAGGGTCTTTTCAGTATGCAGATGTTAGTTTAATTCAGTCGCTGAAAGATTCTCTGCTCGTGGCATTTGCTCTCATGGCTCCTTCTTCATAAACCAGCTGAACCGGTATGGCTTCAAGACTGTGCAGAAACTTTACAAAATTTACAGTGGGGCAGAGCGTTTTAGTATGGTGTGAGATGAGAATCCCCGTAAAGAGAAATATCCCAAAAGACAACCTATGTTATTTTTAAAGACTGGAAGCGAATTTACTTTGAAGTCATAGTTTGAAAGGAGGAAAATACAAATAGCAGATGTGGGTGTAACACTTCTACAAATAGACAAGAATTGTATCCCTTTTGCAGGTTCCATATTTTGAAATCTTACACTATCTCCCTTCATTTATCTATGAAGAGGAGACATATAAAATTAAAACTATCAATTTACATCATCTATTGTGAGGGATAGACATACCCAAATTTGCTCTGCGACACATACTAGTTGACAGGTTGAAAGTCCATATTTTAAAGTGTTCGATGTTATCGTATGATCACTGTCGCGTTTCCATATGTAAACCAGACCAGAAACTGAATGTAAAATACAGTAACTGTACCTCTTCAGGAAGCAGTGTATGTATTGAGTAGTACTAAGATAAGCTTCCACAATCTCAGCATCGGGCTCAGTGATCCATAATATGTTCTCAAGAAAAATCATTAACTGGACAACATAAACATATAAAAGAAATATTTTATTTGATTGTGAGAGTAATAAAAAATTCATGAAAGCTTTCCACTCTTTATTAACATAAAACAGATCTGGAAAGTGTTTTTAACATCTAAAAATTTTGATAATAGTTCTTATATGGTCTTTTCTTCCACAAATGATCAAGTCAGCTGTTATCTTTTAGTTAAGAGCATACCTTGATTTTTTTAGTACATCTGTTTTTCTCCTGAACTGACTTCTGCTGCTTAAAAATGGTGAAAACAAAACAAAAAGGACTATTCAAAGAAAGACATATGGTTACAGAATCATTGAAAGTATTTAATTTCATTGCATGCTTACTTTGAAAGTTACCTCTGTTTGGGGAATACAATGCCAGATATCAGAATCCATAAGCAAAATTAAGTTAATGCTGAAATAACATATTTAGATGTGTTCTCTTCAGATGCAAAAGCTGATCTGTATATAACTTTGTTTTGGTAGGTTAATTGTTAATAATTTTGGTAGGTTAATGACAGACATGGCACTCTTCATGTGGTCATGTTGGTATGTCTGACACTTGTCTTGAGTTATGGCTAGGAGTTAATCATCTTTAGGTTTGGAAAGCAGCATTAACTAAGTTATAATTAGTAAAAAACCACTATCCATCAGTCATAGTAAGAAAGCAGAAAGATTATAATAACTTGAAATTAGAATTAGCACAAATTTTAAAACAAAACCCAAACAATCATCTCCTTCATTTTACTCTAGTCAAGCATTTTTCATGTGTAATGAAAAACAGATCTTAAATTGATAGGAAAATTTGTTGGATTCTTATTACCTTCAGCTTGCTTTGATTTGAATCATATAACTGATAAGGTTGGAAAGACCTTTAAAACAATTAAGTAAGTCCAGCTGTTAACCCAGCACCAGCATTTTGTTCACCATTCAACCATGTCTTCAGGTGTCATATCCACATGTTTTTTGAACACTTCCATGGATGGCGACTCCATCGCTTCCCTAGGTAGTCTGTTCCAATGTTTTACAACCCTTTTTTTAGTAGCATAGAATTAATATGAAACCAGACAGAAATAAAACATCTTTTTAAATCCTTAAATCTGTGTGAATAAGGACAGTTTCTGCTGAAGATTAAGTGCTGAACAAAACACTTAGAAACAAAGCTTCAGCTGTAAGAAAACAAAGCTATGAATTTCATTGCAATTGGTGAAAAGCTGGAGTCTATTTTTTCTAATGCCTTCTGCATCAAACCATAGATGAGAAATATCTCTGTTAAAACATATATTTATAGGAATTCAGGAGTATTCAATTCAAATATTGATCTATTTTCTCTAGGTAGCCTTTTTTGTGGCTGTGAAAGAAAACAATGATCAAAACACTGTTTAAGGATGACTGGTCAAATTTTGTGCATAATCTGAGAACTTTGCAAGGTTCACACTGCATCTCTAAATACAAGTCAGGTTATGTAGGCCTTGCTTTTCTCTTGCATTGATTTACACAATTCTTAACTTCAAGTACGAGTATGAGCACAAATTCAGACAAAAGTGTGTGTGATGCTAAGTTATTGTTAATTTTTGGTTCCATATATATACACACACATAAAACTAAGTTTCCTTTTCTTATAGCAAAAAACTGAATGTAACAACCTCTGCACTTAGCAGCAAAACCCAGCTGTGCTAAAGGTGAAACAAAGGAAAAAGTGGCATAAGTGATGGTGGAGAATGAACAGAAATGGAGCAACAGAACTGCCGTCTTTTTTTTTTTTTTTTGTTAGACTTGGCCCAGTCTTCATACCTCACCTTTGTAAACCTATCAATATTCTACATTTCTGGGAATCTTTTAGGAAAAGGAAGATTGTGACTTAATATTTCATCTGTTTCAGTAACTTTCTGTTTCTTTTTAATGAGAGCCCTCTGACACACTTCCCAAAAAGCAGAAGTGGAATTCTGCATGATTTTCTGGTGAGGCTTACATTCCATATGTGTTTTCTTGCTAGATATGGAATGCTGGGGTTTTTTGGGGTTTTTTTTTTTTTTTTTTGTAAGCCCATACCGTTTTACAACTTTCATAGTATCACTTTAGATACTTCAAGTCAAAAATTGTTTAAGCCCTGTGGGAGGAAGACTAACAGCAGCAATGGTTGCATTAACTCAACTAGAAGGGAAAATAAAATGCTACATTAAACTTCTGTCTCAACCTTCATTTTTGATAATGCCTTCCTTTGGGATGCACTGATTTTCTCTTTTTCTCTCTCAAATTTCTTTTAAAGAGGACAAGGAAGCCTAGATTATCTTGTTAATGTTACACATTAATGTTTACTTATGAAATAGAAGGTTAATTTTTTCAAGATGTATGAAACACATAGAAAAGCTGATCTTAAAGCTTGAGCTGAATACAAGAAAAAACCCAAAATCCTGCATTTGTAAAATGCACCCATTTTAATCTCGTTTGCCATGGTGTAGTATTTCAAAGTAAGCATGAAAGAAATGAGTTCTGAGAAGTGATATCACTATATGGAATTAGTGTGGATTTGAGTTGTTTTACAACAGGGTCAATCCTCTAGAAGAGTCCTTCATTTTCCAGTTTTAGACTAGCACTGCTTACAGTGTTTGTGATGCTAACATGTAGTCCACACAACCCCAACATTCACTGTTTTCTCAGCTGTGGAAAATGATGTTTTGTTCATTACTGCCAACCTGCTAGAGCTTTCAAATGCCAGCTTGAAGCTGAAAGTTTATATGACCTACTTTCTTCCATCCAGAGATCTGTGATATATCAACTACTCTGCATTAACAACCAGAAGAACAGCACAGATCACTACCCCAAAAGCTGATTTCAGTACTTTTTAAAGCTGATTTTCAGTTACTTTTTTGGTTAATCTTAATGCAAATTTATTACAGCCTCTACTCTTATTTGACCTAAATGGCATTTCTCTAAGGAAGATCTGAATAGTATATCTGAACTATTGATTGTTTAGGCACTGAAAAGCTGTTTATATGTATTCCCAGATAAGTCTGGACACCAGACTTGTGCCAGTATGTGGAATTAAGTGAAATTATTACTTTTGTCATATTAATTTTAGTTTTGAAAACTTGAAATTGTTTAGAACATTTTAACTGGTGGTATCTGAGGAAAGGACAACATTATTTCTTATTTACAAAGTACAACTAAGGCTTTGAAAATCTAATTTCTCTTTTATATACCATTAGAAGTATTAGAAGTATTTTTCAAGGACAATAACAGATATAACTTTAAAATTTTGTATTTGTGTGTCTGTCTCTGGATAATTGCATGGTTTGTTTATGTGGGAGCTATTTTTATAAGTATATCCCATAACAACAGAGAACACTGTTGAACATTCTTAGAAAATTTTGTAGCTATTTAAACCTACTCGCACAACAGAATTGAGTACATGAAGTCCTTAACACCTAAGTATCGAAGCCAAACACAGATTCAAAATGTCTTTTTTTTTTTTTTTTTCCTTTTTTTTTTTATAGTAACTCTGAATGTGTAAAGCTAAGCAGCTGTTGGGCCAAAATTTGCAGGCCTGAAATCTCATGTTTTTTAAAAAATGGTGGAAAATTCTCAAATTCTCACTTTTTATTTAAAGCATAGCTTCAATAGAGAAAATCTTTGATGTTAATCCCTGTTTATTTGCTTTGAGTGTAAAGCTTTCCTCTCCACCTGCCTCAAATTCTGGGCCATAGGTCAAAATTTATTTCTATTGTATGGGTGAGATTTTTTTCTCTTCTAGGTCCAGTGAGGAGACCAAGGAATAAGGGTCAAAACTTTTGACCTCTAGATTTGGAACATATGAGTTTTATATTGAAAAATAAGATATGAGATTATATGTGACTTGAAGTTTCTTTCATTTAAACCTAAGCAATTTTGGTGGTCTGAAGTGTCCCTTTATTTGTTAGGGCTGCAAGTAAGATTACAACTTTCATGCTTTATCTGGAGACAGATGTTGAGAAATAGCTGAATGGATGAAGACCTTCAAGTTTCCCCTCATGTTATGTTTGAAATTGAATTGATCTCAGATATGTGCATGTGTATGTGCATATGAATGTGTGTGTGTGCATATCTGTATAAGTTTCTATATGTGTATATATATATATATATATATATATAAAATCTTGGATTAATTTCTCATGTTTGTTCCATGCAATATAATTTGTGATTTTACACTGAATTGTTTTGGTTAATTAGATTATTCTGAATATGTTCAGAATATAGAAGGTTAGAAGTTGCTGCTTATCAGGTCTATTCAATTTCCAAGATTCTGATTTATGTATATTTATGTTCTGGATTATTTAAAACTGCTTATATGAGATATGCTTCACTGAAAACTAGTTGCCAGTCACATGAAAACTAGTTGTCTGAAACATCCAAAGTTATTTTAATTTTAAAAGAATAATGTGGAAACCATTTGTGCTATATAGATATAGATAAAATCTATGTGCAAAATCACAGATAGCTCAGAATCAAATTGTATCTCAGCAGCTGATGACTTTTGTAGGGATAGACATGCTGTGAATATTAGCTTTCTGAGATAGGGGTTGTTCCTGCTAAATGAAGTGGCTCAGGCATAGAAAGGCTAAAGTATTAGCCATGAATGTGGTGAAAGAACTGAGATATCAGATGGTATGATTTATTGTGTTTTGAAAATATCTGCATTATTTTCTTCTTTGTGTATATTAGTGTTTTTCTAAAAAAATACAAAATCCAAGAATCTGAAATCTGACTTTGGATGTAAGGAGTGTTCCCTGAACTATTATCTTAGCTGATTCTTTAATATTTTTCTGCAGGTGTTAAGAATGTTTATATTTCTTTCCCACATTTTCATAGATAATTAGTTAATTTTGTGATAATTTTTTCTTTTTCAAATTAAGCATGACAAATTGTCAAACAGAATTTCTGTTTTAGGCAGATACCACTATTCAATACTGTCTAGAAGGACAATAGCACTCAAAATATAACTTTGAGCTGTTTCCTAGGTAACAGAGATACAGCTACAAAACTGTTGAACTGAATGGAAGGAAATAGCAAATGTTTCCATTTTTCTACTATTTTTAATTTGAGTGAATTAAATCCTAGGAATATCAGTACTTCAGAAAGTGCAAGATATGGAACTGGAGACCTGCACTTAGATTCCATTGTGTTTGTTCTGTCACTTTTAGGTTACTGCACATCTTCTGTGATTACATAGATAATGTCAGAAAATTTGTGAAATAAATCATAGCAGATTTTTTTTTATTTAGGTATCTTTTATTTGTTTGTTTTGGGTTTATTTGTTTGTTTGTTTTTTGACAAAAACTCTTGTGTACCAGAACTGGTCCTTTCCATGAATGAAACGAACAGAAAAAGAAATTTTGTGTTTTCTTTTTCTATTATTACTTTCTAGGATTTTTTCAGAAAATAACTATTTATTCTTTTAGGAATTCTAGTTCAAAAATGAAAGAAAAAAGTACTAGAAAACGGAATTAAATTAGTAAATTATGTACATGTCAGTTACCCTTTCATGTATGTAGCTAATTATATAGAATTTAGTAGGCCTTTTTGGAAGTAATATAATTGTAGTGTATTCCCAGTAGTTTGTCTTTCTCAATTTTATTAAGCATAAATTACTTTTCCTCACTATAAAGGTTGACGTACTTAATTCCCATTTACCATTCGTGTGTCATTGAGACAACTATTTCACAACTAATGCTTACTAAATTAGAACTTAAATAAAACAACTGAGTTTTTCTCTGTGCTGCTACTCCAGCCTGGGGGAGGTCTCCTGTAAATAGAACCTCATTCCTGTAATTTAAACATCAGCTTCACATTTCCTTAAATATTGCAGTAAAAGGCAATCATGACAATGAGATAAGAGAGCAATTTATTAATGAAATTGTGCCATGTTCACTAGGAGTCTCTCAGTATTTCCTTGTGATTCCCTTATCTGTCAGTAATGTCCATCCATCATATTTGTCCTTAAATTCCAGATGTTTGTGTACAGACTACTCTCAATTATGTATAAAAAATGAAAAGGTTTGAATGTAGTGTGGAAACCTGGTTTCCTGTGGAAACTTGGTTTACTACAACTGTAATTAGCTAAGATCATAAACTGACAGTTCATCTCTCACTGGCTTAAAGTGCGTTGCTAAAATTCATAGTAATATTTAGAAGGGGGGTATTAGATAAAAATATATATAATATAGTACTTCTAACAGATTACTTTGCTTAATTTGTGAATGAAGTTTTTCTACAGGAAGTACCCAAACTTCTGGCACTAGGAGTCTCTCAGATTATTTTGTATTAGACTGCACTTATACACATTGTATTAAAAAATGATAAAAATACTTTTCTCATCTGGTAAAATGTATAAATAGTTTATAAATATGCAATATTTAAGTGCTCTTATATGACTATTATACTAGCTACAGAAGTTTGTGCTATGCGAGGAGAAGTAGAAATGTAATGGAAAAGATGTTTTCTGAATTATTCTCTCTCTGAACAGTTCTTGTGACAGAATATATTAGTTCATTTTTCCTTAAGTTTTAGATGTACAGTTAATGCCTAAAGTACATTAAAATGTCTTTCCTGGACTGTGATCAAACTTCCTTTACAACTTTTTTCCATAAATTCTATTTGGAGTTAAAAGTAGCAAACACAACTAATTATTGCAATGTTTTTCATGATTATGTGATACATAAATTTAATTGTTTTTCCTCTAAATTTGCATGACTTATAAAATCGCTCATGGAAATATTTGTGCAATTCGTGCATAAGTTGTTCAGAATTTATAATTAAATAATCTTCAATATTCAAATGAACATTAGCATCATTATTGCCTTTATAGAGATGAAAACCTCTCTTCAATTCTTGGTCAATCATTAAAGTGAGAGACATGGTTCTGTGCTTGAAGGAAAAAAAATCATCAGTGTGAGTTTCTCTTTTAAACTCAGACATGAAGTGACTTGTCAATGCTACTGCGACAAATCCATGATTTAACAGATATTAAGAAAACTAACTCTTTGACTGTGTTCTGTATCTGCAAAAAATAGCTCTTTGCAGTTTTAAACTTGTAGAATGAGACTGATAATTTTAGGGGCTAAAATCTGAATGTGGTAGCTAGCTTTGATAGCCATCCACTAACAAATAGGATTTAAAATGGTGTTAGTCATCACCTTCAGCCAGACTGTCTTTTCAATGGCACCACAGCCAAAAAAGTTTTCTAGGGGAGACAAAGATGGTATTTGTTTTCTGGCCCAGTCTCTTGGAGTTCACCCAAATGAATCAGAGTATGTTCAAGTTAAGTGCTCTTTTCCCTCCCCACCACCTGGAGCCTGCATCCCTTCAGATGGCAAGGTTTGTTCACTGCAGCTTCAGAATGCCTGAGGAATAAACATTTCCCTACTGAGTATTTCTGCATTAGACCCCTGAAAAGCAGTCATGCAGAACTCAACTCTTAGAAATTGTATGGCCTCAATCTCCATGCCCCTGACAGAAGAGGACAAATATGCAAATACTATGCACAGTTTAGTCCGTCAGTTAAATACAACTTGGGTCTGTCTATTTCTGTTACTTAAATAGCTACATAACAGTTGGTGGCTTTTAGAAAAACCAAAACAAAAAAGGCTACAGTGTTTTTGATTCCAAAAAACATTTTTTCTTCCATGATTTAATTTTTAACATAAATCCTTCTCTTATAGATCTGAGTCTTTCTAGGATAGTGAGAAGCATTTAGGAACTTTTTCTCTCTCTGCTTTGTAATGGCTATGAAGATGTTTACAGTGTCTCCGTAGCAATGCACATACCATTAAATATACCAAAATAATTAATTCCAGTCCCATGCATGTAAATTAGACGTTTCTTAGAAGATCCACTAGCAAAACAAAACTGCCTACGCAGTTTCCATGAGGTAAACAGTTGTTTCATAAATCCTTGTATCTTCAGAATAGTGAGTAAAAAGAAGATTGCAGAATACCTTTCTTTGCTAATCAGTATATTGCTCTAGTCTTGAAGTCACTACTTGAAGTTAAGTATTGGCTAACTGCAAATATACCTCTGCAACAAATACGTGGTATTATGCCATTACACATTTACATGTCTCATCTTATAAAAAACCCTTTCAAAATCCTAAGATTATCCTTATTAAAAACCTCAAGCAGACTCCTTTAACTGTTTCTCTATCCAGTTTAAATATGCAGCAACTGACATAAGAGAACAGCGGGCATACATTATTTTGTGCTTTGGTTTAAAATAAGTACTGACTGTAATCACTGTATGCAGGACATTTCTGTAATATTTTCCACTTTATAGAAATGAAAGGAGTAAATCAGATCTTGTCAAAGATATCCTTTCTCTTCCTTTGGCAATCCCACCTTTTCTTGTTCAAATAAGCTTGCTATGTCCAATAAATGAAAACGTAGAGATAGCTTATGAGCACTCAAGAGTAATTTCTGCTTTCTGAAGTCAAATATTATTATGAAATATATAGCATATATTTTTCTATCATATTTGCAGGGTTTTTTTGCATATGTTGCATTTCTACATTTATATGAAAAGCTTTACCAAAGGTAAAACTTTAATAAATCTTCAGATGCACGTTTACAGAATGATAAATTAAAAAAGTACAGGCTTGGAAACTGATAGAAGTTTCCTTAGTTTCTATAAAAAGAAAACCTTGTCTAAGAAAATATCTAGAACTGCAATACTTTGTTTTTTTTTTTTTAGTTTGAAGTCCAGACAAGGAAATGTTATGGATCAAACTACTACAGAATTAATTTCTCATTTCTTAAAAGAACCTTGTTTGTAGCACTATATGCTTTTTTATGTTTTGATTTTGTTTTGTTTACCTTTAAACTTTTAATAGGAAATCAAGTTCCAAATAATCTTTTTGTGTATTTTCTTTTCAGGGGATAAATGCAAACCTACTGAATACACTGAAGTGAAAAATATGTTACTAGATCTACAAAACCAGAGATACATTGCACAATCAAAAGATAAATCTGTTGGTGAGAAAATGGCGTTAACGAAACTTCTTATAGATCAAATGTTCAATTATTTTGATTCAGACAACAATGGACTTGTGGATACTAACGAGTTGTCTCAGGTAAGGTTTACTTGTTTCTATTAGCACAGCGACTATTCAGATGTCTTTTTCAGGATCCGTACAGAGGGAATATAATTTAGAAAATGTGAGTCTCTGAGATGGAAAACTTCATTTGAGAATTTTTGAATGGCTAAATTATTCAGAAATTCTGTAGTGATTATTTAGAAATTTGAATATAATGCTTTGAAATATACTGTTTGTGTTAGAACACTCTAGGCTGCTGTGACCATGAGTTGTTTTATTTTCTGTGGCACACTAGCATCGAGTCCAAGTGTGTAGATGTATTGTAGAAGTTGAAATTAAAATAATGAGGTAAATACTAAAGAAGCATTACTGCTTTAACTTAGTTAGGGCTGCAGAAGTACAGAAGAAATCTTGCAAAGAGAGATCATGGTGGTCTCTAAATAGCAAATTTAAACTAATTACAGATCTAAACCAGTAATTGCTGCTCTGGTAGGCATAGCAGCACTAACTTTAATCTACCTAAAAGTATTGATTCTATTAAAGAGTGTTGATGGGGCAAATGTACCTTGATTTACCAGAAGTCTGTGTTTGAGAAACCTAATCATGGCTAAACTGTATTAATGAGTCTAATACTAGGCAGCTGATTACAATTTAAAAAAAAATAGGAATTTTAGATGTGAGTGTTGAACATCATCCTGTTTAACAGGATGTTTTAAGTTCTGTGGCAGTGTTATGAAATATGCTAGAGTTATCATTTTCATACAGCTAACTTTGAAAATTTTAGTTGCAGTTCCAAGGACCAGAGGGTGATTGCAAATACAGGTATCATGTCAACTACTAATACACTATTTCAGAAGATTAATTTAAAAATATTTTTCTGTACTTTTCCAGTATTGATTTTTCCTGCAACTCTTAGAGTATTTCAGAACTTCAACTTTTAAGGGACTTTAATGTTTTTATATATCATACAAATAATAATTTATCTATGAATATACTATATGAATAGATAACATAGATAGGAATCATATATTGATTTGCAAACTGTATTTAATTCTTCTCTATTCAGTTGCTACATGTATACTTTTCCTTTTTGTGTGTGCATTAAACATAGTTTTAAAATAATTTAAAAATCTTCCATTATTGTGTTTTCAAACTTTCTATGCATACTTTTCCCAACATGTTTTTTTTTCTATAAAGAGGAATTTATAATGGCAGATGTAAAGTAGTTCTTTTTCACAAGTTTGGAAACAAGTCATCCTTAAACCCCAAATATGTGGATTTTGGTTTTGCTAAAATTCATTGCAGAAACATCAAATTATTCAACCTACAGATGAATGTAAAGTAAACTCATTGTTAGTGTTGTTTGTGTTGTTATTGTATGGTTTGACAAGAGACTCAATTAACCCCATGAGGAGCACATGCTGGAGCAGTCAGTTCCTGAAGGACTGCTCCCTTTGGAAGGGATCGATGCTGGAGCAGTTCATGAGGAACTGCATCCCATGGAAAGGACTCATGTTGGAGCAGTTCATGGAGGACTGTCTCCTGTAGAAGGGGAAGACTGAGAGGAGTTCTCCCTCTAAGGAGGAAGGAGTAGAAAAGAGATCATGTGATGAACTGACTGCAGCCCCCATTCCCTGTCCCCCACTCTGCTGGGGAGGGAGAATATAGAGAATATTGTCAGTGAAGTTAAGCCCCTGGGAGGAAAGGAGTTTTTAATATTTAGTTTTATTTCTCATTTATCTTACTCTTGTCTGATTGGTACTGAATTCAGTTAATTTGTCCCCAGGCTGAGCCTGCTTTGCCCATGACAGTAATTGGTGAGTGATCGCTCCCTCACTTTATCTTGGCCCATGAAACTTTCATTATCCAGTCAGGGTCAACCATCCTCAGGGAGACATTACTGTACTCCTGAAAATGTTCTCAGCATTAGGAGAATTTTTCTCAGTTGTGCTCACAGTCAAAATTTTGAAATCTGCAGAGTTGTCATAAATAGTAGCTCCTGTCTGCATTTTAAATGTAATCATATTAAGGGGATATGAAAAGCAACATACTTGCTGTAGAAAACAAGGACTCCTGAAGTTAATTTATGTTCACGTGAATATTGAATTTTAGTTTATAGTGCATCTGAAATTTTACATCTTGTCAATCTTGCTGTGCAATCAGGCACTTGGATTGCATTTATTATCTCTTAGGTGTCCATATACCTAATGTAAAATTGAAATGAATCAGCTGGAGACTGGAAATGGTGGCAGCAACACTACAATTTTATTGATGCATTTTGGATCAAAAGTCATAAGGTTATTGAATTTGCATCTTGATGCAAGAGAAACAAGTATTTTTCTCCCAAAAAAAGCAAAAGAAGTGCTCTTCTTAAAAAAAACAATTTCAAATAGTAAAAAAGGTTTGGGTTTTTTTGAGTTGTTTTTTATTTGTTTGGTATGGTTTTTGTTTGGGGTTTTTTGGAATTTTGTTTTGTTTTGGTTTATTTTTTTAATACTTCAAGAAAGATAGCAATACATTAAAAATTGGCAGACTTTTTTTTCTGCTGTTTTCACAGTTCTATCATCTGGGTATAATATTTTTCATCACTTTGTAGTCCAATACAGAATTGCAGCTAAAAAAGAATTTTAACTCCAATACACCGTGTAAATGTAATAGGAAAGCAGTGGGGTTACGTAGATCCATGCAGGCTCAATGGACATTTATTTCCAGTATAAATTCTTCTCTGCCTTGACTGCTTTAATCACTATGTCTGACTCATTTAATGTTTTAATTTCCAAATTAAAGTGAGATGTGGCAAGTGAGATGTGGCTTGATTTTAAAAGGACTTGAATTGAACCTTTTACACCACTCTGTTTTGAGAAGTAGGTACTAACCAGAGAGAGTATCTGTCTTTCCAAACTGAGAGCTGTGAAACAGGCAAGATTCTCATCATCTTCGTCATCTCTGAGCAACGTATCCGCAAGGTGGTTCCTTGAAGGGTTTGGTTTGTTTTTAAAGCACTTTGGCACATTTTAAATGAATCCAAAATAATGGAAGATAATTGAATCTTCTGGTTAGCTATGAATGTTCAGTTGTTAACAGACTTGTTTGTTTATCTATTTTATCTTATGCAAAACCAAACCGGAATTTAATAAAAATTTTTAAATGAAATACCAGTGTTTCTATCACTGTAGACTGCTTGATTACTGTATGTTGTTTTTGCTGTGTAGAAGAGGAAAGAGAGCAGAATGTTATGGGTAGGCATGGGAATATGTATTTTTCCAGTTATGAATGCAGTTATTCTACAATGGTGGAACTGCTATTTTATAAACAGTAAGCCTTTTCTGGTTGCCATCAGTGAAAGATGCACAGGTTCTAAAAATATTTCATCATGCTCAACAACAAAATTCAAGTTCCTTTTTGAAGGAAGAAGTGTGTGAAGTGAAATAATCTATACTTGATTAAACTTAGAGATACTTTTTTTATTTCTTACACTAATGAACTAAGAAAGCAAAATTTTACAAAAAAGGGAAGTGACATAGCCTGAAAACAAGTTGAATATGTAATAATAATAATAAAAATAGATTTTCTTCTTCCTTTCCTTCCTTTCAATGATCAGTTTTTAGATTCAAAGAAAGAAGTCAGCATCCTTATTTATTAATTGATATCTGTAATTTCAAATACCTGCATATATTTATTTTACTTACCAGCTTAACGTAGGACAAATGGAAATACATTTCGTTTCTGTAAAAACTCATCCTTACTTCTGCAAAAACAAAGTTATTTTGGTTTTATTTCTGCATTAATGATAATACTTTTGCACTTTATGCCAGCTGATACTTCATGGGACTTGGTTGCAGAGGCACAATGTCTATAAATTGCATCTCTCTGTTCTTAAACTGATCAAAATACTTGGTTGGACCTTGGCATTTAAATTTTTACCTTCATGACTTCTGATTTTTGCATCTGATCAGTGTTGTTGACTTGGAACTCAGAGGAGGGATAATGAGTCTATCTCCTCTTTGTGATTTTAATCATCTTTGGTTTTGACTACATATTATATAGGCAGAAGAAAAATTTGTATATTGAGTTATAGTTCTATTTATTTTCTGCCATTAATTAGGGACATATTATTTAGCTTGCATTATCTATTTTTACTATCATTAATCTAGGAAAAAATTAAACATGTGCTATATTCAATTCTAGGTTCAAAATAAATATAAGAACCCTACATGAAACTTGAAAATTATAGGAAATTAAGACTCTCTTAGGGAGTAGTAGTGAGATAAAGCTTACAAACACTGTGATTGTCATTCAAACTCTAGCATCTTGATCTTTCTTAGGTGCCTTTGATTTTATCAAGTAGCAGAATTTCCCATTATATTCTTGCAGGCTGTGAAGGAAGCAGGAGCAAGCTTCATTTCTTGAGAAGATTCAGGGACTGGTGCTAACTGGAAGTGGGCACAATGGTACAGGATTTTGTTTGCACTCATTGTTTTATCTTGGTTAAGTCCAGAGCCACAGTCTAAAAGTGATGGTGGTTCCAGGTTTAGTTCTGAGATGCTGAATTTTATCCAGCTTATCTATGTGTCCCTAATACCTCTTCTGGTTTTAAACTGTGAGCTAGACATCTATAGCATTATATTTGCAGACACCTAAGGACACATTTATATCTCCCATGTCAGATTAGGTCTTCCCTCTAAGTGCAGAATTGGAAAGGCAGGGAAATGTGCCTCTCATTGGAGGAAGTTCCCAATTGGAACTAATTGGGAAATTAGTTTGCAGAAAGACGTCTCATATCTGAGCTGTGTAATATTCGTTTGGAATAGTACTGAGTTAATACCTTTAAATGAAATTGAGCACATGCCTTTGTAGGCCACTAGGTGTGGGTTTAGCAGTTCTGGTATCCCTTTGTTCAGGGATCCCTGCATCATTCTGTGATGCACAAATCCTGTATCTTTACATATATCAAAGATATCACACTGCTATAAATAGAGGATTGTGTTGCTGCCCTACAGAGCTTAGTGGTAAAGTATAAGAATATTGATTTAACTAGATTAATGGAAGCTAAAGCATGGAACAATTTACCAGCCTTTATTATCAATTTGGTTTCATAATTAATCAATCATTTTAATTTATAAAAAGTTATACCGCTGTGGAAGATGGTGGTACAAGTAATTGAACCCCCTTTATGCAGTCAGAATTAATTTGGAGCACAGTTCTCACAATGTCTGGTGTTTGATGTACTTGGTGTTTTACCAAGCACTGAGTGGCACTGTTGTGATGAGATACTTGCTTTTAGGGAAGATGAATGCACGTTAACTGACTGACCATATTTAATTTAAAGGAAAGGTTTTTTTGTAGTTGCATTTATGTAGCATTTTCCTTGGGGAGGTACATAAAGACCATTAATCACAGGCAAGCAAAAAACCACTGACTGATAACACTTCAGGTAAGGTGGACTAATGAAGGATTTGTTGTGTTGTTTGTGGTCTAGTTTCATAATATCTGCAGATTTTTCATTTTAACTGTCAGAAATCAGATTAAAAGAAATGAAACAATCTATTCTGATGTGCAGTGTGAAATTTGTAATCAGATTACTTTTCCCAGTCTTCTAAAATTTGGAGTTGTACAGACTAAATTTCTGAGAGGCTCTGAACTGAGGTAACAGTATGCTATTTCATAGGAAATATATAATTGTGTGCTATATCTTTTAGAAATTTAATCTTTTCCAGAAAATGCAAATCCTTCCTCCATGTTTCAGAGTATTAAATTCTGATGGATAAATTAAATTTTTTGGAAAAGACATATTTAGTTTGAAAATGTAGGTAAGTTTCTAAGTTCACAATGAACTATGAATAGTTTTGCTGTATATTTTGCATTTTACCAGTTTATAATATTGAAAGTAAATGCTTCAGTGTCTTTATGCAAATTCAAACTAAAAATTGTGGGCATAAATATTTAAGAACATTCTCTGGTATGAGTTTTCAACTTAAAAGTTGGAAATAAAATAATCCATGTTTGACTGGTATGGCATAATCAACAAGCAACAATAAAATTGTGCTGACAATCTTAATCAGGCCTTTATAGTAAGTATTTTGTAATACTATTTTGTAAGGCCTGTAATCAGGCCTTAATCAACCTTTATAGTAAGTATTTTGTTTCTACATTGTGACTTGCTAAAAATTTTGCCAGTTTTTCTTCTGCCTCTCTAACAAATTGCTGTTTAATTTTACCAGGAGTAGGCAGTCTGGGTTTAAAGAATTGGCTTAAGAAACTGTTTCATTGCATTTTACCCTTCTCCATGGACAGAAATTAATCAATTAATAGAATTTAAAATTTAAGGTGCATTATTTGATCATCTGTGAAAGAGAAGTGTGAATGTATGAACAGAAGTGTGACTATATGATGGTGTATCATATATATACATGGAATTTTATTCTATTTATCTTACATTTCTAAGTAAAGTAATGTCTTGCAAAAATCTTCTATAAGGAAGTGTGCAACCTTAATTTGTCAGGTGGTCATATTAGCTTTGCTGGAGTCCCATATGGCTTGTAACTTCATGTCACAGTTGATCTGCACTTCAAGTTGCTACAGAAGCAGGTAATTTTTCAAAAGCCACACCCTGAGTTGTACCTGGTTCTGAGTCATATCTTGTGATAGAATGTTAGTCTCCCTCCCCTTCAAAAGGAAAAGCCAACCAACAACCCAAAAGTTCTGTGAAGGTTAATTTTTCTTCTGATCACAGAATTGATCTGATCCACAGATCCCATTGGAAAACTGGGAGATGGCTCGATCCTGCACAAGAGAATTCAGGTTGGAACAGCTCTTATAGCAGGAAATCACAGACACAAATAATTAAGATTAATTATAATATGAAATCACTTCTGTATCTTCTAAAATCTATCCTCACAGCCTCATAGTTTAGAGGGTTTATCAACAGAGAGTATATTTTCCAAAAAATTCCAAAGTATATCACCAGCATAAAAATGTCTGTACAAAAACAAACATTGAATCTTTTATCTGTAATCAAAATGATAGTTTTACTGTAGATAAAAATTAAATAATTGCCAGGATGATAACATGGACCTATCTGTAGTATCATCATTTGAAATAGCAGAATCCTTCTATCCAATATATTTTTTAAATTATGATTCTTCTTATGAAAAATATGTTGCTTTTCATTTATAATTGATCAATTTGAACAGATAACAGATTTTAGTTCAAAGAATGGAAGCTGAGAACATTAATTTTAAATTTAAAATAAATTCTAAATTAATTAAATTTAATATAAAGCCAGGTGTTTTGGGGATTTGAAAAAAGGTTTTCTTCAACCTTAGATGTAAAGTTTTCATCCTTATTTGTACAATTGAAGATAGTGAAAGCATTTAAAACAATGAGAGGAACAATGTACTGAATGTTCATGGCCTTGAAATTTCAGTGATTGCTAAAGTTTTCAGTGCACACCATTACATATTTAGTTCTTGTATAATTGTAATGAGTTTAGAGTTACTAATTTTTCCCAGACTACACTTTTGTCCTTTATGTTCCAGCTGCAAGATCTACACAATTTCATATTTTCTTAATTCACTTTAATGTGAACTCAATAAAAAGGCTTTTAAAGGATGGGAAGTAGTTAGCACTAATATTCAGGTAGCATAGTATGTATTTTTAATTGATAATAGCAAAAGGTGGTTTTGTAGTGATTTTTCTTATCTTTGTAAATGGTTTTCATACTCTCTAATGTACTAAAAAGGTGATTATCCTTTATAATGCTTTTATATTATTATGTAGGAGATGACTTCTGGTAGCATAAAATGTTTGTGTCTTTTGCTCTAATGCTCCTGTTATTCCCTATTATTCTTTTAGTTATTTTGTGTTTACATGAATAGTAACTGGACAAATTCCTTTGCAGAACAACTGAAACACAAAAGCCCCTTTATCACTTATTTTTCAGAAGATATTCTCTGTTGATACAAATATAATAATGGTTTTGCAATTATCATAGGAGACTGATAAAGGGTTGGAAGAGTAATTATTTCACCTAGGAGTAAACTGCAGTTATATTTTTTTCTGTGCCTAATATAAAACTGTAAACTGTGCAATATTGCAATAAAAAGTTGCATAGTTTTGGTTCTTTCAGTTATGTGGTAGTACTTCTAACGCATGCCTCATGTAATATGACAATTCTAAATCCCTCTCAACATCTTAAAAATTTCTCAGCTGGAATCTAAGCAGATGTCTATGACATACACAGACCTAAAACAAAATGGTGCATATATTAAAGAACATTTCTCTGGGATAAGTTCATTTGAGTTAAAAATCTAACAGCTATTAATTTTGATCTATTTAAAAATTGTATGTGTCTCCACTGAGAAACAGGAGCCTTTTCAGGTCAGCTACTTATATAACAGTTGTTGGTAAGGTAATAGGCTTGTCAAAAGCCTGTAAGAAGTTGATACAATTAGTAGGGTAGTAAGAGTTTATATTAGCTATTTTTGGAAGTGTCTGTGTTTGGTTTCTGTAGGTTAGAAATTAGAGGAAGAAGACATTTTGCCATTTATACTTGGGAAATTAATATTTTAGGCATATTTGAATGTTTCTTAATCACCATTCCTGTACATTTAAAGTAAAATCAGCTTTAAAACTCCCAGTGTCTTTATAATGCTTCAGTCTGTCTACATTATATATATATGCTGTGTATATTCTAAAAAACTTTTATGTAATTTCAGAGAGTCTGTCCTAAAGGTATTAACTTGAAAAAGTGTAATAAATAATTACAAAGTAACTGAAAATCCCTGACTTTACACAGCTGCAGTTCATTGCCCCACAGCAATCTTAAAATGATCTATTAAATGATTATTAGAAACAATTAATTATACCAGAGAACTCAAAGAGCTCAAATGTAATTTCATGGTTATAATTTTCTTGTCAGGTAATAAAACGGGATGAGCTTGGCAAGGAATGGTCTGACTGCTCCGTGTTTGATTTGCTGAAATATGATGATTATAACAGTGACAAGCACCTAGATCTAGAAGAATTCTACAGAGCTTTTCGTAAGTACCTTCCTTGAGTCTTATTTTCTCTTTCTTGATTTGTTTTTCTAAATGGTGGTCTTTTATTTTCGAAGCCTGAATTGTTTGGATGCTGTACTCAAATTAGTGCAATTTAATAGTCATGAAACAGCAGAAAACATTTTAGCAGAAATCAATGATACCCAGTAGCTTCCTGATTTATGAAGGATTTTGGTAATGGAGAATTCATGGATAATCTTTCTTGATGTCAACATGCATTGATAAGTCTGTGTGTGTGCAAGTGGCAAGTAGTGTGGTCAAGACATAATCAATGGAACCAAAATACCTCCCACACCCTTTGTTTATGAGTGCTGATAAGAGCACTTTTGACAAACACAGCAACAAATACAACACTTCTCTTAGGTGCCTTATGGCCTCACAGGACTCAGAAGGAGATAAAGATTTGTGGTGTAGTTTTGCAAGGTATTTGTTCTCTGGATGCCAAAGTGGTCTCAGGACAAATGTGTGTAGTACAAACAAACAACTTGACCAAATTTGAAGAAGATTTTAAGAGCTTTTATGCAGTATGTTAAAGGTAATATCCATATATTTTGTTATATCCAGATAAGAACTGATGTTTTTTCAGTCTTGTCTACCTCAAATTCAAGATTCAATCTTGAAATCTGACTTTGATTTAAAAGCTGTTGCTCCAAACTCAGTAACATGGCAGCACAGAAGATCAAGTTTGTCCTAAATTTTTTTTATAATTATTTATTGTATGTTGACTAGTCCGTTAATGTATTTTTATCTTGAGTAATTACAGACTGTTGCTTTAGTCTTTTTGTAGTTTATCTTTGGGCAGATGACCATTCAGCCACTTCAGGTAATTTCAAATGAAAAAGGGATAAAAAACTGCTTAGTTTTAAACTATAAAGTAGTGAGTTGATATTAGAAAAAAAAAAATGGATGCATGGAAAGCAAAAAGAATAAACATGAAATGACTAATCAAGACAGACTGCCTGAAAGTATCTCAGTTTTTACCATTGAATTAGATTTTTATTTCTCTGAAAGTCTTTCAGAAAGTATGATTTTGTGATGCAGCTTAGCTGAACGAATTACTTACTGCTCCTAAAAATAACTTGACCCTGCTTCCAGAGGTTATCTGACTGGCTTTCTTGCAGTGTCCTAACAGTCACAGTCTCTCCTCTAAGTCACTTACTCAGTCAGCAGAAAAATATTCACCCTCCACGTCCCACCCCAATCCTGTTGTGTGACCTGAATTGATTAAGTGAAGGGTCAGATCATAACTCATGCAAAAGAAGTGTGTGCAAAGAAATAAGGTGGAGGAATAAAATGGGAGCTCTTAGGACATTGTGATGGTGAGGTAAATTAATTCATCTGCAGCAGCAAAACACTAGGAAATACCTTAATTTCTTTTTCAAAGGTTGCGATACAAGTTTGGCTTACAAAAATGTATAGAATTATATAACATCTATAGAAACACACACATTAACTATGATTATATGGCTAGATGTTGTAATTCTAGATCATGATTAGGTGCATAGATGTAGAAATTGATATAGAAGCCTTTATCATATACAGCAATCCAAGAAGGTTAAAGACATGTTTAAAGCATTATCATGATTTTTGCAAACATTTTATTAATGGAAGCATAACATTGTTCTTCGAAATAAGACTTTGATGTGTCTCTGAGGGACTATTTTGTATAGTTGTAAAACTCCAGACATAAGAATAGCTTTTCATTATGTATTTTTAATGGACTTTTGAATAATGAAAATAATTTCCATATGGTATGTTAAGCATTGCCTTAATATGAATGTTAATGAAAACATTAGATTATATAAGATTAGGAATCATTTAGGTTTCCTTGTGGCAGTAGAGTAGTGGAAAAGACCCTATTTAAAACTAAAAGGCTATCTTGGAAGATGATTTCTTCTATGTCATTAACAAAACTTAGATGTATTCATTACATATTGAAAAATAAAACCTAAAACCAACTGCTACTTCATTGTATGGTGTGTGCCCAGAAAGCCAAAGAAATTTGACAAAGTATTAGGCTCTGTAATAAAGATAAAATAAATACTTTTGAAATAAATTTGAGGATTAACTGTAGTTCCATTTCATTTTATCTTAAGAGATTTTGGGTTCAGTTCGTTTGACCTATGTCACCAGCATTAACAAAAATTATATAATGCTATAAAAATATACTAGGTTAAGCAAAACCAAAACAAATTCAGTGCAGCAACTGGTCACTTGACTAGAGCTCTTATGGCTAAGCAAGATGACACAAAGCTGAAACCAAGCTCTCCACACAAGCCATGCCAACCCAAGGTAAAGCAAATGTGACAGCCCCTCTCCAGAGGCCTGTGTTGTTTGCCTATGGCAAAGCTGGTTGGATGTTAGTAGTAATGCCAAGTCAGGATTTACCAGGTAAAGAGAATTAATATATACATGGAAACAGATTCATGTATGGAGATGTACACAAGAAGCATCACAACACATCTTCCACACAATATTCCCCCAAAAATATCTCTTCAAGCATCCACCTACAAAATAATTAAACGTTTTCATTTTCTTCAATAAAGTGACATAGGGAGGTTGCAAATACTTATTCCAAATAGAAATAAACCTGTATTTTTCCCATTTTTTTCTTTAAGTACTTAATATTTTCAAGTTTACATTCTCTTTTATTATATTCTAATGATTTATTCTTTTTCTTATTATGTTACATTGTGATTATATGTTGTAACATTAAAATTATCCTGGTTTACAATATGGAAAAGATAATTTTTCACCAGTTTGGACACTTTCAAACATCTAGAACAAATATAAAGCAATACAGGAAAGTTTTTTCCCAAATTATTTTCATAACTATCTAATGAGTGAAAGATTATAACTGAGTAATGGTATTTCCAGGGGATTTTCTTCTAAAATATTATAGTGTTACTTGTTATTTGGAGACATTTAAAAGACTTAGCCATTAATTAAAATCAAAAAGTACTTCTAGAATTTTTTGACCTCTTGCACAATCCCATCAATTGAACTTGACAGTGAGTTTTTCATGGGTTTTTTCATTCCTTTATATCTACCATTTTAATGTACATATGGAACCTAATCTCAGTTTAATACCTGCTATTCCCAGTGGAATTGCCTCTATCCTTAATTGGATAGTGAAGGGGTGGATTTGAGAAATGTCAAGTTCTCACTGAAGTTTGTGCAACTGCTAGAATGTGTTACTGACTTTTATTCACTCAAAGTGGCAGTGAAGAAAATTTGGCTTGGCGATGATGGAGAAATTGATCCTATTTAAAGCTTCCAGACAGAATTCAAAGGAGTTGTTTGTTTGTTCGTTTTATCTCTATAACAGAAATCTGAATTGTATGAACACAGAAATGCTAAGGCAAGGTGGTAGAGGTTGGGCAGGGCATTAGGGGTCACAGCACCACAGTTTTTATGCATGGCAATACCACAAGGATTCTTTTCAAGCCAGTTTGTACCTAGCACTGCTAAAATATAAAATGTACAGTAGTTAACAAAATATTATTTAAGTCATATTTGAATTTGATCAACATTGAAGAAGTCTCATTTTCTAAAGGCAATTGTCCATCAGCATTTTCTATTAAGCATAGAGGAACTTTTGAGAAAGCTGGAGAAGGGGTGAGAAAAAGCATAAGGGAAATTTGTGTCCTTAGCCATGGCCTAAAAAGGGATAGTTATAATCAAGCGTACTACTAGTGTGCACTTTTCCAGCTGTGATTTCAAATAGTATTTAAAAATATTTAGGTAAGATTTTGAACACAGATAGGATTAAAAATCATCTTCGCTATGGTGTTCAGCAAACTACTCCATTAAAGTAGTTTCATTTTAAAGAATTAGGCAACTGCATTTTGTTTAAATAGGAATGTCTATTTTTGGAATTAATTATCAGTCTTGTTTCATTAGCATTTGCAGGTAGGACTTTTTTCATTGGCATACTTAATTAGAAATTTTCCTCACAAATACCAGCAATTCTATTTTTAACTCCAGCAATAGAAAAGGTACCACCTTAAGGGCAAAGATGAAGCATAGGCTGTTTTAAAGGCATTAATATGCACATAATTCTATATCTATACATACATACATATACATGCTTGCTTGTATTCTGTGATTTACTTTCGACAGTCTCTTTTTATCTGACAAAATGGATACACATTCGACTGGACAGCCAAATGTAAATAACTATGTGCAATGGAATAAAAAAAATCTCTTTCCCCCTTCAGAAGGTCAGATGCTGAGACAGTAAAAAACAAAGAATATGTGTGAGAGGGGGCTCTCAGCCTTGAATATTTCTGCCAAGCTTCACAGGATGTTGCAGACAGATGAAGATGCTTACTGGCTTCTGTAAAGTTTTACCTGCAATTTTCTGAGTATAGGCTGTTTTCATATCGTGAGGGGTAAATTGTAGTGCTGTAGCATCTGTCTCCTAATTATTTGCTATATTCCATAGCAGTTTAATTAGATCAATAGTGTGTGCAGAGAGGAACCTGAAAAATTACTTCCTCTAACACAAGTAGATAAAGCAGAAAGTTTAGCTCTAGCTAGATTTTTGGAATTTAGGACTGAAGGAATCAGCTAATTCAGTCCTCCAGTGCTTTGACCACATAATGCAAAATTATATCCTAAAAGTGATCCAGTTCCATCTTAGTGTTTTGTTTGCTTTTCTGCATTCCTTCCTCATCCAGTCCCAAGCTAAAGGATTTTTTATCAGCAAACATTTTTTTAGACGGGGAAGGATATATTTAACTTTTTCTGAAAGGGCAGGCAAAATCCTAAATGAAGGAGTTGAACTAAAGCTAAAAGGGGTGTGGAATACAGTTTATATGTTCTGTAATGTAAATCTCAACCAGTGTGCTTCTTGTATTTTTCAAGAGTTTTCTTTCTTTGGTTAATGTCTCCTGTGGTGTCATGATAATTTTGTGTTCACTGTAAATGTTGTCTCCTTTTGTTTTTCTTCTAGCGTTCTTTTCTAAAATAAATAATATTACTTGTTTTCCTCCCATATAAAATAAAATTTCAAAGCAGATACTTCAAGTGGCCTTCATGGTGGGCTGTAAAATCTCAAGGCATAGCACAAGGAAATAAGTAGTAATAAATTATTCCGTTTGATCACTCAGCAGATATATATGTAGACACTTCTCTTTGTAATTTTAGTAGAAAGAATTACATTAACTTAGACATTTATGAATAAAACTGATTGAATACAATTAATATAAACCCCAAATTTATTTTACGTAATTGAACCAATGGCTCTATGTATCAATTGACATCCTGTATAAAAGGAAAAAAAAAACCAATGTCTCTCAGAATTGATTCCTATTGTTACAATTCCTATTGTTACTATTCTTGATGTTGTCTTATGCTCAAAAAAGGGGGCCACAGAGGACTGTGGGCACTGAGGACTTAACTATAAAAATGACCCCATGCCATATAAGAAAGTGTGAGAATTATCTAAGCAGAACAAAATATGACCTAATAGTGATTCTTCTATTAACGATGCTTTGTAGTTTTGCTGGAATTTGTGCTTTCAGGCATCACTCAACACTGTTAACAATATCTAATCTGTTGTGCAGCTGTTATTGGGGATCTTGTATGTTGCTGCTGTACATGCTAATGCTGTATATATTTAAAAGTACCCTACCCTCCATTTTGAAATGACATTCAGTCAAAGATATCAAATTTTGGTTTCAAGCGCTCCTTGTTGCTGAAGTATTTGTATGAAGTGATTTATATACCTCCAATCATAACAGATATTATGGAATTTTTTGATCTGGTCCAAAATTATAGAACTTGCTTTGGGCTCAACTTTTAGAAGGCCAGTGACTAATATGACTGTCAAAATCAGTGCTTTTTTTATGTCTTGAATCATGTGGAAAGGAAGCAGCCAGAAGTTCCTATAAATACAGTGGTCATTATGAACGCATATGCTTAGTTATTGTATTCTCTCAGTCCTGAAAAAATATTCTAAAACATCACTGCTTTCATTATAATAGCTCTACTTCTACTTTTAGTTGTCAAATGCAATAATTACAAGTGCATGTTCAGAAATTGTATTTTGAGATGTGAATCTTTGTTTCTGAAGCAAAATAGATCAGAATTAAAAAGCAACCAACCAAACAATCCTACAACAAAATCTAAATTTTAAAAAGGCCTATACTGAATTACTCAATGAAGCAAATGAGACTTACTACTGGATTCCTTAAGTTATCTTGAAGTCCACAAAGGCTAATTAAAAAAAAAAACCTAATGTAATTTATATTTCAAATTAATTCAATATGAGGTCCCAAATATTGTATTTAGTGTGTAATCTGAGTCAGAGCTTTATGACTGTGATGAGTCTTCAATAGTAAAACATGTTAATAAATAGTAGAGGAAACATTTTCTGAGGGGGGAAGAGGTATTATTCTGTCTCCTGCTACCATTAATTCGTTTTCAGCAACAACTTGAGTGTATTAGATTGTTCCAGAGGGTGTTATATTTCACCACTAGCCTCTGAAAACACCAGTTAACATCCTACTGAGCAGGAGCTATTGGACTTCATGGTAATTTCTTTTTGTTCAACCTGATCTGTCTCTCAAATTCTTACCTGTGCTAAGTGTATTTTCAATCTAGAGGATCTCAGCTGGAAGAAAATGCACCCTCCTTTATTAGTGGGCCAAACTTTAATCTTTAGAAACAAGGAAATATCTAAGGTTTTAAATATTGTTTCATGAAGTAGTGTGCCTGGAATTTCTCACATGCCACTAAGTCAACTCATTTCTATGCCAACTGATTTTTCATCATGTTTTGGGGGAATCAAGAAGCAAATTTATGGCCACCATAGATCTGCATGAGTGAAATAAAACAAATAGACCATAGGTCTGCATGTGAAATAAAACAAATATTTCACAGACTCATTGGGCATCATACTGAAGAAACTGGGAGATGTTGTTTATTAACCTTGAGCTCTGCTGATCCATAATCCTATCAGTGCATTTACCTGGAAGCTTTTGCCTGCGTTGGTGATATGTTACTAGAGATAGCACTATGAAATACAGGATTGCAGAGGATGAGCACTGGAAAGCTACGAAGTTATAGTAGCTTTGTTTCAGAGAAGGGGATTGGTAGAGATTGACTTGCATGGCATTTGTCACTGGCTTGAAATGCTGGAGACTGAAGTCTTGTATGTCTTTCAGTCAGCTTATTCTGGAGAATGACACAGAATGGTGAAGAAAAAGTAAACACCAAAAACTTACACATATTTGGCTATGGTTAACAAAGTGCCTCAGTAATTGATCTATTGCTTATTGCTCAGGAATCAGTTATCTGTGGTGAGGTATAGTATTGTTGCTAATATTTTTGTTATGTTGTGAATTATGGGAATATTTTCATCTCTGCAGAGCAGTGTACCTGTAAGTTTAGGCTATGACTGATGTTCCAACATCCACAAAAGCCTTCATGTAGATGTATTAAGGAAATTTCAAGAAAAAATTAAAATAATAATTTATAATTAGTTTCCTTCATCAACTATTTTAAAGGAAGCTCTCTTTCTTCTTAACGGGGGTGAGGTGGAGAGAGGAAAGAACATAAGAAGTAATGACTGGGCATTAAAGGAGACAATCATCAGCCAATCCACAAGAAAGAACATTAAGTATCTCTACTTCAAGGCAGAATTACTCATCTGGAACTATCATGAATATTAATAGCTCATAAAGTATTATTTATTAAGAAAGACATTTTATTAATCTATTCATTGTTTTGCTTTTTTTGCCTCCTGGTGCTTTTTAAATATCAAGCACTAATGTTCATTTTTTAAAAGTGTTGCATAGTAATTTTATTCAGAACTTTTTTGGGTTTGGGTTTTCTTTTTCTTTTTGGTTTGTTGATTTATTGTTTGGGGGGGTTTAGGTTTTTGTTTGGTTTTGTTGATGGTGATTTGGGGGTTTTTAGAGAGGTCTGGTTTGGGTTTTTTAGTAACTGTTCTACTCTGCTTACTTTGCTTGTTCTCACATTTGGGTAAATAAAAATTATAAAAAATCATTAGAAGGGTATATAAGACTTTTAGTAATTCCTTAGACATCTGGATTTCTTAAGAATATCTGACATTTCCACTGTAAAAGAAAATCCACAGGCATGGTTTTGTATCAGATTTTATAAATGCACTTTGAAAATTCTGTAAATGCAGTTAATAGAAAAATAATAATTCCAATTTTACAAAACTTGTGAGCTTTCCTCACTAGACCTTAGAGAAAAGTGCATTACATTGTACTGCGAAGTTTTTTGTTGAATGCCCTCAAATATCAATTACATACAGTAAGGAGAAATTGGCTCCAAAATATCTATGTTGCAAAGAAATATTTTGGAGAATAAACCCTTCTAGTTCCCTTCATTGTTCATGCTGGATTAGGTTCCAGTAAAGTTTTCTTATTTCAGGAAATTTCATTCCTAACGTAATTTCTCAAAATAATAGGACAGTTAAAAGTTTTATTGTAGCATTTCTCCATAGTTTTGAGTTTGGTATATTTTCTTTCTCTTTAATGTAGTGATTCCATAATGTGAGGGGTTTTTTATGATGTATGCTTCTGCAGTTTACAACTATCCTAGTACATATGTATTTTTGGCTAACTGAAGTGTACATTGAAGGAAATATTTTATTAAATATGTGAAAGAAAATTTGGATAAAATAATTTTCAATATTAATTTTTTTTATTTATTACATTTTAAATAAAAATAAATTGATCTTGGCATCCCAAAAGCATTTGAAAATACATTCACTTCAAAAAATATATTAGGGTTTGTTTTTTTTTTAAGGCAGAATATTGTTCTTTAACATATCTATTAATCTTATTGGTCTACTTCATAATGGTTGCTAGTACATATATTAGAAAATGCTAATTGTTTTAGTACATTTACAAAGTGCTTGGATAAAAGGATTACATCATGATAAATTGTTATGTTGATTAGTACTTAGCTTCATTTTCTGAAGTTATATATTGAATGAAGGAAAATATAACATAATTTACATGTTGTTATTTTAACTCAGGAAATTAGGATCAGTTCAACCCAGCAGTTATAGAACTACTTGGTGTGTTAGGAGATATACATGAAAAGCTCTATTTTTCATTCTGTTTGTTGTTTTTTAAATTTTATTTCAATAAGTCTTAATCTCTTGTCACCAAGGATTTGCCTGGTTAGTATAGCACAGATCTCTAAGTTTGTTACTGCTATGAATATTTGTATGTGTCTAGAGTTAAGGAGTGTGAATTTAAGCTGCTAAAACTTAGTATAAATATTGACAACTGTATGGGTAGGGCAGAAAGAATATCAACTACTCCAGTTAAAGCTATTTTAGTGGTCTGTGATATTGTAAACTGTGAGACTAATTGCTTCTCATCATCCCTGGCTTTCCAAATCTTCAGAAAGAAACATCCCATAATTGCATATAGTATTGTTTATGTCTTCATTAAAGAATTACATGTGAGCTGAATTCAGTAGGAATATTTATGCATGTATGGATTGCGTATATTGATAAAATTGTCTACCATGAAATAGATGAAATTGTCTGACTTCACTCCCTCTGGTGACTGCAGCCCTTATTTAGCTGGATGAATATTATCTGAGAAGTATAGATGTGACACTTAGTGACATGGTGTAATGTGGACTCCTCAGTGCTGGATTAAAATTGGAAATTATGATTTTATAGGTCTTTTCTAATCTAAATGATTCTGTCATACTATCTACAGCCTAAAACATCTTTGCAAAAGCCCAGACTTGCTGTTGGATATTAAAAAAGCCCAGTCTTCTCCCCAGCCCACAAGAAAACCTGAACATTTTCTACCAAAGGAAATGAGGAAACAGGTTAACAAAATATCCCTGTGCCTGTATTATATACAGAATTAAATTGTCAGTAGATTCGCAAACTGATTTTCTAAACACATCATGTTCAGAATGTCAAATCTTATCTTAAGTAGGTTAGCAAGTGATTTATATGGAAATGCAATTTTGACTGTAGTAAAAAAGATGTCATACAAAGGCTATGAAGCAGAGGTTTACATAGTGCAATACTGTGTCAAAAGAGGTCTAAAAAAAAGATCCAAAATAGTGAAAACCTACAGGAGAGCAAAACCATATAAGCCTTTTTTATGTAGATATTTAGTATAAGAATTGGGAATCTGATTGCTTAAGATGGTAGGCATCCAACAAGTAATCTGTTTACCACTCTGTCACAAATAAATGTTTGGAGAAAGGGTAATTTTTCAAAAATTTGTTTTGCATTATGATTATAATTCTTCCCAACTAAGACATGTAGTAGAGATATATTTCTTGGAGGGAATTTTAATAGTGTTGTAAACCTTCCTGAGTAATCTATTTAAGAAATATTTGATGCTAAACAAAGATCAATGTTGTGCTCCTGCTCATGGGTTGTCGAGTTAACGTCTACTTTGAGTTAACAACATATACATGTTAACTTTTCTGGGTTAGAGCAAATGTATATCTACTGCAGTATCTTCATTGTAAGAGTGCTTATGGAAGATTGCTGAAGAAGCAAAAGCATATAAGTTTCTTCTAAAATATTTTCTCTTCTTTAGGGATTATTTTTCTCAGTGACTGCCTCTGTTTAATAGTTGTTGATGGATGCCTCACTTATACATTTGTCTACTTTTTGGGCCCATGTGGAATTAACATCTACAATATTCTGTTTCAGAGACACAATAAAATGTGTCCTGGATAAAAGTGCTATCTTTTTTTCTTCATTATGCATACCTCCTGTTTCATTTAAGTTTTGTGTGATAAGAAACCATGAACAATTTTTCCATGTTTTTCTCTGAAACAGTTTTGTTGTGTTTGTTTCTTTTTTTCTTTAAGTTCCTGACATATCTTTGTCATCTCTTTTCCATTCTGAAATTCCTCAGTCAATTTATACTTGTTTGTATGTAAAACCTCCCGCATCTTCTTTGATCATTCTTCTTGTGTTTCTCTGTTCTTTTTCAAGTTTTACTGGAAGTTTTTTTACAGAGGGAGGGACATAAAGCAAACAGTCAAGTTGCTCAGGCAAAAATGGTTTTATACAGTGCCATAGGATTTTTTATTCTGAGTACCTGTCTTTACTTCATAATTCCTTTTATTTTCATACTGCCAGAAATGAGTAGATGTTTTCATAAAACTGCAGAGTACTCTAAAGCCTGTGTACTCAATACCTGAGCAATGCTAACTAGTCAAGAGCCTATGATTCTGTAAACAAGGTTTGACACTTTTAAAATTTCCTTCATATGACACTTTCAATACTGAATTAAGTATATTGAATTTGGCATGCCAGTATCATAGGTAAAGTCTTTAAGCAAATCAACTTTTATGTTTGGTACCTAAACCACCTGATAAGTTGTTCTCAAGAAATTCTCTCCCAGAAAAATTTATCACTTTACTTTCTTTCTACTTCTGGATGGTGTTGAGGAATGTGAGTTTCTGTGGAGGTCCAAGTGCAACTCCACTGGTGACTTTTCTTCATAAGAAACCTGCCAACAGATTTCAAGATCTGGTGTCTGAGAAAGGGTAAAAAAATACTGTGAGTAGGACTGTATGATACAGGACTGAAGTGCTCAGAGTCACAGCTTAATCCCATGTGTCTTTAGGTTGTGCTTTAACCCTTGTGCTGATCTCCTTAGATGCGTAGCCCATTGCCTGCTTTGATCTTGGAGAAACATATGCAAAACTGAGAGCAGAATATCCACAGTCCTTGTTCTCAGAATATGTCACTGAGCTTAACATGAAGTATTGGTCCTTTGCACAAACACCTGGTCATAAGAGGAGTAAAACTCTCTTCAGCAAATAACAAAAAATTAGAAGCCTCTGTACAGTCAGGTAACAGAGCCTACCTTGAGTTCTGCTTGCTTTCTTTTTCCCCTCTAAATGCAAATAGGCACTTCAGCCAGGTGATAGATTTTTCAGAATCTCTTTCATACTAAAACAGCTTTCATTTATTCCTGTTTCTATGTTAAAGATTTCTGTGAGGAGCTACTTCATAACTCTAGTCTGATGATTTCAGGGAACTATTGAATAACACTTGCATGGACCCCTTCTTTTTATGCCAAAATATAGTAGTTCTGCTATGCTTTAGGCTTTCTAACCACATTCACAGTTCAGCTAATTTAATCCTGAATTACTATTTTAGAATACTGGCTTCTTGTTCACCTGACAGAACTGAATGAGGAGTTGTTCTCTACAAAATTTGGTTATTATAAAACTCAGGACAGGTCCAGAGATCTGAAATGTTTAGAAATTCTATTACCATTTTAGGAAAAAAGCCTTGGAATTTGAAAGTGAAATGAAGTTACACAATAAATAAAATTGGGAAATTATTACATTTATAAACTGAGAGCTTCATGCATAAAACTGTGAATTACCAGAGCTGTCAACTCTGCTCTTAAAGTTCCCATTTCATTATTGATTAGTTTCAGAAATACTTCATAGATTTAAGCATTTTAAATGTTTCATTTTAGGCAACAGCAAATTTGCAGCATTGGTGTTCATCATATGTATTGGCAATAAACAGGAGCCTTAAATTTGGATCTATACTAGTAAAATTACTTGAAAATATTTATGCTAACTCCTAGAATTTAGATAAAATGGTTTTACTTGAACTAATCATGTGCAAATACAATAAGCATACAGAAATTGATTTTTGCATAAACTCCTATTTTTGTTTAGACAAATTCAGCAACATATTCTACAATAAATAAGGTCAAAACCAATTATCACTCTTACTTCAGTGAATTAACACTTCTGTGTTCTCTGGATAAGAAATCTGTGTTTAACACCCAACTTCATTTTCTGTGAAATTTCATTTCAAGAGAAAACCAGAAAACATGATAAGGAGTAATGGACTAGCTGTCCTTTTAATGATGTGTTATTCCTAATGCACATTACTGGCTGTTCTTACCCATATACCATTTTTCTTAAGTTATTGCCATATAAATACTTTCGCAATATAAAGTAAAAGTATAGCTTATAACAAAAGTTTCTTCTGTGTCTATATTTTTGGATAATACAGTTTTAGGATTTTTTAACTTGTTCATCATTATGACTTCATTGCAAAAGTGTGGTTTAGATTTGCAGATGTTTTGGGATTCATTTTAACTATTAAATTGTCAATCTGAAAAACAGAATAAGGAAGCATTCTCTGATCACATTTACCTTACGGTACTTTCAAATTTCTCCAGTGATGGAATTTTTGTATATGATGCAAATTTTTTGGCCTTCAGAGAGAGGGCATTTGATAATATTTGAGGTATTATGTCCTTTGATTCCCTATGATTTAATAGATCCCCTAGAAATAAGGAATGGCAAAAACTCATTGTGTTTTGGATAATGTATAGGTACAAGCACTGAATATTTATGCTGCAAGTTAATTAAAAATAGCTGAGTTAGCTTTAAACCAACTACTTTAGATTAAAAAGTTGAGTGCAACACATTATTTACATGATCTAATCCACAGCAATCATCAGCAGGAAATGTGACTTCTTCTTACTAAACGAGACATTTTGGATATCTTTATACTCCACAGTAGACCCACTTTGAGCATTTGACTAGTAAGTTTTTCTGAGGTCATGTGTTATTCAGTGAGATACCATTAATTTCAATTGATTTCTTTGACAGCAACTAGAAAGTAGGTAAATGATGATAGCACTGGTGGCAAGAGTTGCTAAAGAAACAAATTACACGAGGAGGCAGTTTGATACAGTGATGGATAGAGTGAAAGAAATTTGCTAAACAAAAAGATGTAGAAGAGGCTATAACTGACAACCACTCCCTCAGAACCTGAATCTGAAAGGCACGATCCTTGGTCATTTCTCTTGGCCGACACCAAATAATTGGGGAGTCCCCAGCAGAAATAGTTAATGATGCTTGTCGAAAGATAAGAGGCTGTGGCAGCTCTTAGGCTTCCAGTTAGATCAGTTTGGAGATTCGTAGACTCTGGAGATTTAAATCCATGTAAGCTGGGCTTTCACTAGTGCTAGATGGTGGGATTTTTATTGATATCCTCCATATTATTATAATTTATAATTAAAGTCTTTAAATTAAGGTATTAAAAGGAGTTTGTCTCTGCTTGACTTTTTGTTACTGCATTATGAAATTTTAATTATCTTGCTCATATGCCTTGGTGTTCTGTTTCATTTGATGAAGAGAATGGAGAGTGAATCATAAGTAAAGTGTAAAAATAGCTTTTGTCTGTTAAAACTTCTGTGTCTTTTTATTATTGGTGCTGAACAGTGTTTAGTGAACAGCACAGATAATTACAATAAGAAAAAAGAGAAAACTAATGGTAAACAAATGTGTGTTTTTAAGTGGAAAAATTGCCTTTATTTTTGAGTCAAAGCTCCTAACTAGTGCAATGCATCAGACTAATAGTTTATTCAACTTAGATTAATTGTTTAGCTGGACATGATTGCATATTCCTCATGTTCAGGATAAAGGATGCATTTGCAGAGGTTCTAGGTAGTCTTAGGTGAAACTGGAGTAAACTGAAGCTGTACTTTGAGCAAATGAAATGGTATCCAGATAAAGTATCATGCTGGGAAGCTAGGCCTGTTGAACCCTTGGACAGTTTAACCTTCCTTTGGCTCATTTCCCATGCCTCTACTACGTGTTGCCACTATTACTGCTCCCTAGACTTACACTGGGACATGAAGTCATGCTGGCAGAGTTTGCAAAACATGTAGCTGTCCTTTCAAAGCTCTTGATAAAGACTTGAGGGATACTGTTAAGAGCTTTTCAGAAATCCATCTGGGCTTCATGAACTGGATCACCTTTGCCTTTTGCAACCCCAACCACTAGCATTAATAATTCACATTTTTCACAGACAACTTCAGAACTGGGATTATTGAAGTACAGAACATGTCAGAGGGGAATTCTTGCAGGCATTTGGCCAAACTCCTTTAATCATGTTGCAGTTGTGGTCTACCTGAATCCTTGTCTACACAGCTGATTTCTAGCCAGCTGAATCTCTGTATTTTTACATGGACTTAATCTGTCCCAAGTATAAGACTTTTCATATTTCTTGGTAGAATTTCACAGTTTTTCATCCTGCTCCTTCTGTTTATAAAGTTCCCTCTGAAGGACAATCTTGTAGAAGTCTGCTTCCTGATCCTCTGAATTTGGTGGCAGCTGCAAGATTTCTGAGAATCCATTTTTTCCTGACAGCCAAATCACTAATGAAAACATTAAACAGTATTGAAACCACTTGTAGTAAACTGACCTTTAGTCTGTGAAATGCTGATCCTTTGAGCCTGAAGGCCAGGTAAGATACTTGCAGTTCACTCATGCTATCCACACCTCCCTAAGCACGGTTCAACAGTGCTCCAAGTGAGTGAATCAAAGCCTGGCTAGAGTAAATGATGTTCACTACTGTTGAATTAACCATATTGCTCATCATTTCATAGTAGAAACCAGTGCAGGCTTAAATTCATGGGTATAGTCTGCTTAGTGTTCCCCTCACAAAGCTGAATAAAAACAGCTTTTTCACATCTCTAGGAAGTCCTTTGTCAGTCCCCAGTCAGTCTTTACAGGCTGCAAATTCACTAACATTGTATTTTTAAAATTTCTTTATAACATTATAGTTCATTCTTTAGCAGTCTCTGTCTCTGAATTTGCAATCACCACAGGGTGGATAATTTAAACGGATTTATTCAGAGTTAGAAAATTACCATGTACTTTCGTCATATAACACCATTCATGAATACTTATGTGTGCCACTGTTTTAATGAAAAATATTATTTTCAACTTTTTGGCGTTCCTTTTTTGTCATTTCCAATTTCCAGTACTGGGTGAACCTTGTGCTAGTGATGTGCTAAACATGTGCAATTCATCTTATAATGAATCATAATTGGCTTTATTCCTCATTAGAATTCCTGTGAGGATTTAGAAAATGTAGTGTATAATCCTCCCTTATGTTTATTGGTATTATAAACCTCTTGTGCATGCTCCAAACTGAAATGTCTTTGTTTGAAAGTAGTCAGTCATCATGGTTTATTATTTGTATCTTAAGGTTTTAAAGATGTTTTAAAGAAACCATTACCAGTGGTTAAGTCAATGAATATAGCTGATAATAAAATGTCAGTGTGAGGTGTCATTTAGAGTTGAATTTGTCCTTAAGGTGGGAGTGTTTCATTCTTGGCTTTTTTCAACATTACCTTTAACCCTATTATTGTTTACCTAGAACTATATTTACTACATGAAATTCAATTATATCTCATTCATGTAGAACGTAAGGGCAAAGTTATGACAGAGACATTTGTGAAGGTTAAGAAAAGAGACTCACTCTGTTGTCAGTAGTTTATGCTTGCTAATCAGCAGCTTTCACAACAGCTGGAGCTTTGTATGCTCCTGAAAATTAAAAGCTGTTGAAAGTAACCAAAGTAGAAACTGAATATAGTCTGCTATTAAAAAAATTGTCTTTAATATCAGGTCTTTTGTTCATAAATTGTTTTGCTCATGCATCCCAGATTTAGATCAAAAGTGAGATTAAGGATAGACAAACTGATTTGTAGCAACTGAATTTTTGGCAGAATTTTGGTTTACATTTCACTGCTGATACAGCTTGTAGAGAATATCTGGTCTTTTGTCTGCCAGATGAGTAACAGGAGACCTAGGGAAAATCTCTCTCTCAGGAAGATGGGGTCTGAGAAAACTAATGCAAACAGTGATGTCCAGTGAAGTTGGGAAAAAGTGAAGGGACACATACAAGCTGAGGTGACCTTCTTAGTAGACAACAAACAGCTTGATGGGAGTTGTGTAATAGTTGAAGCAAGCTACGTATTTTGGTGCAAGCAGCCCAGGAAAGTGAGTAGAATCAACTTGAGGAAACCAAAGAAACTGACGCTTGGACTGAGTGTAGAACTTGAAATCCATGTTAAAAAATATGTTACAGTTTGCAGGGGGTGGAGTATCTGTGGAAATCAAGATGACTGAAATGTAATTTTTATTATAAAAAAGCTTTCCATTTTTTTATTTAATACAAATTCTAATTCAATTTTCTAAATTTTGTATATAACTTCCAAGGGGTTTTTAACTTTCCTGGCCTTATTTCATCGTAGAAAATCCTGCCTTTATTTCATATGCATTTTATTATTAAGTTGTTCATAAGTAAACTTTCTATATGTGTGAGAAGATTGATTAAATGTGTGTTTATCATAATTACTACTATTATTTTCCTCTGACAGCAGTAGTTTAATCTCTATCAATAAAAAAGTGCATATTTTTTCAGATTTAAAACATAATAATCAATATTATTTTCATAGATTTGAGCAACTCAAGAGTTTTTAGTTTAGGAGTCATAATGAATTAATATCGGTGATCTACATTTTTTTAGGTTTTTTCCCTTAAAAGAAAAAAAAGGTAGTAATTTTTGTTATTTGATTTGGGATCTATTTTTTGGGGTTGGTTTGGATTTCTTCTTTAACATCACCTTAGTGTAAAAACATGATGACAGGACTTTATTTTCCTTCTTCTTCATTGAAAAATACTCCCTCCATTCCAAATTAAGGTATTTAGATTAAAGCAGTAGAATTTTGAGTTCTTCAGCTAACAGACCAGCTAATACTAGTCTATATTCCTTTTCTGCCAGGATGGTTTACTCTCCTGACTCATTATGCTAGTCGCACCACCATAAACTGCCTATGGCCTGGCAATTTTGTACTGATGGGTGCTAAATCTATATTATCACTTGATGCTGGCCTGATGTTTTCTTCCTTGCACATTTGCTGTTGACCACCATCAGTTACAGGATACTTTTATTCTGGCCATATAGATTTATCTGATTAGGGTGGCTTTATTATAAAGCTGTGTTACTGCAATAGATCATGAACTGTGCTTCTAGAGCTATGGATTCTGCTTGATGTTCCAAATTCAGAATACATTTGGACCTTAGACTGCAACCTTTAACCTATGTGTTCTGTTATTGTGTTTGTGTTCCAGCCTTGTGTGTCTATCACATTCCAACACACCCTCTTTCCTTTTGTCATTTGTCTGCAATGATTTTTCGTGAAAATTGTTATCAAGAAGAAGCATTTTTCCATATCAGGAATCTATCAGCAGACGTTGAATGGGAATTTTTATATTTCAGAAGATGTGTCTTCCCATATCTGAAGCCTGATGTGATGGCTCAGCACCATAAGTCCAGATTTTGAGGGATTGTCAAGAAAAGAGTGATCTGGAGTACGGGGAAGTGAGACTAAGTTTGATTTTCTAAAACTTTGTGAAAACTTTAAAATAAAGTTTAAATCTACATCTGCAGTATGCATTGGCATGTTCTATGAATGACTGAAAAGATAAACTGTGAAACTGTGCAGTCTTGGATGGGATGGTGGGAAAGCTCATATTTCAGCGAAGGAAGTGTTCGAGAGATGACAGGACTTGACACTGTAGATAGCTGAATGCTGTTCTAGGTCTTGTCAAAAAGCTATACAGGAAAATCTGAAAAGAGTGATCTGAGAAGTGGTTTCTAGAATCTTTGTTTTATTAAGTTTAAAAGTCAGGGTGACACATGGTGACTGGGTCCATAGCAGATGGTTTCTACAGGATATATAGGAGAGACATAATTGCATATATTGTTATTTTATACACCTATGGAAAAGTCTGAATAGTTTCTAGTATCAATTTATATTTGCTAAAGTTTATATTTGTGATCAGTGTTTTGTAAACAATTTTTTTTCTTATCTTGGAACAAAGTGAAAAATCAGTAGCAATAGAAGACAATCTGCTTAATATATCTGTATTTAATTGTATACTCTCCTATTCTGACAGCAAGTTATCCTCTGGTAATATCTTCTAAAGGGTGTATTACTGCTTAGATTAAGATTTAAATCTGAACAAAATATCTGAGAAAAATTGTTGGGTGGAAAATAAAGTGCTTACTGTCACGTTCTCCCTGTTGTCTAGACTAGCATACTTACTAGAACACTGGAGCTCCCACCTTGCCATACAGGAGGAGATGTGCATTTGGGAACAGACACATCTTTCCCACAATTCAGGCGGGAAGTGGTAAGGGTGCATACCTGCAAATTCTAATGGGTTAGCACACCAAGTTGTGCTGCCAAGCCACAGGTAGGCATAGCTGTGAACCCTCCTCCCCTCTCTCACCCAGTGATGAAGCCAGGTCAGTTCCAGATGTGATAAAAGCCAGGTGATGCTCACCGCAGTATCTAGAGCTATTGCATAAGTAGTACATCTGAATGTAATCAAGAAGGGACTAGAGGAACTAACAGAATCAGTGGATGTAAATAGTAACATAGAGAAACAAAAGGGGAAATAGGACTGGGGAGAAATAAAAGATGAGAATACGAGGAGATGAAATGAAGGGGTGGAGGGAGGGAAAGAAAAAAGCACAGACTATTCTAAATGCATCTGACATTCTGTGTAGCTGGAAAAGCAGCTAGAAGAAAAAGCAAGGATTTATTAACAGGTTTTAAATGGAAGTAAATCAGAGAAGTTGTCAAAACACTGATTTTAGGTATAACAATCTCATGAGGTTGTGTAAATATATAAATAGGTGTTATTATTGATTTGCAGATAAACACTGTGGTCATTGGCTGTCAACTTCCTGGTGTTCTTTCTATGAAGTGTCATTTTCATATGTTCTTTCTTTTTTACCTGAAGAGAGATTTTTTTTAAGCTATTACTGAAAAATAATATTTTTGAAAGGAACAGATGACATGAAATGATAAGTATTTTTTAAACATTTCTATGGGGAGAAGTATTCTGGTTTTAAGAGTTCTATCCACCGTGATGAGTTCCACTTTAGCTGGGCTATTTAGAAGCCTTGCTTAGGCTGCTCACAGCTGCAAGTGCATCCCAATTTTGGAAATCTGTGGCTTGATCTGGCCTCATTGCATTTCTTCCTGACTATTCTGTGAAGTTTTTGTTGCCACTCATTACATATTCTGGTACATCAGAGGAACATTCAGTGTTCTTTTCAGCAGAATGATCTCTTTGTAGTACTTGTTTCTGTCTACATCATTCCAAAACTGAAACATAAGCTACTAAATTTATAAATAACCCAAAACTCAAATGAATAAATGCAATGGTATGAATAATTTTTTGAAACAAACTAAACCACACTGATATTTAACTGAAAGAACATAAGTAAGAAAATAAGGAAAACAAAGACCTTTTCCTGGACATTTTCTCCTTCCTAACTAAATGCAATCATAATTTGAAGACAGTGTTATCTGTGCAATCATATATATGCCCATAATGCAAGATAAATGGGCACACCCAGCTTAGGGTTTAAAATTAATTAATACATTTACAGTGACTGTAGAACGTCATCATATTTTTCTTTACTTTTTTCCATCTGATCAGTCACTACAGTAGTCAGCAAATCCAGAAGAAAAATTGTTAAAATATATTTTTAAATACACATTTTTTGGTGTAGATAATTTCTAGTGCAAAGAAATATGTCCCATAGGAGTTGGTGAAATGCACAGAAACTGACAGCATGCACAGAAGTATCAAATTGAAGCTTTTCAGAAACTTGGTCATGTGCATAAGTTGATGTTAATGTGATGTTATCAGCAAAACTAGAAACGTGTTTTGGAAACGCTGCATTACATTTGGCAAAAATGAAAAATGCTTCTTCTCAAAAAGAAACATTCATTTTAGTAAAGAAATTGAAAATTTTATTCAACCTAAGTAACTTCTAATTTTTTTTCAATTACTATCTTTTTAATATGCCTTTTCTCACTCTCTTCTGCATTTTTCCTCTTTTGTACATATTAAATACCTTTCTCACCACCATTGCATAGACTCAGCACATCAATTTTGAAAGATCTGAAGTTCAGCTTTGTGCATCTAAAAATACTAACTTCAGAAAATTAAGCACTGAGATGCCCCAAAAAGTGCTGAGCTAAATTGAACATCCCATCCATGTTGCATCAATATCTGATATGCTTTCTGCTGTTATTGTTTTAAAAAACTGACACAGTCCTATTCTGCAGTGGTTGTTATTAAAAATACACTAGCATAGAAGGAGTTATTTTTCTATTTTAAAAGAAAATATCTGAAACTCAAACACAGGCAGTAATTTTTAGTGACAATGTCAGTGCTATACTGCTCTATGATCTGCTAGAATTTTGTTTCTGCTTTATTTTTGGTCATTTTTAGCATATGCTCTCCTCTTATCTTAAAATAAAAAAAGGGCATTTTTTTCATAGACTTTTAAAAAGTAACTATTGCTGCAAGAACAACTGTGTTTAAGAAAATGTGGTAAAAGCATTGAAATGCTATGGATGCACAGTCATTATTCATGCGTGTCCACAGAAATGATCATAGCTGTGGGTGTGATATCACATATTAGGACAGGTATGATTGGAATAGGTAATTTGGCATATTTTCTGGACTGTTGTGGCTTCTCCTATTTTGGAAATATTTTTATGTACAAGTGTTTTAACTGTATCTTGTTGATCTTGAGTGTAGCCTTTAAAATTGAATCTAAGTCTAAAAATGAGAACAGGTTAACCAAAAATTATTACTTCATTTACTCGGAGAGTCTTTTCTAAACATAATTTATAATTAACTTTTGCAGCAACTTTATAGGCTAGAAATATATTGTTGTCTAACTTGGACTACTGAATCTATAAAAGTTGCAAATTTATATACACATAAACCTAGGATACCACATCTGACTACTTTCAGATCAGCAATTCCAGTAACACACATCAAATCAAATTTTAACTCATCACAATAACTTTGAAATTTCCCTTAGGATTCACTGAATGGTGCATGAAATCAGTTACAGAACATATTGAGAGGATATGTTAAGGTTGGGCAGGCAGTTTCAGTCCACTGAGATGATAGTAGAGACAGGAGGGAGAGAGACTTAATATTTGTCACTTCATTTACTGTCTCTTCAAGAGACTTAAATGCATAAAAGCTCAAATTCCATTCTTCTTTCATGAGGAGAAAGAACTAGTCTGTCAATCAGGATACGCAAAGTTTGGATTGTTTTGCTTATGCCTAATAAATGGCCCGTGAGAAACAGGCTGCCGACATTATGGGGGTAGATTGCTGATTTCCCTTGCAATGGAAGACATTGAAGCTGTACAGATCAGGAGTTGACTTTCTTGGCCTGGTTTTCCCCTTAGGCTTCCAAAGATCCTATAAGAATTGAATTCAACTTCACAGGGTGCTCAAAACAATATAGTCTGTAGGGTAGACTTTTTATCTGCACTGTTGTAAATATACTTACCAAATGCAGTAGTGATACTTTTCAAAACATGCTCAGTGTTCCTCTAGTACGGATACAAGAATATAAGGTAAGAACTAATACATATGGATTTTGTGCACATTTGTGTAAAACACAGTGTCTTGAGGAGGAGTTTGAGTCTATGGACATAAATTAAATTACTTAAAGTAAGAATAAAATTTAAAACACACGTATAATGAGCTTGGAAATTTTGTTTTACCTTAATCAGTTTATGAATTTGAAATTAACAGAAGGTGATAATTGCTGATTTAATAATGTTTGCCATTATTAATATTTTTTAAAAAGTTAAAATGCATAATGTATGACCAAAAATAGTCAGAAGAAATACTATTAAAATCAATTAAAAATATCAGAGGGGTAAAATTTTTTTCATGAGGTAATACACACAGATTATTAATTCAACTGCATTGCAGTTGATTTACTCGTTTCATTAAAAATGTTAAATTACCTTAAATTACATTCACTTAATTTACTAAATGAACTAACAGTTAAAGCTTTCTTTCCATAAAGAAAACTTAGAAATCCCATTTTCTGGGTGATTTCCATGTAGAATTAAGAAATATGCCTTAACACTATAAAAACAACTGTATTGGTCCCAGGTCCAGCCAGTCCAATGCTTCCTTTCAACCATGAACTTGAGTTGATGTTTAGAGAAGTGTAAAAATAATATCATTATAATTTCTCCCAGGTGTTTGTGTGATCTGCACATGTAATCTTCTGGAATTTGCAATAACCTTTGGAAAAGATTTTTTTTCAGCTATATCACTTCAAACTAATGTCCTTCATTTTGAACCTGGCCTCTCACTTATTTTGATGACTTTCCAGTGTTAAAAAAACCTATAAGTCATCGTGCTGCCATGGAAATGCTTTTTCCAGCATTTCCATGACATCCATGATTTTGCTGTCAAAGCTCTCAGCATCATTAGTTTTTTTTAAATAAAAATTCAAGCCTTTCTGATTTTTTTAATATATATTTAAACTGCTCAATGCCTTGATCACTCTTTTCTTTCCTGAGCTTTTACCTTGCAGAGCTGCATATGGTATGCATGTCTACAAATGATGGAGCAAGATTATTTTGGGTTTTGTTTGCTTTTAGTTGCTTTCCAAAGAATTCCTAATCATTTATTTGAATTTTTTCTCTGCTGGAGGGGACAGAGTTGATAAAGATGCTTGTCATCACTTCACTGTTTCTCTCTTGACAAATGAACTTGAGGCCCATTAATCCAAGTCTTTCAGCTACCTCTTACAGTCACAGTCTACAGTCATTCTTCTTCAAAGAACCATTAAATAACAGACTTTGCTTCAATGGTAAGCACTAAATACACACATCTATAAACTTCTCAGAAATATAATAATCTATAATTTATTTAGTATTTTTTTATTTATTTCAATCAATTTTTTAAGAATTTAATTTAAAGATATTTGCTTCTCTAGTAATTTTTGGTCCTAAAAAATAGAATATGAAAACTGTTTCAGTAATAAAAGAATTTGATTCACTGAAGCAAGAGGTCAGCTGATATGGTCTACTTTATGCTTTTAAAGCAGGAAGCACTCAATGTTTCTAGATAATGAATAAAATATACTCTTTTCTTCTGAGAAGAAGCAGAAACCTTGTGGTTCACAGTTGTCTTTCAGAGAAGCTTCAAGTTCTCCCATAAAGTAAATGTTTCCTAGGATGCTATACCAATCCCTGTCTATTAATTTCATTGGCTAGTGCTATAAATAAATGCAGAAATGATTATGTTTCCTTCTCTGTTTTCTGATAATTTTTTCATGGAATTGGTTTCTACAGGACTTTCTAAATACAGGTGCTATTACAATATTATATTTTCAACAAAAAAATGTTTTTCAAGTCTCTTGTCAGTGAAGGCAAAAGACAAGTGATAATTATAACGTTAAGATCTTTCAGCCTTTTGTAACAACAGTTGCCTGAATTTCAATCTGAGCTCTGCAGCTAAAGCATTAAGGAGTCAGGAAACAGTTATTTATGCTTTTTGTTTGCTTGTTTTTAGGAGGGTTTTTTTGGTTGTTGTTTTGTTTTTAGGGTTTGTTGGTATGTTTGTGTGTATGCTTTTAAGTGGATTTTGGGAACAGAAAGACTTACTAGCTGGCATAAGATCTTAGAGAACAGGCACTCATGAACCATGTTCTGTTACTTTTCATATTGAAACATTCTACTAAGTATGTGAATAATGTTTACAACAAGTTCAAAGCAGAATATACAGAAGATAATGACAACATTAGTCATGCTAATGGTGATGTGTGCTGATTTTAAAATTGCTGTAAAAGAGCAGCAGAATGACACTGATGAAAAAGGTTTTGTTACATCATTATAAGGAAAGTGGGATCAATGCCAGAAGAGTAAAAGGCACATTACCTAGCTGCATTTCAGCTAATTCAAGCAACTAAGTAATGTTATACATTAAGGACAGAGCTTACTGTAGTTCATAGATAAAAGGCTTTTTGCTTGCTTTAAAAAGTTTTTTTATTTTAATTCGGTTTGAAATAGGCAAACAGAATAAATACAGGCTTCATATGGTCTTAATTTTAAATTATGGGTACCATTTGGCATAATGCTCATTAGTTTAGACTTGGAAGAGTTTTGTGGCTGCTTTGAATAAATACACAGAACTTACGGAAGCAAAAGAGAAGGTTCAAATTGCACATTTGTTAATGGTATTAAATCAACCAAGGCAGTCTGCAGCTGAGTAAGACCTTCCTCCTTTCCTCCCTTTAACAACATAATCTATTACAAAGTGATAGAGAGTCTACAAATGTAACATCTTCTCATACTTTTTAGCTTTTAAAACTTTTTATTCAGAGTGATATTGTGGCTTTTCTTTACTCATCCTAAGAGACAGTAAGGAACTATTTAGCCTCAATAAATTTAATATACTTCACTGTTTCTCTTCCTAGTAGCCTGACTTGTTATTCTAAGACCACAAATGGCTTTTATGATTGTGTACAGTTCCCTACAGGCCATTAGGCCATCAAAGGAGTTGGGGATTGGATTTTTTCGTGTATAGGGAAAGAACTGAAAGAAATAGCCCTGCTTTTACTATTTTTCCTTTAACTTCTTCAGAAAACTCAAATTCAAATATAACAACTCTTTCCCTAAATGTGCAAAATTTAGACCATCAAACTCTTTTGTGTAATGCACACCAACCCAATGTCCTTAGGATTAAGAAATGAGAATTGTTGGTCAAGGCACTGTACAGCTGTCACTATCTTTTTCTTTTTCCTAACAGAACCCTACTGCCCCACTCTGTTTTAAAAATGCAGTGATATAATTTTATCTGTTGACTTATACATAATTGATCATGATTTGGAGTATTTCTTGATTCATTTGGAGTGATGTAATTTTGCATTTGATTTCAGTAAGTTCTGAAGATATTTTTGAAAGATATCACAAATGTATTTATATTAGAAAGTACTTAGAAAATTATAATAGACAAACTGTTTATAATTTTATCTAATTTTATCCAAAGGACAGACAAAAGTAGGTTTATAGCATAGTGTCTAGATAAAGAGAAACAATGAGAAAAAAAGTGCTTTCATAATTTTCAGTAAAGCACTTGGGATGTTTGCATATTAGAATCTGTTTAGTCAGCTAAAATCATGGGAGTTAGTAGTGGTAAAATGAATAAGGATCTGGATGAAGGGGAGATGATATGGGTTCAGTGAAATGGGAGAATACCAGTTTGAGAAGGAGTTATTATTGAAGCTCTCCAAAAACCAGCTGGGAAGCAAACTTTTTTAAAGATTGGAATTGGATAACCTTAAAGCCTGGCTTAGTAAAAGTGATATGAAAATTAATGTTACAAAGTACAAGTTCGTATACTTGGTTAAGAGTAAGAAACTATGCTTGAAGCTGAGAAGTAATCCACTGGAAAGAGCAGAGTCAAAAAATGTTGTGTGGACCTGTCATTTACAGGGCAACTGTGAGGAACCAGATGAGATCAGTGCACAGATGTATTGACTGAAGTCGTTCAGGAAAATATATGGATTAGTTGATAAATTCCAATTCATTAATCCTAAATATTGTGTGAAGTTTTCTTTCATGTGTTTTAAAGAAGGATAAATTCAAGCTGGAACAAATGCAGTGATAACTTCAGTAAAAAAACAAGGTGGGAGGAGCCAGAAGAACTTGGCTCAGGGCCATAAAGCAGGATGAAGGGTTGGAGAGTTGGCAGAATGGCTTCAGCAGCCAAGGAACGTATCAAATCCCTTCAACTAGCTCTCAACCAGTGGATGAATGTCTCATATTTAAATTATTAGTTTTGATTTGGTTTACTTGTTTGGGTTGGTTGGTTAGTTAGTTGGTTTTGGTTTTTCTTTGTTTAAAATCTTTGATATTTTTGAGTCTTTTCAGTAAGTTTTCCTTTTTCCTGCTCAGTGTTAAAGTTCTAAAATGTCTTCCCAATAGTTAATATTTATTCTGCTTTTATTCCTTTTGTCCTATTTTATAAAGCTTTATTTTATTTCCAACCACATATTTTTACACAGTTGTCTGTTGTTTTTGTCTCCTAACTATACTTTTAGCTTTTATTTAAATGTTTGGGTTGTTTTGGTTTGGGTTTTTTGTTTGCATTTCTCCCCTTTATCTGAAAGAGCGTATCCAGTAACTGTTGTAATTAAGAACCAGGGATGCGTGTCAGATTGATATTGCATCTGGAGGAGTTACAAACAAACTCATTAATATGGTGCACCATAGTAGAGGATCTATGGTTCTAAAAATAGCAAGTTGTAAAACATAGTCTCTACTGGCTACTTATAATATTACTGCTCTGCAATCAGCAATACACACATTTACTTTTTTGTGTGGTGATGGTGTCAGTAAATAGAATTAATTTCGCTTCCAATTTTTCTAAAGCTTTACTTTGCTTTTTCATTTAATGTTAAATAAACAAAACCTGTGTGACTAAATTTCAAACAGTTATTATTGATCTACAAAGGCAACATGGAGGGAAAGCTAGAAGTCATGCTAGTCAGGAATGTCTCTTAGTGACACAACTTCAGTACCTGTCCAAAGTATTTGCTCTCAGAGCCATATTTATTTCTTTAAAGGAGAAAAGAAGAGACGGTAAATGCATCATTTACTTCCTGGGCCAATGTTTTCTATTTCCAAAGGAATGTCACAGTGCCAGAACTCTGAGACAAGTGCTGCCCTGTGCACCTGACAGCTTTTGCACACCCCTTCCACCCCCAGCGATGTTTACCTCTTTCTCTGTGGCTGCATACAGGAATTTTCAGGGAGTTACCTGCCAAAGATTCTGCAGCAAGTGCTGTCCTCTAAGCTTGGGGCTTTTTGGGTTGGGTGGTAACTTTTTTTTTTTTCCCCAAAAAGGAGAAAATATATGCAATAGTTTTCTGTCAAGAAAATAAGAAAAGCTATAATGTAACTTATATGCCTTTTTCCTATTAAATAATAATATGAATATAATATGAATATATGTAATTGTCTAGTTTTATGAAGGTTTTTACATAAATGTTCACTATTTTACAGGAAAGCAGTGATTCTAGCACATATATTAAAATAGGGTTTTTTTTATAACTTTTAAAAAATATATAGCATCAGTGCATTGACTAGTTCCAGGTAGTACAATTGTTTCTTATTTTTTTTAAATTCCGCATTTGGTCCTTTTGTTACAATAGTCATGAGATAAAAATTGCAAATGGCATATCAATATTGAAGACTGAGAATTTTTTCAGAAATTCTTTGAGAGTTTTCTCTGGCGAAATTAGTGTTGTCATCCTATGTTATTACTATTGGTTTTTTTGCTATTATTATCATTATCTTAATTATTATTTATTATAAGATTATGATTATTTTTAAAACCAAGACAGTTAAAAAAAAGCACATTTGAACTCTTGGTGTCAGCCAAATTACAGCCTCTCAGTTTTGATTTCAGAATATCATCTTTGCTCATGTAGGAAGTCTTAAGCTTTATTTATGACAGATGCTCTCTTTTCTAGTGTCATCTTCTAAAAATTATAAACATCTGTAACAGTGACTGGACTTTTTTATGTAGGCATTCATAGTAAAGTTAATTGAAGTTAATTGAAAAAGGACTTTTAAATCTTGTAGAATTTAAATTGCCTGTGTCGGTTTATCATGTGAAGGTTAGCAGTTTTTATAGACAGCCCTATAACACCAGCTGATTTCATGCCTTTCCTAGATTGAATAGTGATTTTGAAATATACAGATAATATAAATTTCTAAATGAAATATCAGAATACTTACCTCACTTTTGAGATCTTTGCATAGTGACCTGAGTAAAGAAGCAACAAAATATGTCTTCTATTAGTTGGCTACCAAAAGTTCTGAATCACTCAGGAGCCATGCAGCTATGTTTCACTGTCTGAAAGATAAGTGTCACTGAAGAACCATCTCCTGTAACATAGAAAATGAAGTGCTTCTGTAGATGCAGTATATTTTAAAAAATACAGTAAACAGCAGAAGAATAAATTTAATTTAATTGGTACATTTCATTTTCCTTAGTGCAAGGCATTGTGTCAGTTAATGCATCTAGTTAAGAAAGGTCAGCCTCATTTGGGCATGTCTGGTGGGTACTATCACTGATGTTTTGAGTCATAGAGCACATTCCTTTTGAAAGAAGAAAGAATCAGGGGGTCTCTCTTTAGAATTAAGTATAAAATTATTATTTTCAATCGCATTTTTAAAGAATTTAATTATTGAACAGCTAAGCTTACTTTCATGCTTTTCTAATGCTTGCACTTGTAGACGGGGGGGTGGAAGAAGGGTGGGGGGCAGTGTTAATTACAAAGTATTGCTTGTATGAGGCTGAAATGAACCTATGGAAGATCTTAGCTTCCTTACATGTTCCTTCTTTCCTACAATGAAAGAGTGAATGTCTCTTATATGAAAGTATTTTCATAATTAAAAGAGAATAGACCCATGATACCTTTTGTAGTTTATTTGAAGAATGAAAGATAAAAACCAGAGATTTTTTCATGCTTTAGCAGCACTCAGCTGCTAAAATTTGGCTGGAAAAAATTTATTTGGACCATCTTCAGTTTCTACGTAGTTCTTTTGTCTAATATGAGAAAATCCTTACAAATACAGAATTTTGGTAGGTTATGTTTAGTCAGGCTCACCACAGGTGAAAAGCTAACTCTCAGCTGATCAGCCTGTAACTTAAGGCAATTACACAAGAGGGAAGAGTATGCAGTGTTTCATCAGTTTGATGTGTATCACTTCCATTTTTATGCAAGTGTCCAAATGAGTTCTGGGACATAGAAGTGAAATGGCCTTCTGTTAAAATTGGAGCAACTTAGTAAATAGATGAACAGAGAAAGTTTCAAGGTCTGGACTCCTATCACATATGTCTGAATTTTTTAAAGATTTTTTTAAACATTGACTAATGAGGAATAGTTAGTTAGTCTGAAAATATAGAACAAATGTTCTGACTAGTCCACTGTGCCTGCCTTAACTGTCAGATCACTTGCAGTGTCTGACTTTGGATACGCAGTCATGTGTATTACAGTCCTACCTCTGGAATTCACTTTCATGTTAAATGCTGCTTCTTACAGGCTGATACTTGTCAGTCAATTTAATTGAAATGTCACGCTGACCTTTATATAAAATACGCTGAACTTACTGGGGTTTTTTGGAAGCTCTTTTTACTTTTGTTCCAGTTAAAGTTCTTAAATTACCAGTATACAAAAAGTTCATGCTAATTAAACTCATGAAACTGCCTGCTCATTGATCTTACAAACAATACATTTTTTGCAGACGTAGTTCAGCTGAATCTGCCTGAAGATCAAAAAATAAGCATCACTGCAGCAACAGTGGGACAGAGTGCTGTCTTAAGTTGTGCCATCCAGGGAACCCTGAGACCTCCCATCATCTGGAAGAGGAACAATGTCATTCTGAACAGCTTAGATTTGGAAGATATCAGTGTAAGTAACAGATAGTTCTATTTAACAGCTTTTTATGAAAACCTCTCATAAATAATAGAAAAGTGATGCATAACAAGCTACATACTCCTGATGTTTCAAAGAAAAGAAATGGAAATTATATGTGATAAATTATGCCTGTTTTTATTTGCTATGTATTTGAACCCCTGTTAAATATAGAGAAAATATGTTTCACAGACCAATCATTTAAAAAAAAAAAAATAGCAGTAAAAGAACATGAGGGCTAAATTGCAGCCCAAAATACAGTCAGCATTATACATTCAGGATTGTACAGTCTTCATATATTTAGAAGAAATGAGAAATCTGTGACATGAACATTTTCATGTACAAACAGATCATAATAATAGTTTTCTTTTATAATAGTTCAATAGAAATCTATTTTTCCCCCAAATAAGTATTTCATAATAAAATTAATTGTTTTGCCCCATTCCTCCAAATATTCAGCACTGTATATAGTACCTCTCAAAGAATGAAAACCAAAATATTAGTATAATTTCTAAATCTTTTTTACAGGAAGGCAAGCGTTTGCTACCTAACATTGCCATGACCTAAAAGTAACAGAGGAAAATAGAAAACGAGTATTAGCATTACATCCTCCAGAAAGCCTGAAAATAGGCTTTCATCTGTATTTTGTATGCTTCTGGGTATGGTCTCTTTGTTTTGGCCATTTTGCATTAGCAAAGTTCTAAATGTGGACAAATTGTTACATTGGCAGTTGTGCTGTCTGTCTAACCCAAGTGAGTCTGAAATCACCTGAACTGTTATGTGTGTGAAATATTGCTACAGTCAGATATCTAGTTTCCCTATTTTTACTTCTTTTTTTTTTTAACATTTTATTTTTAAGGTGGAAATTGTTGCCATACATCTTCTCTCTATTATATCTGTTTTTGTTAGTTCTGGTGGTAAGCTGAGCTTTCTCAGTGTGGTGCTTTGTAAAATAATGGACAATTTCAAAGCTCAAAAGCTCATCTTGCTTTGAGTGATGGTTTTAAGTCCCTTGAGAGACTTAGGATAAACCCAACATAATCTGAAAATTTCTCTGTTAAATAAGAATTGCTTTTGTTCGTTTGATATTAATCATATGACTTACATTGAAAAGTGTCTTGCCCATATCCACAAGATCCTGTCTACAATATTTGTTACCTTTCTGTAAATATTCCTGATATTCAAATCCATTATTTGGAGTTCTTACTAATCAATTCTAAGTGTAATAGCTGGCATGAGCTGTTGATAGAAAAAGGAAGATGCATCTGTACTCACAGAAATAAAATGGAAATGATGAATGGAAATGATGAAGCTAAGAGCTTGGCTTCAGTCTGAAAGGTTAAGTTGGCTTTTTTGCAGACATGAAAAGAGCAAGAGATTTCTAAGCTGGATACATACATTTTTGACTATGAAAAAAGCCAAACAAAACCAAAACACAAAAACCAAAAAAATACCCAGAGAAAGGTCTTGTGCTGGGTGCAGGTGCCCAGGAATTGGCAGTAGGGGCCACAGGTGTGGCCTCTCAGGGAAAAGGACAGGGGATGTCATGTGCTGTATGCAGCCCTTCCCAAGGGACCATCGACAGGGCAGCGGCTCAGAGACACCCATGGCACCTCTGAAAGAACATTCAAAAAAGGGAACAAAAGAATAGCAAGAGAGAGAGAGAGAGAGATTAGAGAACAAAAAATAACAAGAAACAGAAGAGGTAAGTCTAAAGCTGGAAGAACAGAAGGTACTCCTTGGTGAAACAGATATCCAAAACATCTACATTGGAGCAGGTTTATCATGAAGGACTTGACCAATTTTCTGACCAATCTGGTGACTTTCTATGATCCAGTTATGGCAATGGTTGACAAGGCAGGACCAACAGATGTCAGCTATCTAGACTTTTGCAAGGGCTTCTATATAGTTCCATGCAACATCCTCCTGGATGGATGGATGGATGGATGGATGGATGGATGGATGGATGGATGGATGGATGGATGGATGGAGCGATGGAGCCAGAGGTTGTGGTCAACAACTCTGTCATTGTGTCTAAGTGGAGGCCAGTGACAAGAGGTGTACCTCAGGGGTCTGTCTTTAGCCTAGTGCTCTTCAACATCTCTGTCAATGACACAGACAGCGGGATCGAGGGCACCCTCAGCAAGTTTGCAGGTGACATGAAACTGAGTGGTGCAGTTGACACATCTGAAAGCTGGAATGCCACACAGGGGGACCTGGACAAATCTGAGAAGTGGATCCACAGGAGCCTCACTGTACATAAGCAAAAATTAAGTTATAGTTTAGTCCCTTAACAGTTTAGTTACAATTCAAATACAGAAAGAGAAGGTCAGATTCAATATCCATGGAGTAAGGCACTAAAATTAATAGAGCTCAAATATATATATGTGGGATATTAATCTCTCTTTCCAGATAAAGTAAAATAGGGGGGAAGAACGAATTAATGGTGTCTGGAATAGAAGAAGAAACAACAAAAGAATGGAGAGAAAGACATTGAGTTAGATTAGTACCCAGTCCTTCTTTTCTTCAAAATTTATTTTACTTTTCACTGTTTTCACAGATTTGATTTGTCTCTCTTTATTTCTAGATTCTATACTCCTTGTATAATATAAGATGTCCCCAGAAGCATTGTAATCTAAGTTTTACTATGGCTACATTATAAACTATAATGATGTTTGCCTAACTCTGGGAATTCTTAATTTACTCAGTTATACGAGAACCACATCTGAGCATCTCAAGACTAATAATGTTGTGTAAAGAGCAGTGCATTTTCTGAAAGTGACAAGGCAAACACTGACCTGGGAAGATAGATAGTTAGAGTTTTGGGGTTTTTTCAGTGAAATGGATCAAACATCAACATAACTGGAAGTGAACACATGTATAGGAAAACAGTCAGACTAAGCCGTAGTGACAGTGTGATTTTGTAAATCATAGGAAGTGCTCATACATAAAAATGAAGCTTTTGCACTAACCAGTTCTCGGTATGAATTAAGCTATTTGCTTTGAGGAGGGACAAACGCAGAACAATATAATGTCCTAGTATTTTGTCAAATGGAAAAATGCAACAAGAAGAAAAGGAGTCCAGGTCTAAACTGAAATTGATAGGGTTTTTTTGATTTTTTTTTTGGTTTTTTTTTTTTAATATTCTAATCCTCTACTGAAAGTGTACAAGATATCTCTCTAATGCTGTCAACTGTGGAGTAGCTAAAAATGAGTCTTGATGATGACTAGGGTCTTGTATATTGTAAGACATTTTAAAGAAATATTAAGAAATACTGTTTGACTTTCAAAGGATGATATTAGAAATTTGTATTTAAATAGTATATTTTAAAATGTTCTATGAAGTGTGTGTTAATAACATTACTGGTAATATCTAGCTGATAATTTTAGAAGTCCTTAGTACTCCTCAACTCTTCTTATGATACTTATATCTACTTTTTGTAGAAGTACTGCATCTTGCAACTACTCCTTCTCTTACTGATAGGAGGCAGGGATAATTAGCACCCATCTGAGTGAAATTATGAAAAATTATATGCCTCTGCATATTTTACTTAAATTGTAATATAATTGTGCTGTGACTCACTACAGAACTGATATCACAGGGCATTTTGATGATATTTCAGTACACATATGGAAAGTCTTTTTTTTCCTTGCTGTTATCCTGCATCTTAAATTTAATATTTGCCTTTACACTGTCCTCTTTTTTTAATCTAACCTACTATTCATTAGAGATAATAATTACTATTTATGAAAAATAGCAGATGTATTTCCCAAATGCAATACATATTACTTTTTTAGTATTAATTAATTCACTTTTTAAAGTCTTTGTAACTTATTTTACTTTTTTGTTTTTCTGATACTTTATTCCAGCTTTGCCTTCAGGTTCTTTGCAATACATGTGAGCAATCATACTTTTCTTATAAGATCTTGCATTTATTGAAGATCTACTGGGATGGTTTGTCCATATGCAAAGTTTAACAGTAACTATTCAAAATAGTGTAGCTCAACTTTTTCCTTTTGGTAAAAGATCATTATATCTCTCTTTAGGCTGCCTTCATAGAAAGCATGTAATATTTCCATTTTGGGGTTTTTGAAGTTATAGATAGGTTATCTTTTTCTCAAAACTTCTGATTTGTTTAGCTTCTAAAAATTAATTTACTCTTTAAAGTTAGCTGTTTTTTTGTGGTAGTCGGCATTTTCTTCTTGACATCTTTGCCCTTCACCCACCATGAAAACCCAAAAGACTGTAATGGAGAATATCAATAAAAACTGACATTCTCTAAAGAATACAATAGCTTCCATTCTGTAGAGTTGTTTTCAGAAACTGATGACAGAAAAGTTTCCAGATTGTCCAAAACACTAAATACCTTTCCTAGAAAGGACTGTAGACATCTGACCTCTTCTTTTTATTCCAGCTTCTCATTCTGTGTTTCCTCTTTTATTATTCTTAAGAAAAATCTCAGGAGAACCTCATGAATTATTCCTTTCCACATTGTTTTCTCCCATGGGATAGTATGGGCCTACATACAAGCTTCTCTTTATGCACTGTTGAATTGCTCTTAATACAGCACAGCTATGACTTTAATACAATGTTAGAAATGTGAATGTCCTGTCTAAGAAAAATGTGTGTGTGTGTGTGCACATATGTGTTTGTACTTCTGACAGGTGAACCATAAATTTCAGGGAAATATTCTTCAGTCTTTTCCCCAAATCACATTAAACTACTCTTAAAAGTAAATTTTTTTTTTAAAAAAAGTTAGGCTATAAACTAGAGGACTTAAATTTAAAGAAATCAAAAATTAATAGTCAAAACCAATAGTGTCCTTGTTCTGGCAGGACATGTTAAATTTTTGCAGTAACCAGGAAGGAGCATGTCTAGGACCCAGACAGTATTCTACCACCTCACATCATTTTTTGAGAATGGGGGAAGGGCTTCCTTCCACATGGAGTATCATGGCAAAGAGAGCAGTCAGCTGTTTTGAGGGTTTCTGTGGAGGCAGGTGAGCAATCACGTAGTAATAGTTCACTTCTTTTCTTCTTTAATAATCTGTCATTAGTATTGTTGCTGTTACTGTTTGTTGTCTTACTTCATTGCTATTTCCAGTAGATTATTCTCACCTCTTGTTCCTCCAGTTCTCCTCTCCAGCCTGCCACATGGCGAGGGATTGGCAAGTCTCAGTAGGAACATGGTTTGGCAAGTCTCAGTAGGAACATTACATTAGGGAATACCATTCCTAAACCTTGATAAAAAGATATTCAAAGTTCACATACATTTCTTTATTCTCAAATATCCTAAAAGAGGGAATGCCTGCTTGCAGTCAATGCACTGACTTTCTGATTTGCTGCGGCAAGCTCTGCATGCTCTTGTTTTATTCCTGAGGCGGTTTTCCTCCTCCCTGAAGTGTTGCCATGGGCCATCTTATTGCTTGTGTGAGGGAAAGTGTAGAGGTCCTATGACATGAAGGGAGCCCCAGAACCTACTTTCCTTCAGAAGTGATGCTCCTAACCTCGTCCTTTTTGGACATAACTCACAGTCCAACAATGAACAAATACAATGCCATAGGCAAAAAGCTGGCAGTCTTGTTCAATACAAAATCTGGATCCTGGTCAGTTTATTTTGAGCTTTAATTAGTAAATTGCAGTGCAGCAATTTTGGTGTGTGATCTTCTATGTGGTATTTTGTGTGTTAAAACCATGACATATATATATGAAGTTGTATAACTTGATTGTATATGAGGTTCATTTTAAAAGCCTAGTTGCAGGTTTTCCTTGTGCATTATGCTTATGACACCTCTTAAACACGTTACATCTCTCAGATATTTTCTACTAATTTTTCTGATGAGGTGGTTGGATTTGATTAACAGTAACTCATCAAAGTCAGCATGCTTCTATTTTTATCTATATTGAATTACCCTTTATCTGTTACACAGTTTTTCTTTTAAGTAGGATGCATTATTACCTTTCCTTTTGTATTTCATGAGTTGAATACCAGTTTTGTTTTGTTCTTTTCTACTCCTCTTGTTATGATCTGATTGTTGAGAGATGCCTGAATTAAGGTGAAAATGAGACCATGTGCCAAAATCAGTAGTATGGATTTTATTTAACCGTAAATGTGAGGTACAGAGATAGAAAGAAATAGGGAAGAGCAGGGAGGAAGTGAAGGAGGGAGAGATCAATAAGAAAATAATCACCACACTGTGCATCCAAAGGCATCCCATTGGTCCTTCTTCACCCTGGTCTTCTCAGTATTGGGAGTCCCAGAGTCATTCTGGAGGTGCCACTTTCATGCAGTCCAATTTGTGGGTATCCATGGGTGTTCACAGATGTTCCCATTACTGAGGGTGGCATGTATAAAGCAGCTGTTTCGTATCCCGCAGTTTGTCATAGTGGGAATTTTTGTCTGGATGCATTAACCAGGATGTGTTAACCAAACTTCAGCTCCTCTAGGCCTGGACTATGCCCCTTCCTGTTGCAAATTCCTGTCTTCTGTGGTTATCTCAAGTTCATGCTGCTGTGGCCTTGAAAATGTTTGAGGCAATTGTGGTCTTTAAGTCTCTTACATCTCCCTGTGGCTCAAACAGTGTCTTCCTGGGACCTTTTTTTCATTTCACAGGTTGTCCATGGGAGTAATGTGTTTGTAGAAAAATCAGAGAAAAGATAAAAAAGTCAGGAGAATGACACAAGCAATTATACAGTGTACAATAGGTATCCCAACAATTAAAAATGTAATTCCAGTTGCAATCATCAACCCAATTTTTATTATAGCCATTGTCCCCACCCCACAAGTCACAAGAATTAGAATATGGACATCAGTCAGGAAGCTGGCATTGATTTTGGAGTGATTGGAAATACTCTGATATTTGATTGGTGATTTCCTTCTTTTTGGCTTGGGCTTCTTGAAATGATGATGTTGCATTGGGAGTGGTAATGCAACACTCAGTTTCAGTAAGAGTTAACATTCTACATATTCCTTGTTCCTTTAATAATAGCATATCTAATGCCAACTGATTTTGTAAAGCCATTTTTGGCACTGTTGATCTTGCAAGTTCCGCTCTAGGAGCAGATACTTGGCTCAATTACTTGGGGGCATGTACCTGCCATGTAATATTTCCCAAGTCACATTGGTGTTGTGTGAGAACTATAGAAGGTGTAAAAAATATTAGAAGTCCCAAAGCTATATTTTTTCCCCACTGTATAATAATCACATCTATTACTGATCAATTCCCATCTTTTTTCAGGAGAATGTGTTTTCTGCTGTGTCTTTCTGATAATGAATAATGAAAGATGGAATTTGGGTAAATGGATGGGAGTACTATCCTGCAACTTAGACCAGCATGCTCAGTTAGGAACATCCCAAAGCTAATCCAGGTGGTGAGGGATAGCTGCACATCCAGGTGTCTATCAAGTACATTTGGGGCTTGAATTTAGGAGTAACTTCTACTCCTTTTTGTTTCAGAACTTTTATCATACTTTTTTTTTTTTTCCACTCTTGCCCATCTTCCCTGTATTTCAAAATTAGTGGAAACCTGTTTTATATTTTGTGGTACAAGATGACTTCTAAAACTTCTTAAGCATCTTTTCTTCACTCCCTTAATATCCTTCTTCCTTAAACTTTTCTTTCAGTTCAAATTCATTGTTTTCTCTGTTCTTTTCTATATATCTATATAAAGATGCAGTTTATGTCTGCATTCAATATTGGTGTTACTAGCAAATTAATTTTGTGCTATTAATTTTTGATCAGTTCATCAAAAAATTGCGGTTCAATTTTTCTTGTATGGTTATAGACATACTCTTCTCACATCTGCTGTATACATCCATCCACTGGGTGAAAAACAGCATCATTTCCGAATAATTTTATTACTAATTACATATTTATTTCTCCACCTTTTCCAGGTCACTTTGCAGTAGTTTTGCTATCCTAGTAGACTTACTGCTTTTCACAGCTTTCAGAAGAATTATGTGAAAGGGTTTTATAGCACACAGAAAGAATACTGAGCTTTTCAGATTATTATTTTAGAAAAGAAGTCTTGAAAGAGCAACCTGACTACACTACAGCTAGCAGTAAAGGTCATTCCTTCTTAAGAGCATGAGAAAGATACTTTGTTACTAATGGCCTCCTGTGGCTCACAGTCCTGACTTTCCAATCATTGCTATAGTACATTAAATAGGAGGGCCATATCACCAGCAATAAAAATGCTTTGATATTCAGGAGTCACTTTCATTGAACAGAGAGGCACAATTGCTTAAATACAAGAGAGAAAAAAAAAAAAAAAAAGTCAAATCCAGTTGGGCCACCATCACAAGCAGCCCAGGAGGAAAAATTAGGATAGGTAGGACATAATTACCTGTTGGGAATCTGGCTTACCTGGCATTTATATATTTTCAAAAATAATAACATTTTTTTTAAAAAATGCTGCAGAAGTGTACAAGGACATTTACTTAGTACTGACTCAAAGAAAATTTCTACCCACATGAAATATAATTGGTACCACTACTTGCAAAAGTAAACATGAAGCAAATTGTTTATCTAGACCAAGTCTGATCATTTTGTGAACTCTGACTGAAAAACAACAGAAGAGGATATATCTGCCATGATTTTCAAATGATGATATTTAAGATTTCTCTGAATCAAACTGGCCAGTGGTCTATCTACTCATATACCTGACACCATATATCCATTCATATCTAAATTTAATTAGATCTACTTTAGCACAGACTGATTTATCTTTCAGCTGTTCATTTTATCACCTTCATGTATATTCTTGCTTCTTTTCTTTTTCATTTTTGTACTGTTCTTACATTACTATCTTTATACTCTAGAGCTGCCTTTTCAAAAGGACTCATTCAGAACTTTTTCTGTTTGGGTATATACAAGAGCCTTTGTATCCATAGCAGAGTGTTCTCATTGATCTGTTCAAAAGGAGAGATAAAGTAATCTAAAGGTTTTCCTAATTTAATATGATTTAGGAAAGAGATCTATTAATGACATCCATCTGATTCTCCTTTCATGTATGCTTGGCTTAAAACTACAACCAGAAGTAGGGAAGTTGAAACAGTGCTTCTAAATAATATCTAATTTGGTTTGGTATAAAAAATTGTCCTTGAGTAAGGAGAATTCAGGCGAGTTTACAGAAGATAAGTGAATCTGCATTCTTTATTATACTTTTATGGGTAAAGAGAGATAGAAGTGACTAGATTTTTTGACAGTTAATCAAAAGCACCTGCTAAGTATGTTTTGGTTTTGCTGATGAACATTTTTTTTCTAGAACTTTCTAAGGGAAATATAGTAGTGGTTTCAAATTATAAGCATTTGCATATAGTTACTTAATTGAAGTCTTGAAGAGAAAAAGTATTTTTTTTACATAGAAAATAAATTTCAGAGTACCTTAATAAAATCACACAGTTTTATCACTCTCATGCTACCTTGTCTGGTTTTAAAGCAGATTTGTGTGTCCATTTTCTTAAGCATTTTATTTCAAATAGTTCTGTTATTTAAGTGGGAGGGGCCTATGTCTTCCTTTCTAGAATATGTGCGACTTCTAGGCAAAAATCTGTCTTTACAGACCTGTTTGTGTTAATGAGAAATGGAATGGAATTGCCATACTCTGGCACAGTAAAATAGCAATTCCATACGACTTTCGTCTACAAGATACTTAAAATTTTGTGCAGCAGTTTGGCAAATGCCATGAATTCTGTGAAGTTCCTATGATTGTAAGCTATAGCTAATGAATGACTGAAATCCTGTTTTGCCTTCACATTTTGAACATGATATACATAATTGTAACATCAGACAAGAAATTCATTCACGAAAAAGACTTTGAAGTTTAACCTGTGATTATTGAACAATTAACATGTCAAAAGGAAGGCAGGGAAGAAAAAGCTGCCTTTTCTCCCACCCCTCTGTATTAATAGAGACCTTATTTCTGACATGGATTCTATGATTAGTTGGCAGCAGCTAATGATAGAGTTATAACTGGAGTAAAATATAATTGAAACCAAGGGTTAGCTAGAGAAAAAAGAACTTTTGTACATTTCAATTTTCCAAAGTAAGACTGTAGTGTATATAAGAAAAATATCGTATTATGGTATTTCAGTAATGCAGTATTATACCATGACAGTAGCATAGAATCTTCCTAATGAGTAGTGCTGTCTCATTGTTTAAAATAAAAGCAAAGAACAAGGGTGAAAAAAGAAAATGTAGTGTATATAGCTTCATGTTTTGTAAAGGACTTGCACTTCTAAAAAACGTTTGGGCCCATTACAGAAAACAGTATTAGAAAAGCAAAAATTAATTACAGGAGACAAATAAGGATCTACTAAGAAGTAAAATTATTTTGGTACATCTTGTAGAAACTTGAAGTGTGCGAACAAAGAGTTAGCTGTTGTTGCAGCAGTAGAAAAGTGCTTATTGTGATTGGCAGAGCAGTGGTAAAATCGAAGTAATGGACGTCTCAGAGAAGAGGGAACCTGTTAATTTAAAGAGAGCACAGGAATGTGGTCATGACTCAGTGTGATACTGTCATTTACATATAAATTTTTATATAAGCGTTTCATTTAACTGGAGTTTGTGGTCTTATTTTTAAACTGTGCAAATGAAAGTACTTGTGTTCAATTTTTTTTAGAGCTATTGTAATGCATGGGAAACATGTCTGCCTCTATTAGGTACTTTGCTTTTAAATAATACACAGTTTACCTGCAACAGGATATAGTAAATGTTTTATGTATAACAAATATGAGCATTTAATAATAGCAAAGTGTATCAGCAATATTTGTTTGTTAATAGCATCCAGAAAATGTTTATTATGACTATTCACAATCCCTTTTGAAAAGGGGAAATTCTAACCCCATTTTATGACTTGAACACAGACCAGTTGTAACAGAAAGACATGGAACAGAAAGATGAAACAGAAATATCTTATTGATAATAATGTATAGAAAGGAATGAGATTTTGCTAGTTCAGCATTATGCTATTGCCTTTGTGTATGAAAAACCATCAAAATATGTGATACCTGTAGGCTTATCATAACATCTTGGCTTCATTTCAGTAAAAGAACGGAAATCCTACTTGATACAGCTCTAGAAAATACGATTGTCAATGCCACTATATGCTGAAAAATTTTATTTTTTTACTGAAAACTTTTTGAACAGTCTAATTTTTCTTGTTTTATACCAGGATGTTCTTCCAATGTCTTACAGTTAACCTGACCAGAAACCAGAACCAGATGATACAATGATACTAAAAATATCACAATTCATTTCAGGATAAATGGAAAACAAAACAAACAAAAAAACTAACTCCAAAGCAAAACAAAATAATTTTTCCTGAATAAATAGTTTCTGTGCTTACAGTAAAAGGTTGCTGCCAATGACCTTGAAGTGTCTTTTCTTTCATTGATATCAAGGAATCAATCTTGCCAGTAAAGATTTCTTGTGATAAAGAATTAGATTGATGGACATGGATTGTTGTATTAGTAGTTTGAGCAAAGGCAGTGTGTGTGATGCTTAGATAACCAAGATTAGTATTAAATGTAAATTGTCTCAGCTTTCAATATTTTATTAGTGTAAATTCAGCATCTCTTTGTAGTACTCCAGTTCATAATGAGTGCTTAGTTCAAGTGACTGGAATTTGCTGTTTATTTCAAAGGTTCTAAGAAGAATATTTCAGAATTATTGACTGTGTCAGTCTTGGCTAAACCGTTATTAAGTGAAGCTGCTGTGCTGGCATTCAAACTGCCAACATTTTGACTTTATAAGAAAAGAGAAAAAGATGGCAAGGAATGGATGGCATTCACTTTGTTGTATGTAATCAGGTGTGTAGCTGAAAAAAAAATGTTTAGTGTAGGAATTACATACAGAATCTTTCTAAGCATGTATGTGCCCATTTCTTACATGACGTTCTGGATAATAAATTGACACAAGTGGGGTTGTATTAATAATCCAAGTAAAGTGTGACTGGCCCTGTTTTCTTTCTACTGTTGTCTTTAGATAATACATTAATGCTGAATTTAAAATGAGAGATCAACTTTAGAAAAACCATGTGAGTTAAAATATGCTTTTTTTTCCCCTAGTATGCTGAGAATGGGCCAAAGTGAATAATTTTGATTCTTAAATCATTTTAGGGTACTAGGTTTACTTGTTTTTCCCCACCACCTCCCCTGATGTATCCTCTTCAGCTGCCACATAGTAGGGGATTCTCAATCAATCTCTATCATTTTTGGTTTAGGTAGTTTTGTCTGCAAGATATTTGAAAGTTGTTTGAAAAGATATTTTTGTTGTTTGTTTATTAGTTTATCACATGTACATAAAGGTGTTTGTGACAACCTGAAATTTATCCCACAGGGCTTTTGTGGATTGCATAAACCTAAACCTACCCATTTCTCTGTCTCGCTCCTGGATAATTCATAAAAACGTGGGATGGAACTAGATAATAATTGGATGACAAATTAAGTAATACAAAAATTTAAGGGTGATTTGTTTTCTTTCTTTTGTAGATTCTCTTGAGTTTGTAAAGAAACATCTGGATAAATTTGTTTCTATGAAATAAAATGGTTTTTTTTGTTTCAAGATGAGTGCAGTTCAGGAACCAAAGACATTAATTATTTGCAATATAAGAAAAGGTGTTTGAACAGATTCAACTAAAACAGAAATCCAGTGTTTTGTGTAATACCAAGATAAAAAACTCCAATAAACTTCATAAATTTAAAACTAAATAGTTGGTAGTATAAGTATTTGAAAACAGATTAAATCTTAGCAGGGTCTAATTATATAGTGTGATATTTTTAGAATCAGAAAAATTTAGGGAATATTCAGAGATTTATTTGCATTCTTTCTACAATTAAAATGTCTTTAAAAAAAGGAAACTAGAAATGGGGATGTGCTTGCTAAAAGCTCATTCCACAAATCTAACTCTAAACTGAGTCACCTTACAGGGTAAATTACATAAGTACTTCTGCTTCTCTTGGTCCTCCTAACACTTAGATACACTTTGGAATATGATCCAAGTGAACTGCATAGTGCACAGCTAGTTTCTCTTCGCAAAACTAGCTTGGGGTGTAGTAATAACTACATCTACAAATAAGCTGATTTAAAAAAAAAAAAAGGAACAGTTTGGGGGAATGATAATAAACTGTGATAATTGGGTAATTATTATAAATTCATCTCATTGGTTAAGAGCTTAACTGGAAAAATATGTGAGAAATTAATGTCAAATAGATTTATCTGATTAAATCTGATTATATAACAGTTTGGTTTGCTAAAAAGGAGTAAAAGTTAAATGGTATATGAGTCATACTGAAGATCTCTCTTTAATACAAAGCAATAAAAAAGACAGCTGTATTAGAGCATGCTGAATTTTCCATTTAAAATATACTGCATCTACTCAGTTGGAGATTTTGAATGTCTAAATAAATTAGCAGTCCTTATTGCCGATTCATCACAAGATAGCATAAAATTACGGAGTTTTTGGGGAAGTAAAAGGTTAGTGATGTTTTATGGCTAGCCTCAAGAGCTCTAGTACTTTGGAAAAGCTCTCACTTATGTCTAGTGTCTGCCATAACCAAGAAAAAAATTCCAAATTCTCTTTACATATCTACCTATTGAATGAAGTCATTATTCTCACTGATGATCTAACACTGAGGTATTTTATTTCACTTTTTTGTGTCATCCCTCTTCAGGTTCTTAAGAGGCTTGAACAGTATTGGATTTCAAAATTGCAAAACCAATTTTGGATCAACTGGCATTTTTTGAAAAGCACAAAGCAGTTGCATGTTTTGTGTAGAGTAATGGATATTACCATTTATTAGCTGTTACTATTTCCTCATGAAGTGAAATTGCAGTCCTTACTGTATCCCAGAGAATAAAGGGAAAATCATACATATCTAATTAATTATTTAAACAGGTATAGTGTTCTTATATTCATTTATAGTCAGAGTAATAATCTTTTTCTCATATTTGCTGAATACAGCCAAATCCTGCTCAATTCAACTACTGGCCTGGGCTCATGCATTACAAAGTCATATTTTAGGAAGCAAGAATAGAGAGTGACCTCTGCAATGAGGATTTATAATACAAGCTTAGGAAGGTATGAAGACTTTCTCAGCACAGGAGATTTAGTTAGATGTTCTGAATTACTCACCAAATGTTCACCACTTTACCCAGTCATCAGTAGAGTAAGGCTAGTAAAGCTATTTTGCAGTATTGAGATAATACTTTGTAAAATTCAGTCATTATTTGCTTTTTTCTTTGTGTTCTCCCCAGTGTCAAGAAAAGAGGAGCCAATTAAATGCTTGGAATGTCTAATTGTAGCTAGGAAGTTTGTTTTCATGGTCAGCAGAGAGAGGTGGGTGGCAGCTAAAACAGTGAGCAGTGACAGATTCACTGAACCATCCCATAAAAGGATTTTGCTACCCTGAGCTTTCTCAAATGACTGTAAAAGAAGCTTAGGAAGATTAATTTCCTTTGACTAAAACCAGTCTGCATTAATGGTCACGAATTGGTGTCTGGTGTTATATTCTTGAGAACAGAGTTTCTTTTAAGATTTCGTCACTTTCTACTGGATACACTGGATTAGTGCTGATGTTAGACTGTGCACCTTCCTTCTTTAAGCTTTGGCATGATTTGCAATTTTCTGTCAGGCTGACTCTTCAACCAGTGGACTTATACTAGATTCATGATTTGTTCTTATTGCAGCTGTAAAATTTGAGACTGAGAGAAGGTATGCAAAATTTGAGCTTATGAAATGTAGGTTTTATTTTCCCTCCTAATCTAGAAGGAAAACTTAAAAAAAAAAAAACAACTTGGATTTCTGCCAAATGCAATTTTTTCAGTGTTCTTTGTGGAATATAGTTTCTTTGTGACAGTCAGTAGTAAAGTGCAGAGTTGCATTGCTTTGCCAATGTGAACAGAGAAACTGATTACTTGGAAAATAGGAGTTGTAACATTGACATTAGCACAAAAAGCATGAGCTGAGTTTTTCTGGCGAATGAACCAAACATAAATGAGTATTTTTAAAAATGTTTTCAGTTAACCCTCAAAAGGATATCTACTCTTTGTGTCCTTGTAATAAAGGAAGTTAGAGATACTGAAAAATATGTAAAATATGAGCAAGAATGTGACATTAGCATTACTGGTACTTCCATGAGTTGACTGAAATAAAATGCAGAAAGCTTGGAGGGATGTAAAGGAAATAAAGGGGAATATGTATGCTGGTTGTGTTTTACAGGCAAATAACAACTGTTGTTCTGAAAATATCAGTTATTGATACAGCCTTCCCCTAGCAAACCAATACAAAATTTTAACTCTTAGCTTCAAATTTTCTACCTGATCAGCTCAGAGACAGATGATGTGGGTTTTTTTTGCCTTTCCCCATTAAAAAAAAAAAAAAAAAAAAAAAAAAAAAAAAAAAAATCAAGATTTTCCTTTAAAAATAAGGGAAATGCCCCCACCAGAGTGTTTTATCATTATAATTTAACTATTACTGATAACCATCAATAAAAAAAAAAGCCCAAACAATACATTGTTTTTTCCTTTGTTGTGGATTTGTTAAAGACTGCAAATATAAATAAAGGTAATATGAAAACAATGAATTCATAATATTTGGTGTTCACTAATTCCATTTATTAAGGACGCGATAAACTCTTTTTTTTTCTGAGGATAATGTAAGTAAGAATTCACATCTTCAGTTCACATAGACTATGTACTTTATTTTTTAAAAATTATTTGTACAAAGCCAAAAACCCCAAAAAGCTATTTAGGAAAGCAATGTATGGGCAAAAAAAATTGCTGGGAAAAAAAAAAAAGAAAAACCAAAATGGCACAAACCAACTCTTAGCTTCTATGATGATGAACAAATTCAAGCAGTCTGTTTCTTTATATGTTCTCCTGTGGGGAGAAAGCTAGGAACAGTCTTCCTAGATCTGTTAATGCAAATGCTAGAAAATGGTCATAAATTATTTCATATGCAAAGCATTAGCATATGAAAACAGGTTATAAACCCCAAAGAAATAATTGCTGATTCAAAACCAAAAATCACCTTTAGTTTCTGTTTTACAAACAGTAAGAAAGTAAAACAAAGATTCACTATAAAATTGAAGTATTTCTTTATTATTTTATTCATTATTTGTAACACATATCACAATTTGTAAAATGTCAAGTTCTTCAGGAGAACAGATTTGCAGTGGAATCATTGTTAAGGTAATTGTTCATTTCTATCTTTTCATGTATGACAAAAATAATTAGAGTTTCTCAATGTAATTTTAGAAGTACCTTACCATTTCTATTTGAGCAGTAGGAGAACAAAAATTGAGCTTGTAGCAATTTTTTTTTTTTTAATGTCATCAAATATATTTTGCAAAATGTAAAAAACCCCACTTTTCTGTATTTGTTGCTGTTGATTTTTCAAGGCTCTGTTTCAAAGATGTTTGTGTGTCAGTATAGATACAGGGTTTTCTTAAATAACTCAGCTTGTGAATTAGTCAATAAAACACTAAATACTTGTCAACATGCAGTGTCAAGTAGCTCTGTACTTCACCATCCCTTTTCAAATGCTGCTTAAAACATTAAGTTCACTTTGTATTGAGTGCTTTGCTTTAATTAACAAAACAAACATTGAACTCAGTATAAAAATAAGCTAGAGACATTTATTTTGTAGTTGTAAAAAAACCCAAACCAAACAACCAGACAAAACTCACCACTACCAACAAAACATACTATCCATAAAATTTTAACTCTCTGAGTGTCATCATGTATGAATTCTATTGAAATACTAATATAAAATAACCACAGGTGTGTTTCATCCATGGTTTCCATGAAGAAGAAGGGAGAAACCATTTGCAGGCACACATTTACTTAGAAAATAGTGATGGTATCTAAAGATATCATATGCCACAATGAATCAGTTATGATCAGTTATGAATCAGTTATGAATCAGTTAAAGAGCTGAAACAGATAGGTATGCTTCAAATATCTAATAATTTAGTATAAGGAATGTTAAAGTAAACTAATCTCCAGACTGCATTGTAGTAGCAGTATTTATGTACTCCATCCTATGCCCTATTTTGTTCACAAATATCTTTGGCAGAGATTAGGCAAAAAATTCCCAATGGCAATAACAATACCCATTTTCCAGATAAAATGTAAGTACCTGTAGTGTGGCTCTTTTGAATAGCTGTCCTTTCATCTTCCACTAATAATGCTGTTGAAGAAGAATGCTTTGAAAACGTGTTCAGCTAGTAAGAGGGAAAAAGTAAATTGATCTTCTGCTTCATATATTTTAGAAAGAGATAATGATCAAAATATCCAATAAGGAAGTTTTTTGAAGTTTGTCAGGTGAGTTATTCTAAAGGGAAATTACATTGGTTTGCATCATCAGTTAGAAACGAAGTCTTAAAGAGGGTGCCTTTTCTGATCTTTTCAGTGGCAACATGTAATGGTGTATTGAAGATCTGGTAGAAATAATTTGTGTGTAACCAAAGTGCTAATATAGAAACTTATAGTTATCTTGAGAAAGTTATTGATAGTATTACCAGGTAGGTTTATTTTTAGGTGAGTTGTTTTCTTCTCCCAAGGAACAAGTAGCAGAATCATTGGAAGCACAGAGTTGTGCAATGTGAAATTTAGCTGTCCACACATCTTTGGATGAAGAAATACAGTGAGACATATGTTTTTTGAATAATATTTTGAGTGTATTTAAAGAAAGAAAACTGAAAAATTAAAAGGAATTTCTAAGAGATTTCAGTTTTCATGTTTTAATTTTAGTCTACAAAAAGACTCAAGATGTTATAGTGAAAGTCATCATGAATGAAAGATGTGCATAAAAGCACTGAGATTGTGTTCTCTGAGTAAGAACAAAAACTGGAAAGTGAGAACTGAAAAAAATAAATCCCAAGAAGTTGGGAAAGTTGTAGGTGAGATCATAGAAGAATGCAAGAATAGTCATAATGAACCAGAGGTTAATGTAGTCCAGTATTTTGTAATTTTTAAGATCCAAAGGACAGAATGTAAGAATAAGGCAGCCCATGGTAATATTTTCTGTCAAAGTTATTTTACTGTGCAATTTACAGTGACTGAGGTATTGGAGCAGAAGTTTGTTGGTTTTCCAAGCTTTTGATAAAATCTTCATGGATTTGAGGACTTTATAGAGAAGGTTACAAAGTTTGTGAAGAAACAAATAAGGAAGAGCTGGTTGGGGATATAAAGCTGAGGACAACCTTGGCTACAGTGACCATGAGATGTCAGCATCAAGGAGCCTAAGAGGAGACAGCAAGGCAAAAAGCAATACAGCCATGGACTTCAGGAGAGGAGACTTCAGCCTGTTCAACGATGTGCTTGGAAGAATTCTATAGGAGATCATGCTGAAAACAAAAGGGTATAAGATAGATGGTTGATTTTCAAGGATGACCTCTTCTATGCTCAAGAACAGGCTTTCACAATGAACAGTAAATCAAAAGCAGCAAGAAATCTGTATTAATGAAGAAGGAGCTCTTGACATAACTCAAATAAAAAGAAAAAGGTGTAAGGAATGACAGGTGACCTAGGAAGAACCTGGAGACTCTATTTGAATGTGCAGATAAGGAAAGATGAAGCCATCCCAGAATTGAATCTGGTCCAGAGATACAAAGGTCTACAGAGTTTCAGAACTATATCAGCAAAAGAATGGGGAAAATATGGACCTTTTGCTGAGCTGGCATGGGACCCAGTGCCAAAAGAAGTAGAAGATGATGATGTACTAAAAGCCTCTTTTGCCTCGGTCTTGATCACAAACATTTGCTTTCAGGAATCCCAGATCCCTGAAATCAGTTTACAGCAGTAGTGCTTCTGTAATGTATCAGTGAATCTAATAAGAAAAACTGAAGAAAAACGAGGATTTTTTTTTTTTTTTTTTGTCATGTCTGCTTATTACAAAGGATGGCAACACTTCCACATGATGTCATTTCACTTGTTAATTTTTGCATAGATTTAGTTTTTTTCTCTGGTCGGATGCAATTCTCAATAGCTTTTCTGGAAATAACTAAGTAAATATATTGCTTCTGCTGAGTTTAACTAGTTGTTAAAATAAAAGTTGTATTTTCTTTTACAGTCACAATATTTGTAGTAAGATTAAACAACTCCACCATTCACAATTATAATATTTGAATTTCAGATATGCTGGTTTAATATTTGTGATGTGTGATGTCTGATATTTACATCACAGCTTTGTTGCCGAGATGATGAGCGTAATTACTGTAGAGATGTGGGTTTAATTATGATAACCTTGTTTTTAATCTTTCCTGGTAGGATTTTGGAGATGATGGGTCCTTGTACATCACTAAGGTTACCACAACTCATATGGGAAATTACACCTGCTATGCTGAGGGGTATGATAAGCTCTATCAAACTCATATTCTCCAAGTGACTGGTAAGGAAAAATGTTCTAATTATCAAGTCAATAAGAAACTTGAATTTTGTTAAGCAGATATATTGTTTCTGATCTACTTTTTTTTGTACTGTATATTTCCTTTTATAGAAAATATTTCTATTTCTTTTAATAGAAAAAGGTACATTTCTTCATTGCTCTCCTTCAAATATCTTTCAAAATAATTAAATACAGTAATTTTAATTTATTGCTTCCATAGAATAATAACTATTAAAAGGTGTAATGATAGTACAGAGGACTTGCTTTGCACCTGTGATGTTATGCAGAACAGTAAGTGGTTTATATATACATATACACAGATAAAATAGGTTTTAGTATTAATTTAGTAACCTGGGGAACACACTGGGAAAATTAAATGTGTAAGATTCTTGTGTTAAGAATGTTTTGTTGAATATAAGGTAAATAGAATGCACTTCCCTGAAGATTTTGTAATTGATGTAGGCTTCTAAATTCACATTTATGTTATTGAAATCTAACCATGATTTTAATAGATTAACTGAGGCACCTGAATTTGATAACTTGATCTTTACATTTTCCTACATTTGTTCAAGTTCCAGGTGACACTTCATTGAATTCTGTACTTGGACAAAACTTAACTGCTTTGTTACTGGTACCCTGAAGACAGGCCTTTATCTTCTCTCGAGCTGGTGTACTCTCTCCTTTTTCTTATATGCAATTTATTTCCTAAAGTATTTTAAGGAATTCTTTTCCACTGATGAAGTGTCTGCTTTATCATCATTGAGATTTAATGTCTTTTTTTTTTTCTTAGAGTGCTTTCATGTTATTTCAATTCATATTTATCTTTGACTCTTAAGAATCCCTTTCTGCTGTAAACTACCAGTGTTTGTCATTCCATGTTGTTATTTAATCCTATCCAGAATCATGTTTGACCTCAATCTTCTCCAAATTTACTTTGCATCAAGAGGCTCTATTTCTCTCCTGAGGCATACTCTAGCCCTAGTTTTCCTGGCCACTGCTGTTACCATCATTCTTTGTTTTGTTAGCTCTTAATCAGTTGCATAAACCCTTATTTGGCTAACTTTTTTTAACATCTGAGAATGCTGAAATATTTTCTTTTATTCTTATCTTTCATGTATATACATATGAAATACAGCTTCCAAGATTATTTGGGCTTTTAACATGATTTGTTTTTCTTTTAATAGCCTTTCCCCCCCCCCTTTCTGTTCTTAATATCTTCACATTTTAAATTCATTTGACACTTAGTACTTGTTTGCAGTTTTATAAACATTTTGTCTCTGCTGTTATGTTTCTCCAGGAAGCTGGCTTGTAATATTTCTCTATCCATATATTTCAATTTTTTTCCCCCAGTTCCTTCCCCTCCTGAACCACAACACATTGTACAGAGTGTTGTCCCTGAGCTAATGGGGATGTGGCATCAACATTTTGCCTCCAAATTTTTCTTCTGGGATTATTTTCTATCATTTAAAAAGCCAGGTAGCAACTACTGGCTAAACTAGTGAGAAGTGCGGTTTATTAATGTTTTAGATCCTGAAGACAGCAGAATTATTGGCAAGCTGAACACATTAGTGGGTTCTTGACCAACATTCTCTTCTGTTTCATGGGGTTTGGTTTACCTTAAATTATTAACAAAATCATATTCTTATCTACACATTCCAGACCAATCCCAATGTGTAAATAATCCCCCAGAGGTGCATAGCAAGAGTTAAAATACTAGAATTCATGTTTGGCTCAGTTCAGAGCATAATGAGGCAAAACTCTGCTCAAGTTGAAGAAGGTTTTCCGCAAGACTAGAAAATCAAGAAACATAATTTGAGAGAGGTGAAGGAGGACAAATGCAGGTTTTTCTGGTGATAATGTGTCTGTCAGGAAATTGGTTTTTCATCTGGAAACCACTGTAAACCTCAGATAGCTGCTATTCCAAAAGCTGGCACTGGAGTGGTACCTTCCTAAATGATTTTGGATGTTGATATTTTGGGGAGCAAGAAACAGGAAAAGGAGACCTTTCAAGCAATAGGATTATTTGCTGTGCATGTTGTGGATAAATTGAGTTAAATCCACTGAGATTAAAGGTCAAATGAACAGCTCTTCCACAGTTTAGATCTGTACTTCTAAGGCATAATCTTAAGCACAGGCATGATGGTCAGTACTTGTAGCTGTGATAATTACTAATTAATATAATGATACTTGTATTAACTGGAGAGTCAGTCAAAAGGTTAATGGGATAATGAGACTATGTTGATCACAAAGATTTAATGTGAAGGTTCAATGAAAACATAGTAATTAGATTTTAAGTTCTTTCTTGGTTTCCATTTATGTACAGCTATATATTTTTAGAAAAAAATAATATACTTTAGGCTAGTATGCAATTATTATATATATAAATCTAATTTACTTTTAAGATTAAAATCTAAGCTATTTTTAGTTTTGAATTATCTGGCACAGTAGTAAAGAATAATGGGCTTCCTTTGGAGTCTTAAAAATACATTAATGAGCACTGTAAGACTTGTTTTATAGTGAAATAATCAGTCTACTCTTATACAAATAATAATGTAAATATTGTGAGCAACCCCATAAGTTGATATTATAAGCCTTTTCATATAAATTTAAAAAAAATCCAAAATAAAAACTGAAATAATGCTCAAGAGGTTTTATAGCAAGTGCTAGAGCTATTGAATAGTTACATATCCACCATATTTGGAAACAACAGTCTCACATTGCTTTTTGAATTGAGAGATAAGGGATATAGATTTCACTCAATTATGTGTTATACTTTACTCTGCTAAATACAAACGTGGTGTCTCCCCTCCCTTTTTAATGTCTGTCGTGATCTCTCCCTTTTAAATTATGCTTCTTTAGGTTAAGATGTTAGGACATATCTCTTTGAAAGCCAGTGTGAGCAGTCACATAAATTGTGTACTTAAAATTTCATTTCCGATGATATTTATTTATTTATTATTTCTTGGTCAGTTACACAAAAAAAAAATCCAAACAAAACCCGACAAATTAGACAAAAAAACCCTTATTCAAATGAACCCCAAAGACTTTACATTGAACTTGTCACATCAAATTAACTTCTTAGACTGAGCCCACAACTGCACTTATATCTCAGTTATCTGCAGCATGCCTCAGTGGCATGGTTCTTTCTTAGTGGAATATTTCAAATAGTCTTCAGGGTAATATGAAATAAAAATTATAATGCAAAACAAGGGTTGAAAAAAATTTCTAGTTGTATAGATAACCTATAAGACACAGAGTTGCTGAGGAAAGAGAAAAATGGCAGCAATTAGAGGAAATATGTGGCAAGAAATAAACCCTACTGTCATGCTAGAAGCTCTGTTACTGGAAAAACTGTGCTAAAGAGAACAGGATCTACTATAGAAATAAGGGATGGTAAAAGAAAACTCAGACATATTTTCACATGAGCAGCTCCTCTCCTCCCTTTCACATCTCCTAACAACCCTTAAGTAGTTAATTTAGCAACAATAACATTTTGTCATGCAGGGTGAGATTTTATTTGTTGGTTTAGGAAGAATGCAATTTTAGTTATATTTTCTAAATTTTTTTTTAGCCATAATATTGCATCAGAAATATTGCATGCCTTTTGCCCAAATAAAACTAATAGATTCCTCTTTCTTGTCAATGAAAATTCTTTGGAATTGAACTGTTAAAAAAATTCTCTTTACATGTGCTCAGTAGAAGTCTGTCAAGGTGAGGTAGTTAAATACCCATAAGGTTTTATATGCAATTAGAATATTTCACTGACACAAAAAGAGACATGAAATATCCTGACATATGTAGTCAAAACACAACTAATTGCAATGCCTTGCTATTGGTCCTAAAAGTTGTTTCTGTTGCTGAAATGCTTGAGAGTGTTCAGTGATGGCAGTCCAGTCTCTAGGGAAGTGGAAGTCCTTGCTTTTCCATAGACAAGGTGGAAGAATAAGCCATTTGGCTTTGCTGCAGTGGGAAATCTACAACATGGGATAGGCTACCTAAAGGACCTTGTGTCAAGAAATGCTGAACAGGCAGACGTGAAAATTGGACTTTAGTAAGTGAGGCAGAGCGAGACTGGGAGCTGAGGTGTCAAGAAATGTTAGGCTACTGAATGTGCAGTCAAGCAGGGCCCACTGAAGAAGACAGTGGGGAAGGCAAGCTCTCAGTATGGAGCACACAGATGCTATGCAAGGGGAGATAGAAGAGGGAAGAAATGGAGGGGAAATAGGAGTGGGAATGTCGGGCTCGAGATAAAAAATTAAGATCCACTTCTATGATAGCAAAGTCCTTTCCAGAAAATCAATAGAAACCTTAAATCTCTGATTTTTATGTGCTCTTCCTCTCACTGATAGTCTAAGAAACTAAAAGCCGTATTATCTAATTTTTAACCTTCTCCCATGTTATTATGTTACATTTTTGCAATTTGCATATTGGGTTTATGTTGAAAAGACTATCCTCTCTAACAGGGTTCAAAATATCCCTGAAGCCTACTGATTTTTGCATCCTATCTGAGATAAGGTAGATTTGTGTATTTCTTACAATGTAGAAATGTAAGGCATTTCTATGATCTAATGGGACAACATGCTGAGACATCTCTTGTAAATAGTTGAATAGGATTTGAAAATATTTAATCTCATGCCAAAATAGACACAGTTAATTTTTGATCTTGTTATCTTCTTTCATTATCAACTGATACTTCATCCTCTACCTAGCTGTGTTTTGTGACAACCTAAGTATTCCACATTTTTAGAGCTGCATTAAACAAAATTTTGGCGAATAGGAAATACACTTCCTTAATCTTATTACGGTTAATATTTTTTTATTCTTAAAAACAACCTCATGCAAGTTGTCTCTATAAAAAATTAGATAAGATAAATAGTTATTTATCTAAAAAATCTGCATAGCAGAATTCTTAAATCTTGCTTAACCATTGATTACCAATAGGAATATGTCCACTGTGATGTCATATGTCCCCTCTCTGAAACTACTGGTGTATGTAGAAAATTTTTAATTGGTAAGCAAATACTGCAGTAAGCTTTAAACCCTTGGAAAAACAATGTCAACAATTCTTATATTTTGTTAATAAAGAAACTCATAAGACTAGTCTTATACATAGGATCACAGAATCTGCTGAGTTGGAAGGGACGCATCAGGATCATTGAGTCCAGCTCCTGGCCCTACACAGGACAGCCCAAGTTTCACCATGCTCATGCTTGAGAGCATTGTCCAAACACTTAATGAACTCTGTCAGGCTGGTGCTGTGACCACTTCCCTGGGAGCCTGTTCCAGTGCCGAGACAACTTCTGGGTGAAGAACTTTTTCCCGATATCCAACCTAAACCTTCCCTGACACAGTTTCCTGCCACTCGTTCAGGTTCTGTCACTGGTCACCACAAAGAGATCAGTACCTGCCCCTCCTCTTCCCTTCATGAGGAAGCTGGAGACTGCAATGAGGTCTCCCCTCAGTCTCTTCCAGGCTGAACAGACCAAGTTCCCTCAGCCAGTCCTCATATGGCTTCCCCTCAAAATCCTTCATTATCCTTGTGGCCCTGCTTTGGATGTTCTCTAACAGCTCAATGTCATTTGTATATTATGGTGCCCAAAACTGGGTGCAGGACTCGAGGTGAAGCTGCCACAGAGCAGAGCAAGACAATCCCCTCCCTTGCCCAGCTGGTGATGCTGTGCCTGATGCACCCCAGGGCACCCCAGGTTGGCCCTCCAGGCCACTGCTGACTCATGTTCAACTTGCCATCAACCAGGACCCCCAGGTCCCTTTCCACTGCACTGCTCTCCATAACTTCATTCCCCAGTTTGAACAACCAACCAGGGCTGCCCCACGCCAGGTGCGGAATCTGGCATTTTCCCTTGTTAAACTTCATACAGTTGGTGATTTCCTATCTCTCTAATTTATTGAGGTCTCCCTGAAGGACCTCTCTGTCCTTGAGGGAGTCAACAGCTTCTCCCAGTTCGGTATTATCAGCAAAGTTAGTATTTCTTCAAGTCCTGTGCTGTGTCCAAGTCTTCAATGAAGATGTTGAGGAGAACTGGGCTGAGGATTAAGCCCTGTGGAACCCCGCTAATGACTGGATCCCAGCCAGATGTTACTCCATTCACTGAACTCTCTGTTCCTGACCCGTGAGCCGGTTGTTTGCCCATCACGTGACAGGGTTATGCAGCTGTGTGAACATTTTGTCCAGAAGGATGCATGTCTTGTTTAACATCTTAATTAATGATCTGAATAATGGGGCAGAGTTCTACCTTCAACAGTTTTGTAGATGGCACTAAACTGAGAGGAGTGGCTGATAGACTATAGGGTCATGCTGCTATTTGTAGAGAGTTTGACAGGATGGAGAAATGAACCAGAAGGAATTTAGAAAGTTTAACAAGAAGTGCAGGACTCCTGCACCCAGGGAGGAACAACACTGGTGCACCAGTATATCCTGAAGAGCACCTAGTGGAAAAGCATTTTGGCAGGAAAGAACTTCAGAGGGAAATCAGGTTGCACGTAAGCTAGTGATGTGCCATATGTTAAAGAAGAAAAGTGGTATCATGGGTACAGAAGGTCCTGTCTGAACAGGTATAAAGTATTATAAACCTGAACAGGTTTTATGCAGGTAGAAGGGATTGTTACTAGGTGTTTTGGAAAGAGGGAAGGGTGGAGATGACGTGTTATGATTTGTGAAACAGGACAATTAAAATCTTTGTACAACGTACCATGACTCACTAATTGTACATTAGTTATATTTTATAAAGAAATCTAAGGAAAAATAAAAATCTTATTTCTCAACCACCAACTATTGAAGAATTGAGGCTTTTTTCTTTGATACCACAGTGAAAAGAGGTTTTTCTCACAGAATATTTTTTCTGCTTCATAAATATTCTGAGACAGAATTCTGCATTGAATGTCACTGAATATCTGACAAATACCACGTCTGTGTGTAGTTATATATAGCTGTAGGGGTCTTCAGAATTACTTATAGTTATTTTTCTTAAAATGAAGATAATGTTCTCCACTAAATTATAATTGTTTTCTGTATTCAGTTCCACCAGTTATCCGAGTCTATCCAGAAAGCCAGGCGAGGGAGCCAGGTGTGACAGCTAGCCTTCGGTGCCATGCTGAAGGTATTCCCAATCCGCAACTTGGTTGGCTGAAGAATGGAATTGATATCACTCCAAAGCTGTCCAAACAGCTAACTCTTCAAGGTAAAGGGGTATATTTATTGTTTTGTACACCTTGCTATTCTTTTATCCATGCATAATTTCCATACTAGCTGCCCTTCGTCCATAGTTTTAACAAAGGCTTGAAGTCTAAGCTAAAACATTTCAAAGTATGTGATTTCTTCCAGTTACTCCCCAAGACATGTCTTTCTGCTTTCTCTTTGTTAGAATAATGATTTTATTTACTAGCAGGATTATAAGTAAATTCCAATATGCTCTTCTCTGTTTGAAAATGTGCAGTATCTGAGTTGAGCAGGCAGTCCAAGACCTGGTCCCAGTCAGAACTGATAAGAATCTTAATGAGATTTGGGGACCTGAGAGTAGAAAGGACTGGAGGAGAAATACCTGAAATGGATGTGCAGTTTTCTGAAGGTATCAGCAGACCTCCGTGGGAGTGCAAAGACATTGCATACACACACTAACCCTACCTGCTCCCCCAAAAAAACCCAAACCCCTTAAACCCCAGAAACCTGGAAAAAACAAAAAAAAACAAACCCAAATCCCCAGCCAAAACTAAAGGAAAGTCTTACCTTTAGCACCAGTTCATTTCTATGAATCTTCAGGGCTCAGGAAAATTAGTAGACCTGTCCAGCATAAAATCTCTATGCTTCTGCAGTCTTTCTGGTAGTTTTTGATCAGCCATAGGAAAAAAAAAATCTCCTGCTGCTCTTGTTCCCTTGAGAACTTTCTCTTACTCATCAACAAAACCAGGATGTGTAGTTAGCATAGGACAGCATTCAGCCTGCACTGTAAGAAGCAGTGGGACAGATATGGCAAGTGCTTCTCTGAAGTGTTACTTCCCCTGCAGGTGTCATAGTGTCCTGTTCTTTCACGTACAACTCTCCTGGATATCTGTGAACAATTGCCTTGCAGAAACACTTTCTACTATGTGTAGAAAGTGTTTCTTTCTACTCTTCTATAGCAACATTCTCTTAATTTCTCCTCTAGGGATTTGAGGATTTTTTTTTGCCTTCCTCTCTGTTCCATATATTTATGACAAATAAATTAAAAGGGTTTTTCTCTAAGCAAAATACATTTAATTCAATTTTCTAGCTTGGAATTATTTGAAATAAAATTTTGAAAATCTCATTACATTTTCCCAGAGATTTTTCTGAGTTAAACTGTCTGTGCACTTGCTTCAAGCTGGAAGGGTGCTACACCATAAGACAATGCCCCTTTTAGTCCATAGTTTAGAATACCTACAAAGCTCAGTTTTTCTATAGTTCCTACAGCTGAACAAGTATACTATACTTAAAAGACAATGAATCATTGTTCACACAATTATTTGCATCACATTGTTTAAAATACCTTTGCCTTTTGAAACCTGGATTGTTTGTTGATATTCCTACGCCAGCTGACATACAATTCCCGAGGTTTCCGTAATCTTCTACATTGACATAGGTGAAAAATTTCAATGCAACTGTTTTTCTGTTGTTACACTGCAGTCACACAAAACCAAAACTAACTAGATGCCTCTGGTTAGGAGCAACAAATTAAAAATTTTATTTACATTGGATGTTTGGCCTGTTATATTCCTTGGGTTATTTTGTGTAAAGGAAATGATGGTGTCTGGTAACCAAATGCAACATAATAAAAACCTAATATTTACCTGATTTAAAAAAAAAAGTCATAGTAATTTATATAAAACCTCAGATCGATATTTGACTCTGAATTACAAAATCAACTGAGGCACTCTGAATAACTGTGAGATGAAATAGTGCATGTAATTCACTCACCAGTTGAATACCTTTGGACTAATTTGGCATGCCTCCAAGTTATGAACTCAGGAATGAAAATGGTTTAATTAGTGTAAGCAGAGAAACCCTTCTGAATTTATAATCTGAAAGCACTAGCATGTCTGCATGTTGATTTTTTTCCTCTCCTTTCAGCAAATGGTAGTGAGGTTCACATTAGCAATGTGCGCTATGAAGATACAGGAGCATACACTTGCATTGCAAAGAATGAAGCAGGGGTGGATGAAGATATTTCTTCTCTCTTTGTGGAAGATTCTGCTCGAAAGACTCGTAAGTATTGTGAGAAGTATAAAAATACATGTCGCCCACACTCAAACATTTAATCAGTATCAAAACTAGGAAATGTTAAATAAATTAAAATGAGTTTTTGTAGATAGCTGATTTAAAAAGATAAAGCTCAATTAATGGTATCCAAGAGTCACTGAAGGTAGAGTGTGCAATCTGCAGTACATTTAGAAGTAAAATGAAATCTCTGATTCATTATGTGAACCAACATATTTTTTACATTGCTGGTAAATTTTTGATAGTTTCCTCATGAGAGATGTGTTGCCTACAAAGGGAATGTGAAAACAAAAAGAGAGGGATGTCTGTATATGTCTGTATATGTAGATGTCTGTATATAGTGTGTTTTCTAGTGGTTGATGGGAAGTCCTTTTCTTTCTCTCTGTTCTTGAGATATACCAAGAGTCAAAATCAGCCTCATGATGTGACAGTAATCATATGTCTTGATCTCACCTACTGAAGTGCCTAGCAGGTACAGATCAGTTCCAGCCTGCCCATGTTGTCTTGTGCCTGGAATGTGGAGGAGCAATTCACTTCTATTTAGGGAGTTGAATGTGCCAAAGAAATCAATATCACTACTAAGAAGCAGCTTTCTTTATGCTCTGTTAAATGGTAGTGGGATTTATAAACCATGTTTTCTTATTATTTGTCTAACAGTATTTTTTTCCTCTTACCTCACTTTGCTTAGAAAAATACATTCCTGAGTTTATACTTCACCCATTTTTTGTTTGGTTTGATTGATTGGTTTTGTCTGTTTGTTTGTTTTTTTTTTTTCTTTTGAATCTCTTATTTTAATGAATACTACATACTTATTAGAAATACATCCAGTAAAATGATGGTTATCTTACTAGTGAGTGTGATTGCATTAAGTTAAGACATTCCTGTTTATTTAAAAGCATATTCAGCAGTGTCAAGTGCTCAGGAGGATACCAGAGGCAGAATTAGTAGCACTGCAAGTCTGCCTGACACTTATAAGCAGCAGGACATTGAGTTCAGTTACATACAGGTTTACTATGCTTCAAATATTTCAGAGGAAATACTCATAAAACCCAAAGATGTATAATTATAACATTCAAATTTAGGTGTAGCAGATATTTACATGTTAAACTCCAATTTGCTCAGAATCCCATTTTGGTACATGTAAGAAGACTAATAAAAAAAGCACTGACTCTCAAAATAATTGTCACAACTACATGAACAAATTACAAGAGGTACACATTTTTATAGATTCAGTTTAAAAAACTGCTGCTGTTTTAAAACAAAAATTCTTTGCTGGGAGGAGTTGCTAGCATTGGAGAACTGCTTTCAGAAGTGGAAGAGCCTCATTATTAACTCTTTTCTGCTTGTTTTTATATTTCCTCCAAAACTCTTGTTCATACATTAAATTAGGGATTATTAAGGAATAAAATCACATAGGTAAAACCACTTGGATAGGATTGTGGGCTTTTTCGTTTACCCCACTCACACATATTAAGCACAATGCTACAGCTACTTTTATTTCAAGCCTATTGATTAGGTCACAAGTTACATTCTAAAGATAGTCTTTGATGAATGTAAATGTGAGTCTGTATGATCTGATATAAACTTAGTCTGTCATTTATGGCATTTTTATAAATTATTTTGCTTTTATCGTCCTTTAAGAGAATAAAGCAGACACACTTTTTATTTTTTTTTAGTTCCTTATTAGAGGGCTTCCTTTTGGAAATCACAGGATACTGTTTTGAATAAAATAAGATCAGATTCTCACTAGCTTGTCAGTTAGTCTGGGCTTTTCTCCTTTGTGATGTCACATAAGATAAAAATCAAAGCAAAATAAAAGCATTTCTGAACATTGATTTTCTATTGAGAGTTTAGTGAGAACTTTACAGTTGAGTTCTAAAATATAAAGTACAATTGCACTGCCTTGAGCATGACAGTAATTTCAAAAGCCACATAAGAAATGCAGAACATTATTCCATTACCAGTGCATATATTTTATTTCCTAAAAAGTGTAATAGTCAGTGTTCACTTTTGTACTTATCTGACCCATTGTTTGGGTGCATGGAAAAACTTTGGGGGTTTAATGTTACTTCACACAAAAACCTAAATTTTTATTATTTTTGTGTGGAATCTTGCTTTCAATACACCCCAAATTTATTAAAAACTCTGTTCAGTGCTTTGAGAAAAAAAATAGAATCTGTGACAGAAAGGGCATAGCTAGTTGATTTCTCTGTAAATTGGTAATTTAAACAGTTCCTAAGAGAAAATACTATATTTTCTGCTACCTTGAACTAAATAAAAATCAGTCATTATGGAAAAGTAGATTGTTATGTAATAAGCAAACCTTTACCTTACCTGTCTGTCTAAAAGTGCTATCAGATTGCTAGGTTTTCATAATTCATGGGATTGTTACAGATGCATGGAATGCATGTGTCTGTATTATAAAGAGAAAAGAAATGGAGGCAAAGCTATACTGAACTGTGGGAAATGCGATGCTAGTAAAAAAAATAAAGTTACACAATGTGAAGTATGAATTAAGGGTACTAGGGACTTGTTTATTTTGAAGTTTCCAGTTTCAGAAAATTGAAGTCCACTTACCAAAAAAAGTCAATATACTTTGAAGATAATAGTTCATCATCACTATGGTAATCTAGATGGAAGTGAATGGAAAATTAAAATGCTTTGTCATCTAGATCTGTTGAGTAAATGCCAGCACTGAACAGGGAAGCATTGCTCTGTCTCACATAGGTAAAATTTTGAATAGTGGATGATAGTCTCAAGGATAGTTTGACCTCCTCTTAGCACATCAGCCTTTTTCATTGTGCACTAAAAATAAGACTTCTGAAAACATGCTTTCATTTTAACATTGTCTTAGGTGAGAGAAACGAAATTATAAGTACTTTAACTTTAGCCATGCCTTTTACCAATTAACTCATTCTGTAGCTGAAATTTTATTTATTTATTTAACAACTATGTCCCAGTACATGGATTCTTTTTGCTAGATTTGTGACATTATAATGGAAAGTTTTAGTTTATATAATACCTATATAAATGTCTCTTAAAAGTACTGGTGATAAATTTCTACTGCTCTCTATTATCAAATCCTGTTTAATTCCTCTGATGTTGATAATAGCAGTAGCATCTAAAATACTTCTGAATGTGAGAACTGTGCTGTTTTGATTCTCCAGAGACTGCACATTCTCTTTTTGCTGTGAATTTTGCTGTGAATTCCATTTTCCCTTAAGCCTGTAGTTACGGCCATTGAGAATGAGATAGCTGGTCTGGTTGATAGCTGAATAACCCCTGTGGTGACTGGTAGAAACATTCTGGGGATTAATGACCTGGTCTAAATCTCATTGAAAACACAAGAGTCTCCCCTACTGTCATGATCCTCTAATAATACCTGAGACAGCTCAGCTGTGTTGGAAGGACTCTCAGGTGTAATCGCATTTGTAAATACAAATAGCAGTTCAAAATCTGGTTTTATTTTCATTCCAACATTTTTTATTTTTCAGAACTGGTATTTCATGGATTCATAGATTTAAGCATGATGGAACCATTTTATCTAACTCTATTCTATCTTTTACATTTCACAAGACATTAAATTGCATTCTGTTCTGCCTGAATACAGAGCTAATGCTTTATTTGCCTGAGGTGTGTCCTTACAGTGATGCATATACCTGAGTTAGACTTGCAGAGAGTCAAAAAATCCCTCTTTTTTCTTGGTATTTTGCTTTATTTATTAATCAATTTCACTAATACAGAATAATGCTTAGTTTCCATTTTGAAGTCAGTTTTTCCTTCTGTTTCCTCCTTTGAGTCTCTCTCTTTTTCCCCTCCAATAAATTGACCTCTTAAGAATTCTTGTCCTATGAATATATGAATATTGATTGCAAATTCTCACACACACAATATATAAGTTTCTCATAATAAGACAGTTACTATAGTACTCAGTCTTTTTGTCTTGAGAATTCTAATTGTTTTGGTACAGTTGTTTGGTTTTTTTTTTTTTTTAATGAGAACTGCTCTTTGCACAAGCAACATTATTTGCACAAGCAACAAGTTATTTGTTTCTTAAATGTTCTAGAAAGAGAAATATATATATGATTTTTTTTTTCTTCCACATTCACCAACTAACTAATAGCACCAGATTAAACATCTGAAACTTTTAGCAAGTATTCTGTGTACCATGTTTGGACCTGGTTATTTTAAATATTTGACTTGACTACACATGATTTACCCTCCTTTTTAGTCCTTTGTAAGGACTAAATAAAGGTATTCAATCAGGCTCTGGTTTCAGTTATTATCCTGCTCCTGTACAAATGCAGAACAAAAAATATTTGTAGAAGAATATGGTCAACAGAACATTAAAAAACCAAAACTGATTCATAGAAGTACAATTTAAACCTTGAATAGCTCTGATGTGACAATGCTTTTCTTCTACTTTTAGCAGCAATCTGTGATGTTTTCCAGGGTTTTGCTGCTGCAATGGTATAAAGGAAAGTCAGACTGCTGGAGCCTCTTCTGCTAACAGAAGAATGGGATTTCATCATAACTAAGACTCTGTCTTTTCTTTAGGACTCCAATTTCTCTCTTTTTGTGAACAGGTTCCTTATTCTAGTGCCCAGCATTTCTGCAGCAACTGATAAAAGATAGCTTTTCATTTTCTAGCTTGTAGTACGTGCAGGTACATTTTAAGAGACTCTCAAATCTTATTAACAGAGAGCTTTCTCCTCCATACTACTGGAATTAGCATCATTTAAAGCACGAACACACAAATGGACAGCTCCACTGTCCATCTCTGTTGATGACTACATGTGATAATCACGAACAAAGATTGGTTCAGCCCAACTCCTAGTAGCCATATGGCAAACCAGTCATCATCTTGCTGTTGTTGAAAAACTGTTTGAAAGCTAAACAATTTAAATACAGGACAAAGATAATTTGGCAGTGTATCTTCACAATATGTTTATGAGAAAGGTGGAGTGGGAAGCATATTACTGCATTTTTTGTTGATATACAGTAGAATAATAATTTCAAAGAGAGGAGGAAGAAATTACAACTTCCATCTATGAAATTTATTTATTTAGTGAGATTCCATTGAAATAGTAGTAGGACCAATGGAATTGGTCCAAATTTTAATTTTTAATCCAAGTAATATTAACAGACTATGGAATATAATACATAGCTAAATATACCAAATAAACCATTTTGTTAACTTAGAAAAAAGCTAGGAAGACTTAAGCTGATCATGGAGTATTTAATATAAATAATATAGTAGAATATATCACTGTAATTTGATACACACATGGAATATCAGATTACACTGAATATAGGTTTTTTTCCTGAAGAAGAAAATCTGGTAGTGTAGAAAACAGGAAAATAAAAAATAGTCATCACCAAAGACAAGTGAATATTTTCAGGGGTAATTTTCAAGTACTTAATTTTTTTTCTTACCTACCTGTAAAATATTTTGAAGTAAAGTAACTTTTAAAATGCATTTTTTTTTTGTTTATTTCTTGATAAATTTGACAGGTACTTTGGATGTACTTTAGTTTCTTTTCTGTTTCAATTTAGAATAATTCTACTATACTGGAGCCATAGATCATAAAAACTCATGCTGTTCCCTTTGAAGTGAAATAGTTCTGTGGTTTTGGTTTTTTCTTTTTTAAAAAATATTTTAACTTCTCCTAACTATTTCTAAAAAATTGTGTTACAAAGTGCAGTTCAATCTGTGATTGATTAATATGACTTCTTAGGTGTTTCTCTAAATTTTTTTTGAGATATATGTACACACCTTGGGGAGACAGATGTCATGATAGAGAGTTATCAAGTAAAACTATTAGGATATTTCCAACACCAATTTGAAAGTACTTGATGAACTTTTAATATTTAGTAGCTTTTATTTTAGTTATCAACCACAGGCTCTTGTGTTACTGAATTCACCCACTATGACATCATCATATGTGGCAAAGTAATTTATGCTATGGTTTCTTTCACTTAGTCACAAAAAGCTGAACAAAAGTTCTCTAAATTGTGCTCTGTATCTTAGGACTAAATTAAACAAAAAAAAAAAAAAAAAAAAAAAAAAAAAAAAAAAAAAAAAAAAACAAAAAAAACCAAAAAAACAAAAAACCTGTTCCATGCCATTAAGTAGCTCTATTTCTAACTGTGCCTTTTTTAGGTAATGTCATAGTCTTATCACCTAAAAAGATTATGTGATCTGAATGCTACTGACTTGACAGGTTTATGGCCATCATAAGCAACAAGGCATCTCCACTGCCTAGAACTGGGAATAAGACTAAAAGCCTTTTGACTGTGATTTATGGCCTAAATTCTCTCTGAAAGTCTTTATGCAATTTTAATAGAATCTTCCTGTCACATCTGATACTGAATGGTACCTATTTGCCTAATTTTCTCAGAGATAATTTATGCTGGCATTTTATTTTATGGCAGAGCTAAACAAGTTTATACTTGTTGACAGCATTGTGGGCAAAGACTTTATTTCAAACTTCCAAGTAATTCAGCTCATGAACCATTTTTTCTTCCTGCTAGTGTACACTGGATTGAGTTAATGTGCTATGGGAAAGGACTTATGCATGATTCATTATAAAGAGTTATACAAAACATAGAAAAATAAGGTAACGTTCATATTTGGACAAAATTAAAGTGTCAACTGTTGACTTTTAACTAATAAATAATAGTCTAATATATATAAACCAGATCTTCGGTTATTGTATTAACCTAAGATGAAATTGAAGTGCATATCACATAAGAACAGACTGGAATTTGGATAGAATTTGTAATGACAATTATTTGTAAAATACTTGAAGCAAGAAATAGATAACTTTTAAAAAAGTATTGGCTTCACAAATAAATTAGGTCTTATATATTTGCATTTGTATATAAATAAAACAAATCTGAATTTCTTATAGAAAAAGAATGAAATTAAAGGTAGGTATGTGATTGTGGAAGCTCAGCAAAAATATTATTCATGCCAACCTCATCTTCACTTTTAATGCAATTATTTCTAATATACAAATAATAATTAAAAACTTACGTGGTTTAGCAAAAAGGTAGTTATTATGTTTTAGATTTACCCTGTAACATAAGGGCAGGTGTTTATACAATAGAGATGTGAGGAAAGAGTCTTCATCCTCTTAATTAATCAAAACAGTTGACAATGGTGGTGGCTATGAGTGAAGTAAGGAGACAACATCCTTTTAAACATCTTGAAATTACTCTTTTAATGCAATTGAAAGTACAGCAGATTATGATAGCGCAATTCTGAAAAATTATGTTGAACTACACATTTTTTCTTATGACTTTATTGCATTTTCCTCATTGTCCTATTCTCTATTACATCCGCTTGTGACCTCTTGCCATCATGGAATTGAAGTCACTGAAAGGGACAGTGGCTTCTTATCTTTTAAATTCTTTAAATTTTGTTTGAGTATGTCTGGATATATAGTATTGCATGCTGATTATTGAAAATTTGAACAGCTAAAAATGCCAAAAGGAAGTAGAAGAGTTACATTTAGTCTTCAAACTCACTCAATGTCAATTTTGCCTACACACACACACACACACACACACACTTTATTTCCAAAATGCATTGAATGTTTCAAGAAAAGAAAAGTAGGGAGGAAGAACACTTGTTAATAGTTGAAATCTTTGAAATTGTCTATTGAGACAGAAAAGTAAATGTAATGAAATTTATTACCAATGCAATAAGAAAGAGAAAGATACAGAATTTATTTGCAAAGTGATATTGCAGTACCCTCATTCATTTAGTACTAGAAATACCATGGATTTTTGCAGTTGTTGTTTCCATCCAAAGTTGATAAAAATTTACACTGCTATTAGTCTGCTGCAGAATTTCAGGAATTACTAAGGACAGAGTTTAGTGAAATATGTGCAACCTATTACTATTCAACCAAGAACGTATAACAAAGATGAAGAACAAGCATTCCGATGTTATATTAGCTGCTCCTAATCAAAGGCTGTGGCTGTACAGAAAACCATAGAATAGCTGCAGAAGGACCATGAAGAGTGATTTTTATGGAACTCTAAGTATGCTAAAAAAAAAAAAGAAAGAAAACCTCTTTCAATTGGATTCTACCGTGTTTTGCATTGCTGGGGGACAAGGGAGAAGGAGGAACAATGCAGACTTCTTTTTGATGACAATATAAAAGGCCCAACAACAAATGATGTAATAAAATAGCTGCTTTAATAAGATATAATGAAAAGAGGAATATAGTTAGTAGTGAGTAAATCTTGCAACCCTTCACATGCTGGGCATCGCGGATTTATTTATGGAGCGTGGGATTAATTATGGGTGGATTTTCCCTCAGCAAGCTGCACAGAGCTTCTCCATTGAGAGGTTCCTGCTCCCTCCCATGCTGTGGTGGTTTTATCTGGTGTAACAAACAAAGCCATATATCTTCTGGCAGGTTACAATTTGTCATAAGGCCCATGAGTGTGCAGCACAGGTTTTTATGAGCAGTCCAGCTCCTACCCTTGCAGCAGGTACCCATGGGACATGCAGGCTTCCCTGTGACAAGGCCCCATGTAGCAGACATAGCCTGCTCAAGGTCACGAACTTTTGGAATACAAAATGTCTTCTGCAAGGCTCCCAGTCCATCTCCTAATACTATTTAATAACTCTGTTGAATCATGGCAAAAGAGAAGATGGTACTCTGTCTTGAAACCAGAACATTTTGCTGGGATCTATCAATAATTCTGTATGCTTACATTGTGAAGTTTACAAATGTTTGAGAATTTAGTATAAAGTATGGCTGAAAAATGTTAATTTTTGCTTAACCAAAAAGGAAGGCAAACAATATGTTCCTTAGCATACTTTATACATGCTGTACTTGTTCCAGCATTTAACTCTTTATCTCAAGACTTGACATCTTTCCTGAACAGAAATTATGGGTCTGATTAAAAAAATAAGTGAGGTTTCTTGATCCGTTAGGTGAGATTGTGGCTGTTGTTTATGATATTATATTGCATTCTTAAATTATATCTCAATTTTCTTCTAGCTGATTTGCTAATTTTAAAATTAATGTGTGAGACTTTTAAAGCACTTTTATTATCCTGTCCTTTTTCTTGAGCAAAGCTCAGAATCATACATATCATTTTGCATTAACATAAATTAATGTGTTCTGTACTTAGCATTTTAAATCATTTTGTTTGATCCTGTAGAGCTCCATACACTTTTGTAATTGTAATTACTTTTTATTTTCTTTCCTATGTCACCCCTAGAAAAACGCTGATAAACTGTAGAACATTATGGCTGAATTTATGGGACCTCAAGTGTCATGTATTACATGGTTATTTCCTCACAATGTGAAGAGAAAAGTAATTTTAAAGGAAATCCTCCAGATTGCCCTGGGGAAATTAATTTGCTTTATTTCATAAGAAAGACTATGTAAGAAAACATAGGCAAATACAGAATTGTGATCTGCAACTGGAGCCACTGTCTAGGTATGTAGGGATAAATTTTAAAGTTCCAGAACCCATTTGGAGCTGAGTCTGGTGGATGACATAATGAACAAAAGATGGGCTTCTACAGAGACATCAGCATGAGAAAGAAAGTTAAAGGTGAATGTGGGCCTGCTGAGGGGGATAGGGACCTTGTGGAAAAGGATACGGAAGGGGACAACTTGTACTGAACGTTTCTTCACATCTGTCTTTCCTGGCAAAACTGTTCCTAGGAGCGTGACACAAGTGGGAAAGTTTGGGAAGGAAGTCATCCTCTGGAAGGGAAGCTTTCTTTTTCCATGGTGTAGAGGATCTGATTGAGACCATTTCAATGACGTGGATTTCACAGGGCCTGGATAGGATACATCCATAAACACTGGGTAAACTGGCCCCTGGCATTGTGAGGTGACTCTTGACAATCTCTGAAGGATCGTGGTGATCAGGGAGGTTCCTGCAGACTGTAAGAAAGCCAGCGCCACTTTTCAAGGGCAAGAGGGAGAATCCAAGACATGATACTTGCATCAGCCTCACGTTGATTTCTGGACTAGAGATGGATCATTTCACCCTGGAAACCATTCCCAGAACTAGAAGGTGTTTAGAAGCAGTCATCATGGATTTACAAAGGAAAAAAATCCTAGTCACCCCGATGGCCTTCTGCAGTGAGATGACTGGCAGGGTGGATGTAGGGGATGTTGTTTAGCAACTCCTTAGAAATCTTTTGGACACCCTCAAAGACAAAAACATGATGTTCAGGCTAGATGCACTGACAGGAGGGTGAATCTAAAACTGGCTGCATTACCAGACCCAAAGGCCTGCATCGTATTCCAGGGCTGTTTTTTCCCTCTCCTGTCTGTTGAAGTACAAATGATGTGGGAAATTCTTAGTATCCAGACCTTTTCTGAAGTGATAGTTCCTGTTTTCACTCTCAAGCTTCAGCTGTCAGCAGATGAGGAACTTCTGTGTGCCAGCATAATTTTTAATGTCTTTCATTGCTTTTTCCAAACTTTTTTTTTTAAAGCATACTAATATTTTTAGATTTTGTAGCACTGTGTTTCAATGAACCTCCCAATTTCATTATGTGTGTGTGACATATGTGTTTTCTGTGTTGTATTCCTTTCCTTTGGGATTTTTAAAATTTCTTTAGTCCATTACTTTGCAATATGTGTTAGTTTTCAGTGATGGTGTTTAAAAAAATTTATTCTGTTGCCTATTGAGTTCTAAATACTTTAAATTTGTGAGACTATATTTGCTTTCTTTTTTTTTTCCTCCACAGATAGAAAGAGTAATATTAGGATAATATAATTTCATTGGTCTCAAAGGTCTAAAATCCAATTGTAAACAAGATGGCCAAATAAAATTTATGTTTTCAGAGAAAAAAATCAATGTAAAAATTTAGTTGGTTACTATGCCATCTTATGCTTCCATTCATGGTCTTCCAAAGAGAATGGTGAACATTATACAGTATGACAGTTTTGGTAGCATGGTTGAGTTACAGCCATACAGAAAAAATATCTTGTGTATATTTTAATTTTGCATATCTCTTTCATACCTCTGATCTGAAATCAGTCTCTTCAAAGTCCGGAGTTTAAAGGAAATAATGAAAATTGCATAACCTGTCATTAATATGTATCATTTATGTGCATGAAAACTGCACGTGTTTTTTGTAATGGATTATAAAACACACTGTTGGTAATGGCTATGGAGTTAGCTTGGAGGGTTTAGTGGGAATGTTGGGGTTTACCCTGTCCCAAATAACTACTATGGCTAATCACAATTTGGTCACATGACACAGAGAACTATTCTTAATTTACGGTTTCCAGTGGTTTACCTGTAGGAGTATACCTGTGGTATACCTGTAGGAGTGAATCAGAGGTTAAAGCATTATAATTATTTCAGAATTGATGTATCATTTCTTGTTTTCCCTTGTTCATCTGTATTTTCTGTTCTTTCTTTCTCTTACATGCTGCAGTTGCAAACATATTGTGGCGAGAGCAAGGTACTTTTGTTCATATTTTCTGTAGTGTGATGAAATGCTCATCTGTTGTTTCTTTTGTGTGTGTGTGTATGTGCATCTATGTTCTTTTGTACTCTACAAGTTACAGTAACTACCTACGCCCTTGCGACACTGCAGAATTTGACTTAAAAAACATTAAAGTGGAAATGAATCCTATAAATGCTCATACTTTTGTAAGCTGCTTTTCCTTTTTGGGAGAGAGAAGGAAATAAGCTCTTCACAATTTTCAGAGAGTTGTTTAAAGATACACAACAAGAAGATCAGATTTAAAATGTAGACCTTTAACTTTTGTTTGTTGTCATGGTAAAACTTCTAACCAGTCAGTCTATATATTGTTGAGATTGATTTTCTTATATGAATCCCTATTATTTGAAAAAATTATAATCTTAAACAGTTTAAAATTGATATACCTGTTGTTGCTTAATTAAACTAAGCATTATATTCTTATACTCAGGAAAGGTTTGTAAATAAATGTTGGGGCAGGGAATGAATGTTTGTGATGAACTGAAGGATAAACATAAATAAAGTCACAATCAGGTGTTATTAATATAAAAATCATGGAAATATTTTTTACAAGCAAAAGATAGGTATTAATTTTCATATATATGACATGATCTCAAAAATTATCCTCATATTCCAGAAAAATACCATAATCTAAGAGTTGTCATGAATTCCCATAATGTGGCTCTAAATAGCCTGTTCTTCATTTTAAGTTTCAATTTAGGAATTAAAATATTTCAGTAGTAAGAAATAATTTAAATTATTTCCACTGGAAGATTGATAATACAAGATAGTAAGTGAATCAGGCTTTGCTGTGAATTCATGCTAGAAATAGTATTTCTGTAGACTTTTTAAAAATTTGTTTTTAATTAAATTAAAGATTTAAAAATCTGACATTTCATTTGCCTGTATGTACTAACCTTTGGCATTCCCAGTGTATTTATAAATATGAACTAGTTTTATTTTTTTATTCCTGTTTAACCAGTTGCTCAGCTGGTACAAACAATCATTTCTGTGATTGTAGTGGAGCTCAGCTGTGATCCTCCTGCTCTATTGGCCTTGTAGAGTACTAACGATGTGTTGAGAGTTTCATACAATTACACTGTTAATGATTAAACTAATATGCAACAAGTTTGTACCAAGTTCTCAAAAGTATGCTGTTCTCATCTCTTTTTGAGAAAGTATCAAGTATGGTTTATCTCAAAACTGAAAACAGTATTAGTATCCCCTTGATTTTTTAGTTTATTGTCTTTTCAATTCAATTTGTTGATTTTAGTCATTAGAATACACCTAGGAAAATTTATCTTCTGTCACAGAAAATACCAATTAAAAATAATAGCTTACCAGAGTGCTTGTGGTAAAGACATTCAAATTTCTCTGCAAGTAATGTCAAACTAATCAAAAAGCAATGTAGAGTAGCAGATTTTGTGTCTCCTAGAACAGATATTCTCAATCTCTCTGCATAGAAATGCAGGCCAATCGTGTTTCCAATAAATACTGTTACTAATTACAACATTGGAAATATTTTACAAGAGAGCAATACCCTAAAGATGCCAATGAACATGGCCACCAACTGCTCTGGGCCATCCATACTCTGCCATTTCCTGTTATGAAAGTATTAACAGATAGGAAGGGAGGGATGGGTGATTTGTAGGACAATCAAGACCACAAAACCATACATAGGCTTCAGTGCCTAGAGATATTTCTGTATCAAGTTCACAAAATCTTTATCACAACCACTTGAATCAGAAAATCTGAAAGGATTGTGAAGGTACATGTGTATTATAATAATAATATAATATATAAATAAATATAAATCTATTCATATATATGCAAAAGAACCCCAACCACCACCATTTAAAAAAAAATAGGTGTTAGCCAGTTTTAAGTATCAATTTAGTTTAAATAAAGCAAATCTATTTATCTATTGCTTCTGGCATTGCATTAAAAATGTGCAGGATTGTATTTAGTGGGAGGAGGGTTGCAAAATTAAGACTTCAAAGGAATAGCTCCTGTAGTTCTGAAAAAGTGGCTTGCCGAGATAATTAGATATTTATGCAGATTAGATATTTGTACAGGTATCTGTAGCCACTCACTCAAATGAAGAGTTTTGGGTCATAATAAGTGGGAAAGGAGAATTAACTAATTGGATCCAGAGGTAAACATTTGTTTTATGAACTGACTTCCTTAACTTGCTATTGAAATCGAAGAAGGACATTTCGTACTGTATGACCTTCACTGTTTTTGTAGAACAGTTTGGTGAACATTATTATCCAGACTTTGGAAATAAAGCTTTAAAACTTTGGGCTGTTTATTAGTCATAAATAATATCTGTACATTGGAAATCTTACTTTGTAGTATTGGCACCTGAGGTGGAGGCTTTAGGAGGCTGATTAGCAAATGTCTGGGTCACCTGGGACTATCATCTGAGCTACTTCCTCACATTCTGATATTGCTTATCCTGCTAATAAGTATGGTACACTTCAGCCAATGAGAGGATGGAGAAGGGAAAACCCTGTTTTGTCCCAAGCCATGTTCACATATTCATCCCCAAGGCACAATATGCCAGTTGCTCAGCTATAGATCTCTACACTGTGTTCACTGGTAAAGGCAGCCTAACATCAGTCAGGCTTATCTGCAAATTTCAGCTGTTCTTACATGATACAATGTCAGGCATTCTCTAAAGAGAGACCTGAACTTGCTGTCTTATAAAGGGTGTGTGGTTTATCTTCATACAAGGCATACAAAAGTGCCCACTGGCCAGAGTGGGCATATTGCCCTGAGTACACCCTGTGCTCTGAATAGACATAACAGGGAATTTTTCCATGAACATAAGCCTGCTTCTATGTTGCACCTAATGCAGCACAGACAAGTTTCTCTCCCACTTTTTTCTAGCCTATTAATTGATTCAATATAAAGTGAGGAAAACCCTGCTTGGAGACTGCCTGTCTTTCTGGGAAAACTTGGCCAGAAATGGGAAATGATTCCACAAGATTTCTCAAAGATAATTGAATGTGTTTGTTCTGAGCATAGCCTGACAACCTTCTATGTATTACAACTTTTAAAGAACTGTGTTAGCTATGTGATTCTTGACAGGGACTGGAAACTTTTATGTACGTGTGTACATAAATACATATATACATACATACACAAACATTCATTCCCCCTACCCCCTCTTGCTTTTCTCATTACTTTATTTTGTATTGAGACCTGTTCTCTTGTCTATTAACATTGGTTTTCCCTCACAATTTAGGATAAGCAGAATTTTAGATTCAAATTTCTTTTTCATGGGTTTGACTCCTCTGTGTTCCTATACCAAATATTGTTATGTCAAGTGAAAACTTAGGTCCTGTGCCCAGGATGGATGCACATTTTTATCATTGTAGCCAACAGTTTAGTTGTCAGAATGGTTATAGTTATGATTTTATGAGTACTATGATTTTCTTCAAAGAATTTTATGAATATGAGCTGGTCATCCATTATTGCATCCAAATAGCAAATCAACCACTGTTGTCTTAGTTGGCACACAGAAAACTAATGAGAATGTCTTTTTCTGTGGTCATGACCATGATCACAGATATTGTGAAACTTCATGCTACAGATCTAGTTCCAACCTTCTCCACAAAACTTAGCATCATGTATTTCTGCAACATGGTGGAAGAAGGATTGAATAGTTCTGTAAACACCTATGGCCCTTCAACATTGGAATCAATATCTGCCCAAATCTGTCTTTTTAATAAAATAAAACAGAGAATATTTCCTTTTCTGACGGAAATACCAAGTTTATAACAAAGACTCAGGTCTTTTCTTTTAATGTTGTACAGAAATAATGTTAAGTCCTCCATCCCTAAGCAAAAGTAAAAAAAAGCATACATAGAGAATTTATATTAATTTGACTTCAGCGTAGATGATTTCACAAGATCACTTTTATTGCTGCAGCTGTCAAACTGTGTATTTCTAGATCTGTATTCATAAACACACTGACTTGCCAATGGAAAAAAAAAAACCTATGCAAAATTCTAAATAATGTAACAGTTTTATTTCAGTTTTTACAACAAAAGATCCCATAGGTTTAGCTGTATTACCATCGTATGTGTTAACAAACTGATCTCATACTGAACTGTGATTAGGTTTTTAGTTCAAGACAAGGATTTTCTTTTTTGTCATTATTTAATTTTGTGCATTTCAATGTGTTTTTGTCCCTAAGGTCTGGGAATTGGGAACATGTTTTATGTTTTTTATGAAGATGGCATCAAAGTAATACAACCAGTGGAATGTGAATTTCAGAGGCATATTAAGCCTAGTGAAAAACTCCTCGGTTTTCAGGCAAGTTGTTTTTAAAAATCTATTTGTAGTGTTTTCTCAATTATAAATTTCTTTACATAAGAATTTATTATTACTAGTTCAGTGTTTTCTGCTTGATAAATTCAGCCATGTATTTTGAATTAATAAATAGCTTATAGTGGTGATCTCAAATTTCTTGTATTTTCCTCTATTAAATTCAAGCTTCCAGTCCCTCTTTTCTGTTGAATATTCCCTGAATACTTTTGCAAGCCTTTTCTTTCTTTGGCTATCTTTCTCCTTTCCCAGTTCTTTAACAACTCTCTATTTCTGGATTTGTTGGTTTTTTTTCAGTCCCCACCAGCTTCCCACTTCCAACCCACCAGTTTAAGTTCATCTTAGTGAATCAGGGATTGGTTCTCTTTATATTAAATATAGGATCTTTTGGGGAACAGGGAAGTGTTGATGGTTTCTTTTTCTCCACTGGATGTTTGTCTATATTCAACTTGTGAGGCAAATCCCTGTCCTGGTAAACGCTCTCACAGCTTCCACTGAAGTTAGTAGAGATGATTGATGCTTTGGTTCCAACTTAAAATTCATATAAGTAGTTTCAATAACTTTACTGTTAACATATTTATAGCTGATTTTTTTCCCAAATTTTTAGAATTTATGATATAGTTTCCCTGAGTAGGATGTATAAAAACACTAGTGTATTCTCCACTTCCATTTATTCTTGTGATGTTTTTCCTTTACTGCTGATCAAATTGCTAGCTGACATGATGCATGTTCCCACAGGAACACTTGGTACTAGTCACTACATTAAGACTTACTCTATATGATATATCAGCTTTCAAAAATAGTAACTTTTTCTCATTTGGATTTGAATGAGTGACCTTGAAATACATGCTAAGCGTTGAGCTGTACACTTTGGGTTCTTTTTTCTCTAATGACTCAGTGACAGCAGAGCTAGAGCTGTCTCAATGGAGTTTGCCTCTTCTGTTATCATTATTGCTGTCAAAGGCTGCTGTACTCAGCAACAAGGTTTATTTTAGTGTGAATAATTATGCTTTGAACAGCTAATCATACCTTGATTTGTGCTGCTTAAGTGAAATTAGGTTGACACAGTCAAAAATAAGCCAGAAAGCCTTTTTTTATGGCTGTTTAATTAAAAAGCTGATTATTTAAGAAGTGTGTTGAAATTGTATTGATCTAAAGTACAGCCTAGATTTTAAGAGTATTTTTATTGAAATGTGTCAATAATCAGGATGAATAGGTAAAATTTGTTCCCTTTTGGAACCTTTCAAAACTGGAGTAGTATAATAAGTATATCTTCTTGGGGGAGAAAAAAAGAAAAAGGAAAAAAAAAAAAAGAAAAGCCCAGGAAAATAGGCTACTTGATAACTTTAATTCTAAAAATGTTTTAAGAAACTTTTTTAAAAAAAATATTCTTCTCCTTTGAAGAACATCATATGTTCCTCAAGCCTCTTTGGAAAGTCTATTTCCTCTGAATAATAATAATAATACAACAACCTAGTTCTGTCACAGGATCAAATTCTTATCAAATTCACCATGTGATTTCTTAGTGGTAACAGCTCATGTCATAAATTGCTGGTTATCTTTGGCTCTGTCATATACTTTTACTAATCAGAGATGTTGGTAAGTACACCAAACATGCTTTGGTGTACCTTTACATAGCCTTTCCCATTAGGGCACCTCCATGACTCAACTATTAACATATGAATTAATAAAGGAAACATGTGCTTGCTTAAATGTCTCCCATTTCTCATTTCTTTACACTTCTCTGATTTAGCTGTTCAAGTGATAAGTAAAACCCCAGGAGAGTTGCTTATTGCCAAACAGTTGCTAAAGCATAGGAACATTTCTAAATTTAGCAGTGCAGTTTAGCTAATGTCTGGATAGAAAATCCAGTTTAGAAAATGTCTGGATATTACACATGACATGCCAGTGTTCCTCCACAGGTTTCCTGTTTGTCTGTCAACAAACTTGAACTGAGCTTCTGTAAAAGAATGAGCTCAGGTGTTTCCACACAATATTGCACTGTATTGTGAACAACACTGCAGTACTTATACATATACATATTTAGGTATGCTAATTTTGCTAAAGGTAAATAGATTTTCTCATTTGCTATATACTTGAGAACCCTTATCTAAATATTTAATTGCATCTTGTGCAACTGAGTGTCAATACAGCAAAACATTTTGGTGTATATCTAGCATGGGAATCAATTAGACTCACTGTGTTTAAAGTGAAGCAAAAGATTTAGTGTTTTACTGGATCGTCGTAGGTCACAGAAATTTTAAAGACCTCCTTCCTCTCCTTCCCAGAATATCCTAAATTTCTTGAATCTCCTTAATGTCAAGAAATTTATTAGTCTGATAATGAAAATTCTAGGGGATAATGAAAATGCACAGGGACAGAAATAAAGTGATTTCTATTTTCTGATATAGGTTGTTGCTTAGTTAGAACAGCTTTGACAGCTGTTTGTTTTATCTGTTGTCAAATAGATTCTTAACCATGGTTCAAGTAGGGTCTTTCACCTCTTTAAACACCTCATCATTGTGAAGTGCTTGGGACGTTTTCCTCACTAACATTCAACCTTGTTTATCCTCTGCAAATTAATATTATCCAAAGACTTTATTTCTAATTCTTATGCAAAAGTGTTTTTATTTTCCTTTCACAATGAATCCCAATTAGAATAATTGTTTCCAGAGACTGGGAAAAAAGCAATTGAAACAGATGCCTTTTGGAGACTAATGGAAAAAATCCTTTTGGCTTCAACATAAAGCTGGTTTTCTGCTTATTACAAGAAGTAGCACAAGAATGGCCAAATTTCAGTGAAATATGCCATCTCATATTTGAATATATGCTGGAGGTCAGAGCAAAATATTTCATTTCAAAATAATTAATGTGACTACATGGCAGGCCAAAATTTCCACAGGAAATTAGATTGAAGCATACTTTGTAGTCCACAGAAACTGACTTGGTATACACTCTTACAGCACAGAAAGTGTAGTAAATGCTAACCTTTGTTTGTAAAAAAAAAAAAGTTTAAAAAAATCCAGTCTGATTTTTAGTAAAGAATGTCAAGAAAACCATGATTTAATGTAGAAGATGTAATACATAAATTCATGTCTTAAAACATACACTGTTGCAGCTTGTTGGTATCATCTTACTCTTAGGCAGCCATAACATAGCTGGATATTCATTACAGTGCCTAAAAAGTTTGACTCATATCCTGTTAAAACTCTGAGGACCCTTGCAGTAAGTGTAAGTTAATAAACGCAGAATTTGCACATATAAATCTGCAAGTACGTTTCCTCTTGAGATTTTCTTGCCCCAGACTATCTTGAAAAACTTTCTCTAAGGATTTATTTTCCTCCATCTGCTGACTTGTTACAGAGCAAGTCACTTTTTGATTAAAAAGTCTGGGAGGAATACAACAATGAAGTAAATTAATGTTTTATCAGATATTAACTTTTTTATTTTTCAGAGAGAATAAATTAGGAAAAAGTAAATTGCTCACATTTTAATTAGAAGAAGAAAATGGTGGGTTTATGCTTATATTTTAAGGAGAAATAATTTTAACCAATACCCAACCACTGGGGAAATTAATATGGAGCCTCAAAATAACTGCCTGTAGTATAAAAGAAGTCCAAACTGTCTAATGAGATAAATATTATATTTTCAAAAGCAAGATTTCAGTTCTGTTGAAATAGTTTCAAATAAATGTAGATTTGAATAACTAGAGAAACAACCACATAAACCAGTTCATACTGGGAAAAACACTCTGTTTTGGATATGAGAATTTTGGTGCATAATTTTCACTGTTATATTGAAAAAAATTTTTGCTTTTATTTTATATTTTCAGTCTTTTCGGGCAAGGTAAGAATTGGAATTGGATTATAGACATTTATGAAAACTTGAAAAATGTTTTAAGACATTTAAATTACATTTGTGTATGTAGATATGTATATGTGTGGTTGTATATATATATAAAAGACTGTATTTGTACTGATCTTATAGTGAAAAAATGTTTAAAAATACACTTCTTAGTATTTTAGACTCAGATTCAGAAAATTGTATAAGGCAGTAGCTCATCTCTGGATATAGCTGTAAGTGCTTAAGTTAGAGTATTTTGCTATTCTGCTATACATCCCACAAGGGGAGGTGGTATCAGAGAAATCTTTTACACTAATCTATATGATGCCATGTGAGAGAAACACAGATTCCTTCAGCAGAAGTCAGCACTATTTTTGAATAATACATTGAATATGTCCTTGTAGAATTCAGTCCCAGAAACTCATGTAAATTAATGTGAGTCCCTGAGAGACTAATGAAAATAATGTCTCTGTGTAGATTTGTTACAGGCATTTGTGAAGTCATTATTTGAAGGTGCTCACTCTGAGGAATAAAGAGGAGGATGCAGAACAATCTAGATGTAGTTATCTGTTTAGATAAAACATGGAACTAAGACAAAGTATATTTAGAATAAATATAAAAAATAATGAGATCAGTGAAACAGCCTTCCACTTGAAGTAACAATTACCCTAAAGGCAAATGACAATAGATCACTGATACAATGATTGCACATCATATTAGAGACATTTAGCTACTTTTAAGAATGAAAGTCCCATTTCTCCCATGCCTGTCATTCCTTAAAAAACCAGATTTTTAACTTCTCCCTTTGATCTTCATGGCTTTTTATCAGCACAAACTAAATCTTACTTCTTACTTATTTCTAAGTTCTCCTGAAGTTACTATCAGGTGCTATCACATGGCACCTGAGTTTAGTAACCTTTCCTTATCATATAATTCCTGAAAGACCTTCCCTTTGTTGAGGTTTAAGAGCCATGTAAAAGCAAGCAGTGGCTTTCAATCTTCTGCAAAGAAACTCCCTTTTTTAAAGCTGGAAATTGATTTATTTCTTCTTTTAACATATAAAGACTGAGTGTATTTTTGAAAATGTAGAGGCACAGCAGGCAAAGAATGTTGATGATACAGTAAAGGAAGTGTTGAAATGCATCATCCTCTTGAAGAGCATTGCTTGGTGCCAGAGATGGTCTTCTGCCACATAATGTTTCCTGTGCCTTTCAAAAGGCGTTTGATGCTTAGAAACAGAATTCTTGTTTAAGAGCTCATCATATCTTGCTGCTCATTCTACATTGAGTCATTATCTGCTGACATATCATAATTATTTTCACAGCGGCCAGTTATGATGTATCAGGCAAAGCATTCTAAATTAGGAATAAGCAGCAAATAAGTGGCAAAAAGAAATAGTACTTATGATTTGGTAAAATTGTCCCTTGTGATGCAAAGAATTTAAAATAAGAGAGAAAAGAAGAAAAGGTCAGGAAAACAAAAACACTTGATACATCCTGTACTTTTCCAAGTAAAGTGTTTTTCAGGTCCATATTTTTACATAATTACAATGTACATTATAGGAAATAAATCATGCTATTTCGTAAATGGAATTTTCACATAGAGTAATATATTTGACCAAGTAACCTTTAATTTTGATAAAACCAAGCTTTTTCTGGGAGAAAATATTCACAAATAGGTCGTTAAATACATGATGATTTGCCATATATTTCTACAAATTAGGAATAGTGAGCATGTAAAGTACAGTAGGCTATTCTGACTGAGAGTGTATAGTTACATCTATTATGAAATATGAGTTCGCTGAAGTCAACAGATTTTTATTTTTTTCAAATTCGTCCTTTTGCAGGAAGGGAAGGGCAGAAAGGGAAGCAATGGTAATAAGAAGACATTTGGTATTTATTGGGTATTTATTGGGTTTAACACTAGTAAGGCCATGAAAATGTCTTATGGCAGAGGTTGCCAAACTTCTTGATCTTTAAATCAACCTGTCAGTATTCCAAATGACCAAAACAGCTGATCTCTCTGACTACTGCTGCTTTGCCCCTATGCCATGTGACAACTTGCAGCACACCACCTCCCCTTTCTCTTCATGTGTATATTATCATCTCCCCAGTTACATATTTGCCTGGCTTACTGCTGTGCCCTCAGCTGCAGGGTAAGCCATGCCTGCACTGCCTCCCTTTGCAGGGCACTGTGGTGCTGCTCAGGTGGGAGCTGCCAGCTCCTGCAGTAACAAGGCACTGTGTGTCTGGTTTGGCTTTCTGGTTTTAAGGTCTTCTGCCCCTTGCTCACTTGATTTCTATATGTATGGTTTTTTCAAATTCGTTTCTTTCTCAGGTCAACAGTACTTCTCGAATTTCTAGAAAACATCCCAAAATTTGGTGTATGAATTATTTTATAGTGCCTGTGAGTTGTGGTGTTTACAGATGCAGTTTGGCTAACATGAGTTTATGTTCTAGTGTCAACTGTCCTTTTTCCTTCCCTACATTTTCTGAGGTTTTATTTTACAGTTAAAAAGGAAGAAAATGGGTATAATTTGTCTTTGTATTACATTGTGGATTGTTTTGATTCTTATACTTTTCCTGTTTCCATTGAATTATAGGATGAAGTTTGTCCCAAAGCAGATAGTGATCCTGTTCAGCGGTGTGTTTGGGCAACTGCTGTTAATGTAAAAGACAAGTTCATATATGTGACTCAGCCCACACTTGACAGAGTTCTCATTGTTGATGTACAGTCTCAGAAAGTTGTACAGGTATTTATTTCTCGTTTTTTAAGTTACTATCTAATTTAGACAAAAGAATTTAAGACTTTCCTTTATATTTCAGAAACAGAAATACAGTTATCTTGAGTTTAAACACGTTATTTGGAAAAAAGTTCACCTACTTTCAAAATTTAGCAGCAGTTTCTGTTTAGCAACTGTTCTTCTCAGCACACAATTGTAAGGAAGATAACAAGAAAATAGGTTATATAAGTATTATTCGAGTAGTTCTTTAGGAAGTTTCTGACTGGAGGTACCTGTCACTCTAAAATGATGATTGGCTAAAATAGAGTCTTATCACAAGGATGTGTCTGTCAGTTTTGACAGAAAGGTCATGTTTGGCTACAGAAGGTGGAGGACTGTTACTCTGTATGCTTTTAGACAGAGAAATTATGGAAAGAGTAAAAATAAACACCCTTAGCCAAGACTGGAGACTTTGAATTAAAGCTTCTTCTCTACTCCTCTTTCTTGGTCTCTGGGATGCTGGAGACACTCTGTTTAGTGAAAATAATTCATTGAGTAAAAGAGAGAAATCAATGCTACGTTACAGCGATTAATACAGTTATAGAGTTTGAGCAAAACCAGGTGTGGTGTGTTGACCCTGACTGGAGGCCAGATACCACCAAAGCCACTCTACTACTCCTCTCCCCAACTGGACAGACCAAGAAAAAGTTCATGGGTTTAGATAAGAAAAGGGAAAGATCACTCACCAGTTACCATCATCGGCAAAACAGACTTGACTTTGATAATAAATTCAGCTCATTTCTCTACCAAAATCTAAGTAGGATAATGGATAGTGTAACAAATAATAAACACCTCTCCCCCAGCACTCCCTCCTTCCTGGGCTTAGTTTTATTCCTGGCTCTCTGCCTCGTCCCCCTCCAGCAGTGAAGGAGATGAGGAATGGGAGGTCAGTTTGTCACATGTAATTTCTGCTGCTGCTTCTTCCTTAGAGAGAGAGTGGTCTTTTCCCTGCTCCCTCCTGGGGCCATTCCCATAGGAGACAGTCCTCCTTTAAATTCTCTAGCATGAGTCTTTCCCATGGGCTTCAGTTCTTCACAAACTCCCACAGTGCGGGTCTCTTTCCATGGGATACAGTCCTTCAGGAACAGATTGCTCCAGGTTGGGTCCCCTATGAGGTCACGAGTCCTGTCAATAAACCTGTTCAGTGCGGGTGCCCCTTCACAATTTCACAAGTCCTGCCAGGAGCCTGCTCCAGTATAGGCTTCCCATGGATTCATAGCCTCCTTCAGGCATTCACCTGCTCCAGTGTGGGGTCCTCCAGGGGCTAAAGGTGGATCTCTACTCCACCCCAGATCTCCATGGGCTGCAGGGGCACAGTTGCTTCATTGTAGTCTTCACCACAGGCTGCAAGGGAATTTCTGCTGGCTCACCTCAAGCATTTCCTGCTCTTCCTTCTTCACTGACCTGGGCATCTGCAGAGCTATTCTTCTGACATATTCTCACTCCTCTCTCATCTAGTTGCAAGCACAGTAGCACTTTTGTGCATCTCAGCTATGTTATCCCAGAGGTTCTACCCCACACTGATTGACTGGATATCGGCCAGGAGCAGGTCTGTGCTGGCACCAGCTGGCGCAGGCTCTGTCGGGCATGGGGGAAGTGTCTGGCATTTTCTTACAGAAGCCACCCATATAGATCCCCCCCTGCTACCAAAGTTTGTCAAACAAACCCAATGCACACTTAAACCCAACCACACTTAAACAGAGCTTTTCTTCATGCATTTTGGTTTTCTCACTAATAAGTAGATGAAAAATCTTTTAAGTATAGATTATATGTTAGGCTCCAGGGAGATGGTATTGTGTCCTTAAAGGGGACTTATAAGCAAGTTGGAGACATATTTATTAATAGGGACAGTATCAATAGGCAAGGGGTAATGATTTTAAACTAAAAAAATGGTAGATGAAGGCTAGATATAATGAAGACATTTTTTACAATGTCTTCATTGTGAAACACTGTCAGAGGTTGCCCAGAGAGGTGGTAAAAGCCCCATCCTGGAAACCTTCAAAGCCAGTTTACATGGGGATGAGCAAACTCATCTAGTTGAAGATGTCCCTGCTCACAATGGAGGTTTTGGACTAGATGACTTTTAAAGAATGACTTCAAACTATTCCATGATGTAAGTGTACACATGTATTCTCTATAGGCATATAAAATTTAAAAATAAATAGCAAAATTGCATTTATAAAATTGCATTAATTTCAAAAACAATTTTAATACTTTTGCATACTTGAAACACCTGCTTTCTGAATTCTGTGTCAGCTGACTCAGAAATGGTTTGCTCAAAACTTTAACTATTCAAATGGTGGCAAGGACGTTTAAAATATTTTATCCAAGAAGTTAATAAAAAAAGGTGGGTGTTTTAACTTAAATTTCCCTTTGCGTATTAAAATAGAGATAAAATGAGTGGGTAATGATTTTTTTTTCTGAAAACTATACTTTTTTTTTACAATTAGTTTGACATATTACTTCAGGAAGACAGAGTAAAAACCCACAGTCTCAACACAGTCCACAAATTTGGAGGACTGGTATATCTGGCAATGTTTTCCATGGTCTCTGACTGACATTCAGGTGTCAGCTTCCTTTTCTCCACAGGAGGGATGAAATATCAATATAATTGCATTTATTAGCATTTAGACTTCAGTGTCAAAAGCACATGATTCCTCTTGAGCTCACTGAGAATAGGTTTTAATTTAGGTTTTATGAAAAATGTTCATTGGTAGGCTCTTCTAATTTGTCTTTAGTTACATTATTTATTGTTTTAAATATGTAAAAATATATATCACTTTAAAAAATTGCAGAGATACTTACCGCAAAGATGTATGTCAATTAAAAAGTAAAATCCAGTAAATTAGCCACTAATTAAAAGCTCAGCCCTTCCCCAGAAATATGTAAAGCAGTTGTGCAATTTTTGAATTACATTAGATTGTAATATCAAAAAAAAATTCAGGTTTCTGTAATGAGCTGAAAAACAGATGTACAGAATGCCTAAACATAGCAAAGAGCTTTGTGCACTGAGTCTGTGCTACTTAGCAAGAATATTGAGCTAAAACCAGGATACTCCAGCAGCTTTCATGTTATTCTGGGGGAAAAAAAAAAACAATTTCAAAGGAATTTTATTTTGAGGGATAGAATAGTATTGCTTTCCCCCTAATTTAATAATATCCAGATTATGAACTATGGAAAGTATAAAATTAAATTTACCCCAGCTTTTTCAGGAATGGAAGTCTTGGTTTTGATGGTTCTAGGTGTTTAAGTAATCATAATACATTATTTTTCCATTTCACAGTACTTAACAAAGATTTTTGGTGAGACAATATAACCAGTTTAACCAGACATAAATAAACCAGACAGTTTAACCAGATAAATAAATTAAACCAGATGTGTTACTGTCACTTTTGAACACCTAAGTAGAATTTCTACTCTTTGTTGCTGATCTGAATGTTATTTCCTAGGATACACTTAGCCAAATACATGGGAAAAGTACAAGGGGACTTGATCTGTGTCCAGCTTACCCATGCCATTATTCAAAATAGACTTAAAAACCAGGCAAAACCAAACAAAATAAAAAAGAGATAAAAATAACAGTAGTTGCAAACAAAACAAATAAATAATGAAAGCATAAAACCTATACAATCTTTTTACATATAATATAAAACTATGAAAAGTAAAACCACTATTGATTCACAGATCAGTTTTAGAATTGAAATAAGGCTAATTTGGAATTTAGTAACAAGTCAAGAGATACTTTGTTTAGCATTTCTTAAAACATGCATGGCTCTGTCTTCTTGTCTTTTAAAAATAAGCATTTATTTTCTAGCTTTATTTTCTGTAAGCAGAAAGAATGTTCTAACCATTAAATGTTGCTTTATTCATATGATGTGCACTTACAAAAACACTTTTACAAACAGGAAGCACAGAAGGGAATTTAGTTTTCCAGATCAGTCTGTTTTCATTACTTAGAGTACTGCTTAGCACAGAGTAAAATAAAGATTTAATTCATTTTTGGAAAATAGAAACTCAGCTCAGAAAGGTTCAGAAATTAGAGCATTTTTCTTGTTAGACTGTATTTTTCCTGAGTAACATATTAATGCAGAGGATATAATTTTCATACATGTGCATGTAACTATTTCTAGTCTACATCTTAATAAGAATGATGCTAACAAGAAAGTCTACATTCTCAATAAGAAGCCACCTTGCAAAAAAAGCACAGAGGCTAGTGGGAATAAATGTGGAGATAATGTCGTATTTTAAAAGCAAGAGCACTCTAATGAAACTTCCATCACTGTGCAAAGACCCTAAAGAAAATTAAAAATTTATTTGAAAGGACTTTAAATCATGTAGTGGTGCTGTTTTCTGTGTAAAAATAATGTTTATTTGGTTTTGCTTATTACAATGTTTCCTCTGAAGTACTACTATACATGTTATTCCTTTCTACTATGAAAGTTAATGTAAAAGGTGTGCAGATATGTGACAACTAGATTTGAGGATGATTTATTTTTATGACAGGTATATTTATCAAAGTAAGTACTTTAGAGGATTCTATAGCAGATAAAATTGAAATGTATTGGAAACATGGATGGTGTATCTTTAGAGAGATATATAGAAGGAGACTTTTTGACTTATCCAGGTAATTCTCATTCTAAAGTCAAGGGGAGCATTTGCTTTCATTTTCATTGAAGGCAGGAATTGTGCAGTATTGCATAGCGGCACACCACTAAGTGGGATGACTTACAGGCTGAAGTAAACAGAGTCATTGTCTTTCAGACCTCAGTATGCTGCTGGCAGATCAGCCTGGTCAGCTAGAAACAGCTGTGAAAGTCTGCTTTTGAGATGCTCAACTCCTTTTTGCTGCTGGCTTCCCTCTAGGGAGCCATACTGTTTGTGCCTGACCCTGCAAGCAATTCCTTCTGCTCCTCCTGGCTGTGCCACGACCCCAACTCTGAACGCAGCTGGCAGTCCTCTGGCAGAACATGTATGGGTCAGACCTTTGTCTAGGGAAGCCAAAAGGAAATTTGACACGCCTTGACAAATTAGCCATACAACAGTTCAAGTATTATTTTAAACAACTTGTTTTCTAGTATGTAGCAGAAAGAAGTTATCAAACAAAAAATTACCTTTTTCAAGGGGTAACTTGTGATTTTAAATGAGCCAGTGAGCAACCTGGCTTCATTTTCCATTTTCAAAAGGAAAAACAAATTCTGTTTAGATGAAGTGGTCGCTTGCAACACCTCAGGAGTACAGTTAAGTATCATCAGCAGTCTCAGCCAGCCATTAGTGCATTATCTTGAGGATCTACATCATTAGTTTAAATTAGGTTCACTTAATTAGCCAGCTGGTACTCTCCTTGACACACTGATAAACAAGCTGTGCTTTACAGTTCCATAATAGTAAGACTAAAAAACAATTTCCACCTATTTTTTCTTCTTTAATGATGAAAATAAAAAAGTAACCCCCCACTTGTTTAGCCTGTGCATAGCATCTCTTAATCAAATACATTATACTGCCATTTAATACCTCTGTATTCTTCAAAGGAAGTTTAGAGCTCAGCTGTCTAAAAGGTTCATGGTCTCACGTGACAGTGCTTAAAGTTGTAGGGAAAAGACTATTGTTCTGATCACAGGTCTATGAAAAGTAGCAACTATAATTGGAAAACATATGAAAACAATCCTTCATACTTCGACAAAATATACACATTTTAACTGATAGGAAGCTTTGGGTGCAGCAACATCATGTTGATTTTTTGCAGTAACATCTTCCATTAATTCCAGTATGTGGCTTGAGAATACTCTTCCCTTTTAAACTATTTTTCAGTAAATGGTGTAGTTTTTCAACTGATACATGTAAAGTGAGAGTGATGGCAGGAAAGGAAGGTAAGTAGTTTTGTACTTGATTTAAAACTTTTGTTTTCAACTTCTTAAAGGCTTCAGTCTAATGTAATTTTGATACCAAGTGTTAGAATATATAATAAAAAACACATTTTCACCAATTCAGTAACTCTGAATTAATCAGAGGGCTGTTTTAACAATTGACAACATAATTCCTAAATATGTTTCCTTCGTAAATGTGACAAACAAAGAATTTCTTTTTTTATTCTATTTCAGGCAGTGAGTACAGATCCTGTTCCAGTGAAACTACACTATGATAAATCACATGATCAAGTTTGGGTGCTGAGCTGGGGAAACATGGAAAAGAATTCACCAACTTTGCAGGTGAGGTGATCACAACGATTATATGTAAGGAAATACAGACAAGTTGAAACTTTGTGTAATTGCAGTGTGTTTCATATTTTCCTTTTAGCGTTATTGCCATGACCCCAGCACTGGCAGAGAAATTATTTTAGGTAAACAGAAAACAAGTCAGACAACTGACCTCACCAAAAAAGTTAATGATTATTTTCAAGACCCTTAGTCTAACTGACAATGGCAAATGGATAGAAGGATAAGAAATGCAGCTGAAAACAGCAACATGTTCTGTACTGCCAGGCTTTTGAGAGTAAACTGTTGCTGTTCATGATATTTTTGTCCCTAATTAGGGGATAAACTGAGCTTTAGGCATACTTCCATTTCACTAAGGTCATATTGACATTCTGGAGGTGTCAAGCTCTGTCTTTATTAGGTTTTACTCAAATGAAAGATATTAAAAATCTTAATTTTTCCCATTCCTTGGAGCAGTGACAAACCTAGAGACAGTCACTAAAGAAACATCTCAAGAAGCTGTACTTACCTTACTACTTTTTTATTAATTTCTATTCCTTATTTATATCAATCCCCCAAGACTATGATGATCAGCCTTGTATCATAATTTAAAAATTCATTTTTCTTTTAATTTGTTTTCCTTTTCTTCAGAAATTAATGAAATCCTTATGCATTTAATATATGCTTATATATAAGAAAAAGAATAAGAGAAATTTGAAAAGCAAAATTAGTTACATTTGAAATCACCTTTTCAGCACCTACAGATTCTTAGTAACTTTGAGCATACAAGGTAACTTTTGCCACTCCTCCCCAGAACTGATAATTGAGTCGGTCTTACCACATTTTAAAGTGACTGATCATTCTCACCCTCATTTTTAATTACAGTACCAATAATAGATTGTCTTCTTTTCTTAAAAAAAAATCCACTCTCAATGCATATATTTGAAAAACATAGTGGCTATTATATGGAATTGTCTTTTATTCACCCATAAGCATTTGCTTCAGAGAACTAAGATTTTGGGATTTGAATAAAATTGGTTCATAATAATTTAAGAAATATGTAAACTCAGTTCAGCTTGTTCTTCTGAAATATGTCTGTGCTATGCTGAATTCTCTCATGATTGACAAGAGTTGGGAATATGCATAGCCATATGTTCCAGTGGATTTGTTGATAGCATCTTTTCACTCTGGCTGAAGAGCTTAAAAAATTTAATCTCACTCTAAGATCTAGTGTAAAAAAAAAGATAAACAAAAAGCTTAGTTTAAACTAAGAACTGTTAAAGGGTTTAGTAATGTAAATGAATAAATATGGATTCAGGGTTGATAAAAAGGGGAAAAATAAGTATGATGACTAAGAGGTCTCGTATGTAATAGTTCTCTGAAATCTGTAATGTTGATCAGCTTTATTCACTGTTACTTGCACTCCTTTTCTTGGTAACGTGGAAAAGACAACACAAGAGAATACAGAGGCAATGCTGCATTCATTTGGATTGAGATTTGAGTTTTAAAGAGTACTTCTATAGTTTATAATGATGTTACTTTATGCAGGTGATAACGCAAGCCAGTGGGAGTGTTTCTCATCACACAATCCATACCCAGCCCGTGGGGAAGCAGTTTGACAGAGTGGATGACTTTTTCATTCCAGCTACAACCCTTATCATTACCCATGTACGGTAAGTTTGTCTGAATGAAGGGAATGTTGGATTGTCTTTGTGTTCATCATAAGAACAGGTTCTGACTGTGACAGAACTGAACAATTTGATCAGCTGGATTTTAAAAGACATGGAACACAGAAAGAGAGGCTGAGGAAAACAGGACAACACTTAACACAGGCATAAAGCAGAGCTGTCCCCAAGCCCTCTTAGAGGAAAACCTATTTTTCTTCCTCAAAATCCACTAGTAAGAATTTGATATATAATTTTCTTTCTTTCCTTTTTCTTTCTTTCCTTTTTTTATTTCCTGTAACATTTCTACCTCTAGGTATTGAATAATTCTGCAGTCTAGGATTTTTTCCTCTGAGTATTGCATCAATGTGTATTAGTAGTTTGTATGTTTAGAGCTTCTAAGTTTTTTTGCAAGCTGACACAGATCCATTTCACCTCAAAACAGCTCTGCCAACAATTATCTATTGTTTATTCTGATATTTCAAGTTCAAGTTTCTATAGGAATGTGTTCATTAGATAATCTCAACTGTCATCATTCTGTTCTAGCAAAATTCTGAAATTACAGGTGTAAATAGGCATCTCCATTAAAAAGGATATAATTTCTGATTGTAGTGAGTAGCACTCTTTTAAATGTGAAAACATGCAATTTAGGATGATTTTACCATTGATTTTAGAATTCACTCTGTATGTGCCTGGGAAGAATCTAGTCTTCTGTGTCAAAGAACATTTGGCTTCTTCTAAAGATGTTGCTGATGAGAGATTTTTTTTTTTTTTTTATTTCCTACAAAATTCTAAATTAACAAGTAAGTTAGCAATCAGCTGTATGCAATTTAAAAAGAAATTTATAAATTAATATACCTGAATAATAAATTGACTCTAAGTACCACTATTACCATATTTCTTGAACTGAGTCGGCAAATCCCTATTGTGTCCCTGAAGTAATCTGTAGTCCTCACATTCAGCCTTAGAAAAACATTAAATATTTCTGCTATATTTCGAACAGATATGTATTGTGAGGACAAAAGTTACTGTTTCATAAACTAGCAAGTACTAGAGGTACTGCCCAAACAGAACTGACATTAAGATACTTTAATGTTCAAGTAAATAGGAAAATAAAACCATGGATAGTGATAAACATCATACTAGGAGGGGAATCAGGACTGGGAAAAGAAAAATAGGGCCAGTCCAAAGCTAGTGTTGGATTTGCCTTGTCTAACTCAAACTATTTTAGGTTGATATTTTGCCCAAATAGGTCAAATAGGCGCTTCCTGCTTTGCATGTTACCTTCAGCTGCTGAGTCATTTCACATGTCCTGTATGCAACTCAACAGAAGATAGAATGAAAGAATAAAAGAAAACACACAGGAATAAAAAAAAAGTATGAAATAAATTGAACATTGAAACAATAAAAACTGATAAGTGCCTGCAGATATATAATAAACATGTACATCAGTTCAGGGCTAGTAAAGGTTTTTTGTTTGCTTGTTGTTTACTTTTGGTTTTGGGTTTTTTTTTTTTAATATTCACATGCCAGATCAAATTACCAAGATTGCCAAAATGCCAAAATAAAATTTCTGGTCTGGCAAAAAAGCCTGCAGCAGTTTGTCCACTGCTAAACCCATAGATTTGGAGCACTTAATGAACAAAATCAATTTGGTTTTATCAAATAATGAGCTTAAGGGAAATGCTATTAATTCTGAGTGCCTTTTCTAAAAAGAAAATTAAAAAACAACTATGCGGACAAAAATACTGCTTTTCTTTCAATGTATTCTTCAAGAGCTCTTTATGTTAATCAGTTGTTGAAGAATTTGTCTTCCATAACATCTGGCCTGCCAGTACCTTGCTTTTTTTGTTTAAATTAGAATTCAATATGTGAGCAATGTTACGGGAAAGATTTAAAATTAACTGCATTTATCAAATTAGTAGTGATGTAGAAAATCCCCGTCTATTAAAGTTAATATGACTAGTCAACAACAAAAAAACCCACTCAATCACAGCATGTGTTTCTCAAGGCTGTTAGGCAACAAACATAAAGCTTGAGTTTATTATTCTTGGGAGTGTATACCAACCAGGGGAGCAATTTATGGGTATGAATTGCAAAAAACAGCTAAGAGAGAAATAACCCCACTGGCTAAGTTGGCTGGTGTAGTTAATTGCCCAAGGGCCCTATTTACTCTTTGTCAGAAATTAACTCCCTTTGACCATGCAACACCAGCTCCTTTCAGAAAATTGAAAACATTCTGTAACTAGGTGCATTTGTCACTTGTAAACTAAAATTTTGAATAATGGAGCAGAAGACAGTATGCATGGCTTACCAAGTTAGCATCCAGAACTAAACACACTGTCCAAATAAAGGCAATTCTAAGCAAAAAAAAAAGGCATATAACTTAAAAGAATTAAATAAGTTTCCTAACAGCTAGCACAAACCATCTGATACCATTTGCAGTGTATTGCTATCTACAGCATATTCTGTCCAATAGGTTGGCTTGTTGACATGTAGGAAGAGAAGTAAAGGCAAATAATTTAAAGCCATAGTGAGTCATTATTTTAAAAAAATTTTAATAATAGCTAAAATGGTAATTACCTGTAGTATGTAAGTATTTAAAACTTACTGCAAAATAATTTATTTAAGAAGTGGTGGAGCTATACTTTTGATTTACCTAGGTCAGTTATTTTTATAAATGAAAATCCAAATGGGCTGCTCATTATTAGAAAAGAATATTCCACACATTTTAATGCTCTTTTGAGCAGCAGATAATTTAGGATACACTTCCTACAGATCAGACATTTGAAGATATACTATAAATTTTGGTCTCAGGTAAACAGTAATTCATTCCAAGGAAAAAAATGGTTTTCCATATTTTTCCTACCACTGACTGAGTTAATTTTTTCTTGTACTTATCACACAACAGGAGTCAAAGCAAATAACCTTTTGGTTTTATAACCAGCAGGCATAACATTCATTCATGCTCTGAACAACTGTGATGCACCATCAAAACATCAACTAACCAAACTAAGTAGGCATGAGCCAAAAGACGTAGAGGAAGAATAGATTAATTTATTGTCTTTAAACTTTTTTTATAATTGTTGGCCAGTTGTTATATATGTGATATAATATGTGTACAGAACAGGACAAGAAAAGAAACTTTATCATTTTGGGGAGAAAACTGTGGTAGGTTCAATACCACTAGATAGTTTTGAGATGTTAGGAAGGTGTCCCCCTCTCTTTTATGATCCAGTAATACTATTTCCTTCCACTCAAACACCATTAGGAATTAAATTATGTTTTTTCTGTAATCCTTTTGTATCTGCATTTATAAAGATATATATGTGTGTGCGTGTGTATGCATATATTTATAAAGAAAAGAAAATATATCTTTGTTTTAGTGAAAATGTAGTAATTATTACCCTAATAATGTCTAGAGCAGCCTCACTTGATGTTTCCAAATAGCAAGTTCATGGTTGTACAGAGAGTCTCAGTTGCAGATAAACCTGATTGGCATCCCATTATAGAGCTGACTTAATTCTAGGTTTTTCTGTCTGGTTTTTTTTTGACAAGACTAGTTCACCTGCTTATTCTAAGGAAGGAATTGCATCATGCCTTTGAGTATTCCTTCATGATGGAAAGAAATTTCCTTTTTTTTCTCACTAAGCAAGCTCAGAGTTTAGAGAAAGTCAGTTTCCCATGAGTTTTCATTAGTTTCTTGTGCCAGCTACTTGTAGTGCAATGCACAAGAGATCTTAATCTTCATCTTAGAAAAAGAGGCTATGATACAAAACAGTAAAACTTATTGTTTGAAAGAACACTGAAAGAAATTTGTTCAGTCTTGCAGTTGGAAATCTGAAGATTTCAAAGGGAAAAAATTATATATTTATCTTGCCTATCTTGAAAAACAGCCCATCCCGCTCTTACCATTGGCTGTTTTTTATTGTTTGGCTGTTATTTATTGTTTGAAAGAACACTGAAAGAAATTTGTTCAGTCTTGCAGTTGGAAATCTGAAGATTTCAAAGGGAAAAAATTATATATTTATCTTGCCTATCTTGAAAAACAGCCCATCCCGCTCTTACCATTGGCTGTGCACTCACTGTCAATCTACTTTAAATTATACCAAGAGAATGAATGAATAAATGTAAAGCACTGATTTTCATGCACAATTCCATGCCCATATTTTCAGTACACACAGCTTGAAAAAGTCTCCCCTTCCCCCTAGTTCTGTTGAAAAATTACCAAACACCAGGGCCACAAAAGTAGGTAGGATGAGATCTGTTACTCTGTCATCACTAGTACAAATCCTAAAGTGTTTTTCTTCAGTTCTTTCTGAAGATTTTTCCTTCTGTAGATGCACTTTATAAGAATTGGGTATGCGATTTCAATATTTGTCCTTATACACTGAATAAGGAGAAAACTTTATTCAGCGAGCTATTTCTGTTCCAAAGCAATTCAGGACAACCAATGATCTTGTCCTTAATAGTCTGCTAATACCACTCCTTATCATAAAAATAGACTTTTGCAATTAGTATATGGGATGGTTGCAGAAGGATGACTTGTACAATACCCACGAAAATATATTCTTGGAAGCCTAAGGAGCAAAAGGGCTGATTATTTGCGCTCCAGTGTTCATAAATTAAAGTGAACAAAAGATAATTGGAATAAATTAAGGTCTTTCACTACACTGCAAAATGTTTCAAAAGCAGTATTAAACTAACTCACTGTAATGGAGTAACTCTAAGTTTTTAGATGCTTTAATCTTTGAGCAGTGTTTTAAATGTCATACTGTTACCTGACCTAACAAGTGGAAGAATGAGCAATCAACTCACTGGTGAGATGGCTCAGGATCTGAATAGAGTTTACATGTTCTGTTTGAGTTTTTTCTCTCTTTTATGCCTTTGTTGTGTATGGCAATAGGGGAAGCAGTCTTTCTAAAATCACGCTTATTCATTTGCACAAAACAATCCAAAAACTAAGCTTTTCTTTAAGAGGTAATTGGAATGTGCTGCCAATGCATTCCTGTGAACCTTCTTAAATGAAACCCATGTGGAGCAGTGAGTCAGTACATTCACATTTCATTCCAGAGTTTAAGCCCCTACAGAGGTGTGAAGTAGCTGACAGAGTGTGAGAGCATTTTCAGTGTTTCTATGCAAATAATCAAAAGGAAGACATTATTTTTGTTGCAAAAATCCTACATAATCAGAAAAAGCTTTCTATTCAGTAGTTCCTGAGTGAAACAATGGAAGCAGTGCATGCTAAGTCAGCTGTAGATGAAACATTAACAAAAGAAATATAATTAATTTGGGGGTTTAATTTTTCACATAAACAGTATGATTTAGTGCAAAGATAGGGACAATTTAATATTTTACAAATTCAGTTAACAATGCACATTAGGGGAGCAGAAATTTTGAGACAGTTCTTAGTCATCCAGCTATAAGCCTATAATGACACACGGAAAATAGGGAAAGAGCTTGAAAGCCGGAAGAAAAAGGAGACAGCTCAGTAGTACCAGGGCAAGAAAAGAAGATCTAGAAAATATTCCACAATTCCTGATAAGGATTGTGGAATCTGGCAGTGAATCCTACATGGTGGCACAGCACACAAAGGAGGGATAGGGGTTCACTCTGCAGCCTCCTACTCTGTGTCTTAGTTAAAGACTCATGCTAAATGAAAACCTTGTGGTCATTTTTTCCCCTCTCCTCATATTTGCCCCCCAAAAGAAGGACCCTTCTGGTCCATAAATATGTTGCTTTTGAAAAATAGGGTTTTTTGGGAAAGATAGAGAGGAGACAGCAAAAAGTCTTTTTCTCTATCTGTTTTTGGCTTTAGATAGTGGATTTTAGAGCATCTTTGTTCCAGAGGGAATCTAAAGAATGAAAGATTGATTCAGCTCCGACAGTTTTGTAACACTGAAACTTACTCTGCCCAACTACCACCAATGGCAACAGCAACTATTAAAATAAGTGACTTCTTAGAAGTGTGAAGTCCTCTTAAGTGCATCAAACCTATATTCTCTACTTCAGTCCTTCGCTGCTTACATGTTCCCACCCAAAAATTCCATAAATGTAATCAATACATATCTCTAACCTAAGAAACTCTAGTTCCTTAAGGTAATTACAAGATATATCAAGTGCCCAAATTTACATCTGCATCCTCTTTTAGCTCCACTCCTATACTCTAAGTGATAGAGTTGGCAGGCTTTAAAATGTGCTAGTCAGTATAAATTCCCAACTGTGTCTGTGGGAAAGCACCTACAAAAATCATGAAGATGAAGATAATTGCTATCATTCCACAAGTCCAGTTAAGATTTGCTGTCACTGAAATGATGTTCAGAGGTCTACATAATGTTTTTGAAGCCAGCCATTTTGGAATTCAGGAAGAAAATATTTTCAAAATATTTTTAAAGTTAATTTTCATCTTGATGCTATGAAGTTTAATAAATAATTAAGTGCACATTTAAATGTATCCAATATAAAACTATTTTAATATTTTTATTCAATGTGACTGCTTCTAACCTAGCAAAATAAAGGTATGCACACATAGACACACATATATATAAGGAATCCATCTGGAAGACGATCTTGTTTGTGGACTCAGTTATTCGTGTGCCTTTTCCCACATCAGCTGACAATTCAATACTGCTTGACCAATTTTTTTAACTTATGGTCCAAATCTTTTCCTCTTAGGTACCTTGAGTAAAACTTCACAAAGTTCTTGAACAACAAATTCCAGCTATCAGCAGAAAAAAAGATTATATAAAAAAACATTTCCACTTCAGTGTGACTATTTAGAAATGAGAATTCCCTTCAAATGTTACCTGAAACATGAGATTGCAGCCAGCCTTTGTATCACTGTAAAATAAGATCAGTCAAAAACAAACAAACAAAAAAAGAATCCTTTTTTTCTACTTGACCTTCCCCATTAGCTCAGAAAGTGCCTGGAACCTGACTTAAGTAAGTCTAGTCACCTGTAATGCAGCAAAAGGTAGTTTTGCTAAATTGTAATTTTTTTTTTTTTTTCACACAGTAACGTTTCTTCTCCTTTGCATGTGCAGAAGTCATTACAGGAATATTTACCTTTGGAAAAAATACCATCTTCCATCTGAAGTGGACAAATCACTGTGGCTAAAAATAAATGTTGTACCTGTCTCATAGAACCTATCTGCTTTTAAAAATTCAGCATCTACCAGTACCAGTATGTAGAAATACATGAAACAATGCAATGTTTAAAAACATAATCAGATATAAGAAGAAACTAATCCCTGCAATTATGGCACATAATTTGTTGTACCTAGTGCATAGAAGTTATCTTAGTGCTGCCTTAATTACTCGTTGGTTTGCAAAAAACACCCTAAATTTTAAAGACTCATTTATTAGCTTGGAGGCAATCTTAAAATGATGCAATCAACTTTTTTTTTCTTTCTTTTTTTTTTTTTTAATGTTTGTTAAGAAACAAGCAGAACACAATTATTTTTAAAAAATTTGCTGGGTCTGGCTTGGATGGAGCTAGTTTTCTTGACAGCAGCAAGAGTCATGCTTTAGACTAAATCTCTGACAACGACCTAGTAAAAATGTGATTGGAAATTTTCATTTGTTCAGCTCTATTTTTTAACATTTAGAACAGATTTTTGCTAACTGGGTTTAAACTGTCCTATTTGTTATGTTACAAACCCATTTTAAATGGGTTTAAATCATATGAATCAGACTGTAAGGTAACTTCTAGATCTACACAAATAGACTATTTTTGTGTTCCTTCCATGAGTCCTCAGCTGTCAGAATGTAACATCTTATGGTGAATGAAACATCCAACTTCCATCTTAACAGAGCCACTCAAACCAACTCCCATGTCCCGTACAGCCTACAAATTAGAACACAGAAATTTGCCCTGACGTGCCTGATCATGTTTGCCATGATAGTCTTACATTTTTAAATCAAATGGCATCTCTGATGCTTCTATGTGTAAAAAACATAATATTTTATAATGTTTTTTAAATATAAAAATTATGGGCTTTTTTGTTGTTGTTTTTTCTTTTGTTTGTTTTGTTTCTGTTTGGTGTTTTTTGGGGTTTTTTGTTGTTGTTGTTGCATGTAATATTTTCTTAATTTGGGTCCCTAGCAGAAACTAAAAGGAGAGAAAGGAATTGTGGTAAAGATCAGTATTTGTTCTTGAAAATATTCATATATCCCGAACTGTAACAGTATGTGGACTTCATACTTAAAGTGAAGAAAAAGATCTATTGAGACTGTTTTGCTGTATGTTATTTACCACCTTTGTAGTCCTTATCTCTACCTCATTAATCATTCTGTACTGGTACTGACTATTTCTTTTGACATATATAAATTTGACTGTTCAGTCCATATGGCATCTGCCCACCTTGATGTTACTACATTTTCTGAAGTGCCAGATTTTCTTAATCCTCTCCTACCTTGTACTGACATTTAGGAGCAGCTTTAGAATGTCTTTTGTTCGCTGCGTCTGTATAGCTAGCCATTTCTTTGACTTTTATTGCTTTAAAAATGATTGGGGTTTTTTTTATTAAATTTCTAGCTCTCCTTCCCTAGAAAGTATGAGACAGAAAAATGCACTTGATGCCAACACTAAAAATAGATTTTTGCTGTGTGGGTTCCTTTATAATATAACATGAACAGTTTCATATATTCCTGGATACTAAAAATGTAGAAATTAAGTTACTTCCCTTTGTCTTAAGATTTCTTGGACTATTTCTTGTCAGCATTGGACAACAATTTGCAATAATTTAAAAACTTATTGTAATACACATCTTGCAAGCGCTTCTCCAGGTAGACCTGAAACAATTCATAGATACCCACATCACTAGTACCCTAAAAATTCAGAGTTTATCCCTAAGCTGTGCAAATGTACACTAAAAGTCAGAAGTCCTGGGCTTTGTGCAGTGTGTTAAAAGAAATCATCTCTTCCCACAAGGAGTGCTTGCAAGCACTTACTTGATTTATCCAGTGGAGTTGCAGAAGACAACTCGCATAGACTTTCCCCAAATAAATGCTTAAAAGATTGTATCACTTTTGTTTTTTCCACCCAAGTGAAAACTATCCCAATAAGAGGGAGGATTTTTGTGGGAGTCGGTGTTGAGGGTAGCAGGCATCCCAGGCCTTGATGACACTTACAATGTTATTTACTTCAGCTCAGCAGTATGAAATTTGTGGTGTTCAATTATTAATCTAGAGCCTATCTTATTAAATATGGTGTAGGATAAACTCAGAAGCTGAAAGCTTACTAATGCATTAAACTATCTGTTTTATAATGTTATCTTCTATCTCTGTTACATATTGTCTACTAATGGATTTTTTCTATTCAATCTCAGAGCACAAAGCTTAATTTGAGATCCCTTTATTCTAAGAACATAACAGTTGTCAGGATTCCTTCAAGCCCTTGCTGAAATATTTCTTCCCTTCTGTCTTGCATGGCTATCTTGAAGTCCTTGATATCCTTATTTTCCAAAATAATGGTCAGTCTGTACTGAGAGAGTAAAAGAAAGAGAGAAAAAAAAATAATTTTAGTATATTTGACCATCATTGACTGTGGAGTCTGACATCCAATTTAATCCTCTCTACACTGAGCTCCCTCACTAAGAATGGAGATAGAGACACCATATTCACTTCTATGAAGTATATAAAAAGCAATATCAAAAAAGAATAAAATCTTCAGGACAAATCTCTCTTCATTCAGATCTTTCAGGTGATATTCAGCACTTGTTATCCCCTTTGTATAGGACAGCAGATCACTTTCAGTTTTTTTTCTTTTGCCCCTAGCCCTTGCAATGTCCTTTTCTATTATATTTCAATACACTTGAGGATCTAATGAGGAATTTTTTCATTACCAAAACTGTCTACTCCCATAGATCTAAAAATGTTCATTTCATACTACGTACAATTGAATATTAAGTTCTTTTCTGAATTAATTTATGAGGATATGTATTTATTTTTATCAGTATTATTAAGCAAACTTATGATTTCTGATGGATTCGATCTCTGCTGCCATCTATTTTTATCATGAAAAGGTATTGCTTAATCCACATAATAATAATAATAATAATAATTAAAGCAAGCTTTATCTGGCTATATATTAGTTTTCCTCTTTCGTCCTATATACACTGTAAATTTCAAAGGTTACCTGTTATTGGATAAATATTCTTTTCTTCTAGTTGGAGAAGTACAGGTGAGATTTTTAATGTGCAAATATATAAGAACATTCGTGTTCGTGTTTTGAAACTGAAGTTTTCAAAACCCAGAACTTCTTCCCAAGCAGAAGCATAATAAAAGAGTCAATATTTTTAGAAAATTAGACCTGCCATCAAATTCTGTCTTCATGTAACAGAAATTATAGTGATGATCTTGTTTTACTCTAAAATTACTCATTTTCCATAAGAGTGACCCCACAGCTTTATATTCTGTGGGTTTTAATTTTTCCCCCCACTCCTAAGCATACAATATGGGGAGGCTTTAAAGAAAATTTTAATTCACTCAGGATAAAGTAAATAATATTTTGGGTTTTTTTTTCTTGAACAAAATTATTTGGGTTAGAAAATTTCTCTTTTGTACAAAAATACTGCTCTTTGCTTCTTGTACAGATAATTTTGATTGTAGCTTATTTAATTCTCTTCTGTTATATTTGCTTTCTATTTTGAGAACATAATTTTCCTGAAGTGATTGATTTCAGATTTAAAAAAGTCTATAGTCTTCATAAGGGTAATCTCTTAGGGTAGGCCAAAACCAGAAAGGATAGAGGACATCAGTTTTTATATTATCCTTTTCCTCCTCCTCATTTTCTATTCTGTTGATCTTCCTGAAGTGAAGAATACGTTTCTCAAAATTTTATATTAATATATTGTTTAAAAGAAATGAAAAATTAAATTTATTCTCATTTTCAGGAAAAAAAATCCCAAACATTTTCTCTATTTCATCTTTTTAAATAGTGCTTAGGTATTTCCTCTTTTATACTGGCTGCAGTTGGAGTGGTAAGCAATATATATGGCTTGTTCTAAAAGAAGAAAATAGCATAGAGGAGCTCAGGTTGTTAATTTGCCAACTATTGGCAGCTCCACACTTGCAGCTTGCTTGGGTGTGTGTGCATAGAAGACACAAAGCAAGTTGCTCTACCTGAAGGAAGAGGGAAAAAAAAAAAAAAAGACACCTTGCAAATTTAAAGAAGCAGTGTCAGAATGCACATGACTTTGGCATTTTTATAGTACAGAACTTAAGTCCTGCATTGAGTTTCTTCTTCATGCTTTGTCTTTCTCTTGTGACCTTTGCTTTAGGGTGTTTTGCACAGTAACCCAGTATACATTTCACAGTATTATAAAGACAATAAATATTAGCAAGACTGTTTGAACCTAACTCTGCTATAGTTAATTCAAGTAATTGTGCCTCAGTGGGCTTTAATTTCTTCCTGTGTTACCCATGTTTAGACTAGGAAAGGTTGTGTAGCATAGTCTGTGTATTGTTCCCTTGCACTGCTTTCATAGTTCCTGTCCACAGAAACAATTTAAAATCATTCTTTATAAACCAAGAAATTTCCTGAACTTTTAAAATCAGTACATATAGCATGGTTACGAGCCACATTCTATTATATTTCGTTTTCTTGAAAAATACTAGTTATGTTTTGTAAATTCATAGTCTGAAGTGGATTCCATCTCAATATTTTGCAGTGATGTTAGTTCTGTCAGAGGATACCAAGTAGTTCAGTAATGTCATGAAAACACAGTTCACTAAGATATTGTGATAAACAAAGTCGCTCTTGGAAAATTCATACATAAGATTTGCACGCAGTTCACAGACCTCCACAAAACCCTAAGACAAAAATGAAAGGCAGACACTGAAGAGTTTCTCTTTGTATGTTTGATGACTCTCTATCTTTGAAAAAGTACTGAAGTTGATTGTTATGACTGGCAAATTATACTTTTTGTGGAAAGAAAAGTGATGGTTTTCTGTTAAAGCTACGCTTTTGAGAACGGTGAAAATAATCTTCAGAGATTCCTGAAGATTCTAGGAGAGACATCTCTGTTTTTAGGGCTGTTTTGCATGGAGACTTATGTAACATTCTTCACTCTATGCAGGCACTTTCAGCAGTGCTAGCTATTCCTCGAATCAGTTGAATTTCTGACTGCAAAGGCAAGCTTTAATAGCCCCTACTGCTGTATGATACCTGAACTTGTTATAATGGCTTGGAGAAACAGACAAGCACATTTCAAATGTAATTCTAGCTCTTAGTCACATTGTGATGTAATGTCAGTCATTTAAGCTTCAATTGCCCAAATATGTGCAAAGTTTTATGAGGCTATATTTGGATATTATGTTTTCATGCTGAGCGGATGCTTATGGGGAGTGTGAGGTTCAGATTGTAGGCACCTAGATTTAGATGTGAAAATACAGTGTATCTGTGGGTGTAAGCTCTCTGTCTTCTGCAATAGTTACTGGAGATTTAGTCTATACACAAAGTGGAGTGTATAAACAGTATTTCTCACCCCCTACAGGCCTCTGGTACTGGATATTTTTAAAAATTCTTTGGACTTTGTTGACTGTATGGTCTAGATTTCTGCTGGCAAAAAATAGCAGCTTAGATTTTCAGCTCATATTTAGACATATATAGTTGTGCATAGAAATGTAGGTGTCCACAGAAGTGGAATGCTACCTGTAGGGAATTATTTTTGCACTAAGGAGTTGTGGTGATGCTGTACATTTGTAATAGCAATTCTTGACCCTCCTTATTGATGACTGATATGATTGAAGAGGTGGGAAGCAGCTGTGCTTGATTAGAACTGCAGAAATTGTTTTTTTCTTGTTTATTTCAAAGCAATAAGGGTATAAATATAAACAAATTGATATGTTTATGTACTCTGGAAGAGATACAGTTAAGACATAATATTTTTGGGTTTTTTTTATTTTCTGGTTCATATATCAATTTTTAATAAACTGATGAAAAGAACAGACTATAAAAAATACAGCATTTAAAATTAAACTAGTCATTGTGGCACAGCAGTCATTTTACATATGTGCTTAATCTAAACAGCACTTTCTTTTTAAATTTCAAAGTGCATTACTTATCAAAACCACCCAGAACACAACTCTGTGTGACTTCAGATCTAGCACTGCTGTCCTAAATGATATATGATACTGATATGTAGACATTCAACTCTCCAGTCCATCAGCTGAAAATGAAAGTATTTATATTTAAATCTAAGAGAGAGCATGCTTATCCCTCGAGAGGGAAAGGAAAAGTCGTCACTTTCAAGGATACTGCCACTGATGTCAAACAGCATCAGTGGGGTCTTTATAGGCAAATTTGGAAGATACAGGATCATGCAGAAAGTAGCAGTGAAAGTATTTGGAACCTTAGGATGGAGGCCCAGAATATGTGAGGCAAAAATTCTTTTTACTTTCCCACTTATCTTAGAAGAAAAAACAGTGAAAAGAGGGACGTCCTAGAATGTGATTTTCTTCCTATACTTCAACTGCAAGCTGATATTATACCTGTTCTGTACACTCATATGCACATATGCATGTTTATATTTTGTAACATGCTCTTTTTATATCAAATAATGCATACCTCCATTAAAACTCTGCAGACTGGCAGTAAGTAAACTGCAGGTATGTGAGAGTGGTATTTCATGCAATTTCAGCACTGGTGTGGGTTTTTTCACCTGTTATCCCTCTCTCTGTCCTGTAGGGTTTGGATGACAGAAGGGTCCAAAGGGAAATCCATGGACGCTTAAGGATCTTTTGCTACACACCTATTAGCAGTCATAACAAAATCATAGCAGAATCCTTGCCAGTGTGAAATACACTAACTCACAGGATGACTGTTTGCTCTATGACTGTATCAACTGAATTCAGAAAAGGCTTGACAGTAAACAAGCTCCTTGTGCAATAGCTACGCATTTTGGTTTGTAAACAAAGTCAAACCTTTTCAGATATGCAAAGAGATGTTAAAATGTAGCAGTGCTGAAGTTCAGGCAACAAGTACTGATCTTCTGGAATAAGTTTCTTGTTAAGCCTTTTCTCAATAATAGAAAATAGGAAAAAAATTTACTTAGGTACTACAGTGATGAAGATGGAGAGTTATGCACATAAATGTGACATCCTGTAACCAGGAAACCTCCCACAGAACTGGGTGAGTCACTAAAGATTTCAGCCAGCTTTCTGTTTTGCAGGTTTGTTTACAACTACCAATACATAGTACATTCTACCAATGATACTTCTACAATACATTTTCTAATTAATTTATTGAGATCTACTTTCTTGTTATGGAACAAACCCACAAAATCCAGAGCAGGAAGCTGTTCACCTTTTAAATTGTCTAATGACATTCAAAACATTTTTGGTATAGCTATAAAGAGCAATGATGTAACAGATACATAAGAACAGTGAGATATTTGAGAGGAAAAAGATGTTTTGTTCATTCCTCAAAAGCAAAATATTCTTCTTGAGCTCTGCCAGAGTCAATGCTACTTAGACTGAACAGATTTGATAAAAAAATCGAGAGAAATTTTATGTAAAACCAACATTTCTTGTTCTAAACCATAATAAACCATTTTTCTATATTAACAAAGGTTTGGGGTTTTTTTCTGGTTTGAAAGCCCCACACCTTAAAGGAGAGTGATTGAATATTTTGGGCAATGAAAGGAAACCAACTATATAAGTCCTGTGATATGATAATCTGCACTTTCACATTTTCTCATAAGTGAAAGTTGTATAGCATGTAAGGAAAATTTGTTTTTTTACCTTTTATACCTGTTATAAATGATGGAACTTAAGGTGGTAGGAATTTTGCAGGTAAAAAACTGAAAATTAGGTATGAAAAGAGAGAGAATGTTAAAATACTTGTAAAAACTGACAATATTTAAGTGTAATAATAATACCTAGTAGGGTTTCCAAAATTGATACATTTTTAAATATAAATTTAATGTTGGTGCCTCATGTCATAAGTTACTTCTCAGTGATGAGCAAGTTCCTGTGAGCATGTTATTCCAAAGAAAGATTTGATAAAAGATTTCCCTCACTCTGAGACATATGATAATCTGATGAGAGCAAGAGAGAGGACTAATTTTGGTAGAGCAATAATCAGATTTGCTATAGGGATTACTTTGGCAGCTTGGCAATGAGAGTCTTCAGGTTCTTTTTCAGGAAATAAGATAATGGTAATTATGATAATTACTTTGGGAAAAGAATGATGGAGTTCTTGGGTTTGCTGTTCTTTTTTCTGTATGTGTTACAAACAGGCTTATAGCTTCATAAAATGTGGAGCAAAGTCCCATATTTTAAATACTTTAAAATGCTTTAAAAATACTTTAAAAATATGGTCTTGAATTTATTTTGTGAGACAAAATAGGAACTGATACTCTATAGTGTTATTAACTTTGTCACTGTAATTATGTAACTTTAGATATTTGGGCATGGTTTTAGATTTTTAAGAAATATAGCAATCTTCCATATGATCTGCATGTTTTTTAATTGCATTTTGCAATTGCCACCTGTTAGGATAGTCTTCCCATCTCTTTGAAGCTGGTTTGGACAAGGAAATTTGAGTTACCTCCCTTTGTCTGGGTTCTTTAAAGCTCATTATGAAAATCTATTGACTCCCTGTGGAGAACTGTCCCCAGCCAGTGGCTGAGCTCCCACTTAGCAGGAGCAACAGCTACTTTGGAAGAAGTTTAATTGTTGAACATAATGTTATGTGTCATGGAATATCCCTGGCATAGCCTGCTGTGTCACCTCCCAACCTTATCCAAGCCTGCAGACTACTCATGGGAAAGGCAGAGTAAGAAAGAGAGAAGACCTTGATGATGTGCCAGCAGTGCTCAACAATAACTAAAACATTGGTGAGTTATCAACACTTTTATTCAAAAATTTAAAACACAGCACCATGCAAGTTGGTATAATAAAAATTAACTCCATCTCAGCCAAATCCGATATACTACTCTTACAGAGACTTCTATAGAGTTGCTAAGTATAATTAGCCCTATTTCTTTTAAACTTTTGTCACAGCATATGATCAAAAATCTTGAAAATCTGGGATTAAAATCTTTGTTGCTTATTCATATGAAGTAAGGGAGGAAAGAAACAGTCACAGAGTTCACAGTTCTAGTGTTTACTCCAATTGGAGTGATATGCCTACAGGCTACAGTTCCCACTTGTATTAACTGTACAATAAATTATTGGAAATCTAAAAGATTTGCTCTCATGTCTGGCAGGTTTAAGTTACACTTGATTCCAGTATGCACTGTGAGAAACACCTTTATGTGCTGATATTGTGCATTATTTCACTGGATAGAAGAGACATAAGAGTTGACATTGTCAAAAATATTAATCAGAGATTAATGAGCAGTGGGAGACTTCTACATACTAAGCTATGTGACAGGAAATTTTGAATTGAATATTCCATCAACCATATATAAAACATTCCAGAAAAGTGAAGGTATTCTCAGCTATGACTTGCTGTTTTCCAAGAGCCTAATCATAAAAACCTGGCTAAATGAGCAGAGATGACAGGCTCAATTTAATGACATAATTATAAATGGCTGTATTTTTTTAACCCTTTTAGCTAGCCAAGTGCTTTGGAAAGTTACAATGTTATGGCTACTTTGGGGGTTGGGTTCCATCTCTATAGAACATGGAGTAGTAATGGAGACTTCTTTACTCAGATTTAATAGCTTTCCTTTACTCAGAACGGAAAGAGAAATCTTGGGATAGTCAAAGCTCAGCACATGCACTTAAACATTTGGTTTGCGGAGACCTCATACAAAAGTCTCACTAATATAAATTTTGTGAAATGTCCCTATTTTGCTGGTTCTGTAGACACCACTGGAGGACAACATTTCCTTACCCTATTTTATTACATACAGCTTTTTTGCATCCCCCAATCTACTTACCTGTGCAATCCAAAACTATCAGCTTAGTGACTTGCAATACTTTTTTCTCACAAATTTGGTAAATAATATTTTTTTAATAGTTGTTCTTGTCTCCTTATCAGAAAGATAAGACCCAATCTGGGAATGGAAGCAGAGTTAATAGTCTGACACTGATATGCTGAGATGGTTCATAATGCTGCAGAGAAGTGAAGACAGATTCATCTGTTAGTTAGAAGGCAGCAATTAGATTATGGAGAGTTGTCTGAAATTTGTTTGCAATTGATCATTGCTGTGTGTAAACTCTTCTGAAGCAGGTCTCCATGGTCTAACACCATGCCCCCAGCCTATCCACCATGATCTTGTACAGTTAGATCAATAAACCTCAAAAGAATGATCATGCAGGCTTAGAACATCTTTCACGCCATTATATAGCTTTTATGGTTGTATAGAAATATTACATATTTGAATATGAAATATTACAAGCAATTCATAAGCCTTTTGTATTTGGAGATCAATGTGTTGTCAAGGACGATGCTCATTTTCAAAATATATGTGTCTATGAAAGATCAGTAATTGTAAAATTATTAGTAACTTGTGTGTGAAATTCACAATTACTTAAGATCAGAAACAGTGTAAGGCAAGTTTTAAAAAACAGCTGCTTTCTATACAGTGGATGGAAAAGTGGCATCACAATCATAGGTCTGCAGAAGAGCAGATTCCTCTGCATGCTACTTGTGTGTGTGTGTGTCTGTGAGCTAAGGGGTTGTGTCAAATCACAGTCATTTCATGAGATTTGAAACCCTTGGTTGCTTCTTTTCAGGCATTGGAATAGGCTGCCCTGGAAGGTGGTGGGGTAACCACCCCTGGAGGTGTTCAAGGCGTATCTGGATGATATAGTGATGTGGTTTAGTGGTTAGGGGTTACAGTGGTAGTGCTGGGGGAGTGGTTGGACTGTATGATCTTAAAGGTCTTTTCCAACCTTGATGATTCTATGATTTTATGATGGTTAATATCTCACCATCAAATGAATGAGTAGTATAAGATTAAAATCTACTGTACCTATGCAATTTTGATTATATGAACAAAGCCAAAAAAATGGTGTTTCATATATCCATCAGCTAGAAGAGGCCATGAGAATGTTTTCTCTGATTTCTGCATGTACTTTGGGTTTTAATAATTTCAAATAGTCATTCAGTGATTCAGATAACGAATCTGATATTTTTGAAGCTACATCTACTTATCTAAGTGGATAGTAGTATAATCTTTACCTGGAGAGTCCCACCACAGAAAATCCCTCATGTCTATGGCAGTTGGTTGCAATGGTATATTGTCCCTATTGCTAGGAAAAATTACCTATTCCTAGTTTAAACTTGTCTGGTTTCAGTATACAACCATTTTTATATTGGACTCAGACTTTTGCATAAAACAATTGTCTCCATTCCTAAATAATTTTCAGGTTTTTCCTTGCCCCTAATTTTTTAAATTCCTTTTTAGAAGGGCAGAAATGAGGAAAAAAAAAAAAACAATAAAGCATTCTTAGTTTAGTCTTCCCAGTGTAGAATACAGGTGTGTTGAAGTGAGTGTGTTGTATTATTCTTACTCACCTCTCTTTTGATATACCCTTAAGGACTTTACAGAGGCTTTTGGGTCTTGATTTTATTTTTACTCATTAGACTCAGATTTTGTATTGAGTTGTATGTCTGTTATGATCATTAAAACCTTTTATAGCCGCTACTTTTTAGGATCCTGTTTTATGTTTATGTCATACATTCCTCATTCACACGTGAAGCTGCTCAACTTTACACTTGGCCATCTTTGAACACATTTTGCTTGAATCAGCAACTGACTATAATGATTTTGCTGCCATTATCTACAGCCTTATTGCCATGGACATTCATAGACATTTACATCCAAACCATCTGTGAAAATTTTGTGAAGTATCAGCTTTTGTACCAAGAAGTTTCCTGTAAAATGATGATTCTGCATTGACAACTACCTTTTATTACAGATAAATTATTTTTCTTTCAGGTATGAGTTTTTATTCCAGGAAAGCTATGCCCTCCTGATGTTCAGTTACCTTCAGAAAGTTTTCTAATAAAAAAATTAAATTAGGTTTGTCTGACAAAGCTAAATTTTTCATAAACCCATGTTGACTGTGTTATATTCACGATTTTCTGTAATTCATTCTCATATAATCTATTTTATTATTTCCCTTGGATATGCATCAAGCTGTTCAGCTTAGCTGGGATACCTGACTTTGTCTTACGAATATTTTAACAATCTTTTTTTTCAGACTTTCCAAATTTTCCTGTTATTCTGAGATTTATTAAAATGCTAAGAGCTAGTCAACTCTTTCAGAATTATTAGGAACAAATTATCTAACCAGAGAGATATATGTCCCTATAAAAAACCTGTTTATTGCCTTCCTCAGTTGCCAGTGGCTTGGAAAGTACTTTCTCATCTTAGGTAACAAAAGTATATTTTTTCTCATTCTTTGTTTTATTCTGTTGGGTTTGTATATTTTAAAATATACTAGACATGAAATTCTTAGCTTTTCTTATCAGTTTTCTTCACTTCCCCTTTTCCCTTCTGTACCTTCCCTCTAGAACTTCATTACTTTTTCCATCTTTACGCCTCTGCCTAGCAATTTTCAGAGACTAAGACTCAGCCTCACAAAACTCACAGGCGCAAGAACAGACCTCTCTTGATTTGTTCAGCTTCTCAAAACTCCAGCCACAAAGCTCTCACTGAGACAGGCAGACAACGTATAAGACACACAGCTTGCCAAATCATTTTACACCCAAGAAGACTGGCTGCTTTAAATTATTCCCCCCCCCCCCTTCTTTTTATCTATGTTGTTGGGCTGTTAGGGTATTTACATCCCTGTCCAGCTTTACTGAATTTTAACTGGAGCACTGAAATGTTGCAGGCAGTATGGCAGCCAAGAAAGAATTGTTTAAACAGTAGTACTGATAAAATCCTATTAGTTCTAATAAACTTCTTTTGGCAGCTATACTCCTGGTTTTGGGAACAGTAGATCTTTCATGAAATTTTACCAACTTCTCTCCCAGACAGATCCAAAGTTCTGTATTTTTAGCAATCAAGAACATTATTTTGATGGAGTGATTTTGTATACTCTTCTTCAAAATTATATAGTTTTATATGTACTTTCTCACATCTGTCTCTTTAGTGCCTCAGTTGCAATAGTAACCTGTACCACGATAGGTTAGAAACCATGCTGGGCCTTAGATAACTTGTATTTTCACCTGGACTATGCCAATGGATTATTATATAGCCTTAGGCCAGTAATTCAGCTTTCTTTACCCTCTGTAATATCTGTACAGTGCTTTGAAATCAGTAACTAAAAACTGCTACATATGTTCTATACATTATTCTGGTCACATAACTAATCTCTCAGTGTGTTCAGCTCCAGAGACACTACATTGGGCTAACTTTACATCTATGTCCAAAGCAGTGACTTTTTAAAGTTTGATTATAAAGCAAAAAGTCTTTTGCATGTTAATGTTACAAGAAAATGGAGTTATATTTTATCAGGGCTGGAGAAGTCAGTTCTTTAAGGAAGGAATGAGAGCATATCTCCCAAACCAGTTTTCCAATTTAGAAGTAAATAGAATGCAGTGAATAGTACGGATAGCTGTAAATAATTGTGAGTTGAAAATAAATAATCACTGAAAAAAATGCATTAAACTGGTCTTTGCACACTTTACAAATAAGACACATTGTAAACAGGCATTCAGGTATAACTGATTATCAGAATACATATGGTTAGCTGCTGTAGCATATAAAATCAAGTTCCTTAATAGCTCCAAAGCAAGGGACAATAAATCTCTCAAGTGCAATAAAAATAAAACATCAGATAAAGTGGATAAAATGTTGAAGCCAGTTGCTATAGTTTTCAGTTAAACTCAGTTACCAAAGCTGAAGCCTCTGTTTACATCACAGGAACAGTCTGTCCAAGATACTGTAAAATTTTTACTTGTGGCTTTTGAACTGTGAACTAAATATTACAAAGAGACAGATAAAGCTATAAAAGAAACTAGTACCCTTATGTTATCAGCTGTTTTGTTACCAGCAAAATGTGTTTGCTGACTAACTCTGGAGATCTGGAGTCCCTTGCTGTGGACAAACTATTTAGTATTTAATATTTATTAAATCTGTCTGTGCCAGTGGGAAGGTTTACATCAACATTCTTCTGTGGCTCCTAAGATATTTCATTCACACTAACCAGGTTAGTCAACAAAAAAACATTTAAGGATCTTAATTATTCCACAGTAGCTAAATTTATCCTGATGACTTGCATTGGGGAATGCTTACGCAAACCTATTAAGTTTAGGGGATTTGTGTGAGAGAAGGTACTGTCAGGTAATGAGAAGCTGGAGTACAACCCAATGGCAGTGTTCTCTGTGGGGAAAGCTAGATGTCAAACATGAGACTTTCCACATATGCAGTTGATGTTACCCCTAGGGAAGGTAGAAAAGACCTTTTTTTTTAACCTTAGACAGCACATTCAGATTTGGTAATCAAAGAGTTTATGTAACCAAAGTAAACATGGGTTAAGTGTACCTGTGGTTCAAAAACATAAATTCTGGGAATAATATCTGAGAAGAAAAGATAGTAACTTATTCCTCTTGAAATCAATAACATTTGGATTCAAAAATATTGCATAAATTGATCATTAACACTGCTTAATCAAATAATCATAAGCAAGGCAGATTTCTTTGAATCAAATTGATTTAAATACTTCATATTAATCACAATTTAAATCAGCAAGTAAGATTTGCTGATTTAGATAATTGATGCTAATCTTGTTTTGCATTTGTATTTCACTTTAGAAGAAGGTCATTTTTATGACCTGGAATAATCTTTAGAAAAAAATGAATTGTCAAACAGCACAAAAATTTATTCTTCTTGCTTCATATATGATTAATGAAAAAAAAATTGGTTTAGATTTTGACCAGTTTAAAATAGATCTATTTAGATTTTTAAATTTGTTTAGGTTTTGACCAGTTTAAAATATATGTATTTAGATTTTTAAATTTGCTTTGTGGTGGAAAATGGTTAAGAATTCATTAGGGTTTTTAAAAAAGGATTACCTTTTTTTTAAAAGATAACTTGTGTTTTCTCTCGTGCAGGATAGAAACTAAAGTGCAACTTAAAACATACAGTCAAATTTTAAGTCTTTTTCCTGAATTAAAAGGTACCATGAAATATGATAGACCCATATATAGAATAAAATGTATCAATTATATTAAAATGTTAAATGACTGATTTTTTTTACAAAAGAGAATTTATTACTATTTTTATGCCATTTCTGAAAACAACAGGCCAAATATTAAAAAACATTTATAGATTTAATCATGTAGATGATGACTGCTGTATTTTCAAAATCACAGTAAGGATTTGGTGTATGTTTATGTATATTGGAAAATTTCACTAGGATATAAGTCTGTGGCTTAGTACCTATGTAAGCTAAAAACAACTCAGTGAGAGCCTTTTCTTTCACTTTTAAAAAAGATTTCCTGATTTTTCCTTTGACTATATATTGGTATACTGAAAAAGAAATGTTTTCAAACCCAAGGTCAGCCTGCCAGTCTCAAACACAAAAAAATTACTGTGTGTTTGCAACTGAAATTGAGATCAAAAGTAGTTAAAGCAAAAACTCTCTGCACTGTGTACTTTGATTAAAATAGATTAAATAATACTATAATAGCTTAAAATTAAGTTATTCAGTACCTGTCATCACATTGACCTTAAAATTAGGTATTTTCCCTTTATCTTGTTTTGAATACTCCTGTTCCTGGATAGTTCACTGATTGTTGCTTTACATTGTTATATAAAAAAGCAATCAATAAGCCAGTTCTATTGTCCTGTTGTAACCACTGCTCATGTGTCTAACACTAGTTATTAAACATGGAGATGTGAAATGTCACTGTTGTTGCCTATTTAACCTTTTCTATTACAGGATGATTTTGTATGTAATACAGCATAGGTCTGTTTCTTATAGCTGAAAAATACTATTAATAATGAAACCAGGAATCAATGAGTTTATGGCTACTCAAAAAGATTAAGAAACAGATGTTATGTGACATAACATAAAAGATGTTATGTGGCAAAAAAAAACTAAAAATCAAACTCTGCCTGATGATCCTAATCTTTTTCTATGACAGAATAGCAGACCTCATGAATAGAAAAATAACGTTATCTTAAGTTATCCAGACATAACTTCCAAAAAAGCTCAATCACACTTTCCTAACCAAGTTGATTGAATTAATGTATTTATAAGAGGCTGAATAATTAAAGTTAAAATTGATCACATAATCAGATCAAATTGTAATAGTAGACAATGTGATTTGCACTGAGCCTTCTTTGGGCAGCATTTGGACCATATGAAATCCTAAGGTCCATAACAATTGAAATAATTCTTTAGTGCTTTTATGATACTTTAACAGTATGCAAGGATTTTCGAAGGTGGGGCTAAAACTAAAAGTGTTCTTACATCAATTCAGTAGAAAGTGCAAATGTCATTTACACTATCTTATACTGAGGAACTGCCTGAACAATGTCCTGAAAAGTTTTTTGCCTGTTACTTTGGTGGTTCACTGATTAGTAAGTATACTGGGGTTACAAGTATAGTGTGAAAATTTTGTGTTATTGTCAACTCAGTTGTTGGAAGATTCTGTCTGTCATATGGCTTTATATCAAAAGGATGTGAAAGGTATTTTTAGATTATATTTTTCATCATGCAGCCTCATTTTTAGGATCAAAGATTCAGAGGAAAGTGACAAGAAGTATAGCAAAGGAAAACAGCTGTTTGGGAAAGGTGCTGTGAAAGCTACTTAGATAAGTAAAGCTAATATACTTTCACATGACTCCATAATATTTAGAAGTATCTTTTTTGCATATATATAGTCAATTGATTGTGCAGTCAGAACATATACATTGCCATTAAAGAGTAGTGATGTAGTTTACATTAAAAGTTTACAATCAATCAGATATAGGGTTTTAAAATTTAACCATATTATTCATGTTCAGTGAAAGTTTCTTGATGTATGGAAGAGCATAAAGGATCATTTAAATGTAAGAAATATGGTGTTTGGGTCATTAGGAGGCATAAACCTAAATCCTTTTATGATATTCATTTCTATTGAATTAAAATAAGGAAGATTCTGATAATGATCTGAATAACAATGAGAGCTGAGTTAAGCTGATGTTCCCAAGTAAGCTGAAGAGCTCTATGAACTGAATTCAAATATGTGGGATGTGGTATCTATTGATATTTAATCCTTTTCTCCTTCCTGGCTTTTGTAAAAGTTATAAGTGAAGAGATATAGAAAGTAATGGTTTACTTTTTCCCTCGTGTCAGTAGGAAAAAATAACTTTCCCATTAATCAAATAAATGGCTTATAGGCATTTTTTAATACATTCTAAATTACAACACTAAAAATAAAATATTATAAACTGCTTAATATCTGAAACATCTGAAGCTGAGATATATAGGAACACACTGCTGCACATAGTGTCCTTTGCTCATAGTGTCTTTCCCCATTCATATATAATGCACACAGTAGCTCTGACTTTGGTTTTGTGCTTTTCCTTTCAGGTTTGGATATATTCTTCATAAGGACGATCCCATGCTCCAGAAAATTGATCTAGAAACTATGTCATACATCAAGACAGTTAGTTTAAAGGATTATAATTGCATTCCGGAGTCACTGGCTTATACACATCTTGGAGGATATCTTTTTATTTGCTGTAAGCCTGACACCACTGGGGCTGTCCTGCCGCAGCTCATAGTGGATAGCGTTACTGATTCCGTCGTTGGGTACAACGGCGACGTGACGGGCACGCCACATGTCTCTCCAGATGGACACTATCTTCTCAGCATTGATGATGCAAAAGGCCTCCTGAGGATCCAGTCCATAACGGTGAAAGGAGAAATACAGGATGCATTTGACATTCACACTAATTTGCACATATCTGATGTAGCTTTTCAGCCATCCTTCACTGAAGCTCATCAATACAATGTCTACTGCAGCTCCAGCACACAAACTGATGTTCTCTTCATGGAGCTCTCTTCTGGCAAGGTGAAGATGGTGAAGAGTCTGAAAGAACCCATGAAGGCAGGCGAATGGCCTTGGAACAGTAAGAACCGTCTTATAAAAGACAGTGGCCTTTTTGGTCAGTATCTCATGACCCCTTCCAAGGAATCTCTGTTTATCCTGGATGGACGACTCAATAAGTTAAATTGTGAAATCACCGAAGTTGAGAGAGGCAACACAGTAGTTTGGGTTGGAGAAGCATAAGAATCTGTGTTAGATATTTACTGAATTAATAGTTTTACAGTACATTGCACTTAAATTACACCATTCTTCAAATTTACACAATTTTAATTTTAAATTGTTAGGCCCTTCTATACCTGTTATTTCTTTGACATTACACAAATTGAATCAGCTTCCACATAAAGTGACTAAAATGATGGCTATTTGATAATGGTACTCCTTATTAATTATCAGCTGAGATTTTGTTGTTTGAAATAACTAAATATTGAAATTGATGATAAGTATAATAAATTAGTGTAAAAAAATAATTAAAAAAAAACAACCAAAAAAGCTTCAGGAAATTTAATATGATACTTTGCATTTGTAAATGGAAGACTTAAATATTATTCAAATTTTGGTTTTTTTTTTGCTTCAGACACAAAACAAGAGCTGTTATAAATAACCTTTGACTCCTTAAGCTGAAATGTTATGTCCTGTCCAGTCCACTGTTAAATCTTTTTGTGCCTTGAAGCGAAAGTCTCACAAGAAAGACAAACATATAAATTATAACATTTATTCCCACTGTGGCTAGAGGATTGCTTGTCATTGGAAAGAAAGTTCTGCTATCAAATTCCAGATGACAAGTTGTGCAACATACATGGACAGGAAAAAAAAAGAAAAATTATATTTGCAGTGTTTTCTGATCACTGCATTTTGGAGTTTATTTTTATGCTGTCTTAGTTGAGAAAGCTGCTTGCAGAAGCTTTACCTTTTTTTAGAAAAAAAAAATAGACGCTAGGTTTTTCAGCTATCACAGAGTGTCATCAGCAAGGAGTTTCAAGTCTACTGAAGATAAATATTGCACATCTTTTCAGAATATACCACATTCTAAAAACCTGGCATCACAAAGCTTCACTTATATCATTAAGGAAACTGTTAATTAAACATAAAGAAAATGCATTTTAAGAAAATAAGAATGCAAAGAACTGAAGTCTACAACCAGTAGATAACATTTTTGTTTATTCATTGTACCATTGATTCCTATTTGTTAAACCATTTGGTTAGCTCAATAGATTTTCTAGTTCTTGCATCCAACTGGATTAGTGCAAAAAAAAGACAAAAACAAAAAACAAACAACAAAAATTTTGTATTTTTTATAGTTTGTTTACTTAGTATTCCAATATAACACCGGTTAAACATGTAAATGGGAAAAATAAGATTCCCAGAAGTAGAATAACAAGTCAATAGAAAGCCAGCAGTGAACATCCACCCAACTCAGAGCAATGACTTAGAAGTTTGAGAGTATTTTTATTTTTATTATGTTTTTGCTAAAGAATGCTTATAAGCTCTTAAACTGACCTCCATTTACTGAAGGCAATCATAAAAAATATCTTTTTTTAAGCAAAGTTTTACTGCAATTTAGATTGTGTAAAATTGCTTTGAAATCTGGAATTTTCTAGCATTGTAATCTTGTGTGCATTGAGCATTCTGCCCTGTGTGGTACAGTAGATCTCTCATTAGCTTGAGTGAACCTCCTGGTAAGTAGCTTTAACTGAGATAAAAATTTGCTTACATTTCTAGCTACTGAATCTATTTTCCTTTTTAAGAACTCCTTTCCATTGTGAACAAACAATAATCATGTAAACTGTCTGTTACTCAGTTGCAGTAGTCTGTCTCATGCAGTTTTTGTTCTGTAATTTATACCATGTGAATGTTCTGTATGTAGAAAATGCTTGACAAAAGGAGAATAAACCCCATAAATTTTAAACAGTCCTGACTTTGGTGAATCATCCAATCAGCCACTGAGCTGGCAAGTAAACTGACTATTCGAAAGCACCTATTATTTTAAATAGATATATGAAAATAGATGTATTTATATATATGCAAAATAATATGACATGTGGAAAGAAAAGTTTTTAGAAAAGCTTAAGTAACTGGAGAAGTTTCCTTTGGCTGCTACAAAGGAAAGCTCATATCACAAGCTCATTATTAGCACATCTAAAGCACAAGTACAGGCTGAGTGAGTAATGGGTTGAGGCAAGCCTTGGGGAGAAAGACTTGGGAGTGTTTTTGGATGAAAAGCTCAATATGACTCAGCAGTGTGTACTTGCAACCTAGAAATCCAACTGCATCCTGGTCTGCATCAAGAGAGACATGACCAGCAGGTTGAGTGACATGATTATTATTATTTGCCTTCAATAATTCTACTTCTTTTTGACAATATTGTCCAGACTGTGTGTGTAAACAATGGCCACAACTTCTCACCGTTGTTTTTTCAGTGAAGTTAAACAAATACTGGATCACCGTGGTTGCTTTCATAGCTCTTATAGTTGAAATTCAGCTTTCTCAAATACAGATGGCCTGACTGAAAGCTTTAGTCTGAATCAGAGGAAGAGCTGGAACCTGTTTCCATTTTTTGCTAGCAGCTTTATGAGGAAAGCTGATGTAAGGGGGCTTTTTCAACCCAGAGAGACAACATCTCCAGGGAGGCGTAATAGCAGCCTGCCAGTACCCATGAGAGGTTATAAAAGAGATAGGGTTAGATTCTTCACAGCTGTACACAGCAGGAGGACCAGACAGCAGCATAAATTAAATCAAGAGTTTCAGGCTGGATATACGGAAAAGCTGTGATGACAATCAAGCATGGGAGCAGGTTGCTTAGAGAGACTATGCAGCCTCCATCCTAGGAGTGTATTAACACCTGTCTGGATTATGCCCATCTGACCTTTAGTGGAACTGGCTGTGACTAGCAGTGTTGGACTAGAGACCTGTCAAGTGCCCTTCAAACCTCAGTTGCCTTGTTATTCTATAATTACAACTTGGGGATGGAGACTTAATTTGTTTTAGTTGTTTAAGTTTCTGATTGACTTTAATGTAAAACCTGCAAGTGTTATGGTTGGGCTAAAGTATGGCCTAAGCAAAACTCAAAAACCAGTATCTTTTGTCACTTGAAATCCTTAGCTCGGAACATCTCACTTTAAATCAAGAATATTCTCATTTTAAATCTGGAACACACTTCTTGGATTCCAGGAAATCCTAAGCTGATTGTAGAAACTTGCACAGGATGAAATATGCAGAGGTAAGTGCTCCTTTTGATGTATCTGAAGAATAGCTATGGCAGAGGGAAGGAGGACTTGAGAAAACCATTGTAGATGCGATCTGAGTATGTGTCCAAATGTGAACATAACCACTTAAGTGTATCCTTAGTCACAGATTTTCTAGTAAATCTTTTCTAAGCATTTATACTATGGTTCAGTAGTGGAATAAAATGATCTGTTAACTTACTAATCAATTTTAGATAGGAGAGCTCATGTCATAACTATGGTCATGTCTTCAAAAGAAACACTGCAACACAGACCAAGTCCTGTTCACCTCTCATCAGTTTGTCCTTTGCATTTTCGTCTTCATCTTAAGCAGTTCCTAAATAATGCTACTGAAAACTTTGTTTTGAGGTTAGCAACTAAGATGCAGAACACAAGAATTTTTAAAAAGACATATTTAAGCATTATTTAGCTGTAATGATCCATAAGTATGACTTAATTTTTTGTGAATACTGCTGTTAAATGAGAAAAAACTTAGTAAGAACTTAGTATCTAAAAATCTTAATTTCAGTCAAGTTCAGAAAGCAACAAGAAAGAGCATATGAGGTGAGAGAGAGGAAAAAGTCATTCTGTACATACATACACTAATTAAGCGAGATGTGAGATGGAGCCCAGCAGTTGAGAACCTTTGCACTTGCACCACACTGATACTGGTTCACTGTGACCAGTCTCACCACAATTGAGGAAGACTTGGAAAATAATGAGCTCGGGGAAGAATGTCAAAAATGACCAATTATTGTAAAGAAAGCTGCATGTTTTAGGGGGACTGAAAAGTAAACTTTGGCTTAGATACACAACTGTACCAGTGAGCCATCAGGTTGTATAAACAGCTTTCGCTGAGATAATTAGTGGAGACTACTGTTCTGAGCTAGCCAGAGCAGCATGGGGGCAGAAAGTGTATGTGTGGCTCAACCTAAGGTTGAGTTTGAAAACTGGCTGGCTACTAAAATGAAGTTTGAAGAGAGTAATGGGCTTGACCTGGTTCATCCCTTGTACTCCTTTCTGGTGACTTGACACACCCAGCACCATGATGATGAGAATACAGGGACTGGTAATGGGAACCATTGAATCACCATGGTGATTCAATTGCATATTGCAATAGCTACATCATGCTTCTGGTATGATTTCAGTGTGCTGCTGTAATACTCTACGAAATCAAAATGCCATGAAGCAACAATTATATCAGGTAAATTTGGTATTAAAGTTTAAATCCTCCTAATGTGGAACCTCTAACAGAACCTAGTCAGAGGGTGTTGGACTCCCACCTCCACATGCTATCAGTCCATTTTATGTAATACTTGAATTTGAGAAAAAAAAATCAGCACTTGCAGTACTTGATGGTATCGCAATAATAATTAAATTTGGAGGAAATGGGTGAAATACTACTTATGCTAATGTTAGGAGCATTTCATTTTATAGTCAGTGAGTATCACATTATGCAGAAGACAGTAATGTCAACAAAGACAGTGTGGTGAACTATTTCCTTGTTATATTGAGGAAGGAAATGATTCTGACAGGTCTGTACCTGAGAGTTAAGAGATAATGATCTAAGATATGTTTACATTCCTTAGCACAGGTAATTCAGCTTCCAGATTGTTCAAGGGGTTTTATGTTGGGGTGTTTTTGTTTGGATTTGAAGGGCTGTTGATGGGGTTTTTTTGGAGGGAAGGGGGACAGAGGTATTTTCTTTGTTTAAATAATAAGAAATTTTCAGAGAAAGTACTAACAAGACTATGTGTCAAAAATCTATTGACACTACCGATAAAAATTCAGAAACAGGAGTTAAAAATACATGTTTCACTTGAATCTATCCTGCCTGTCACCTCTTAATGGGTTAAATGCCCTGTTGGTGTGCCACTACTTTAAAAATGATTTAAAGCTGTCTTCAATGAGCTATCTTTCACAAAGTATGACAAATTCAGTTACTGATAAAAGACTGAAAGATACTGAAATTGCTTTTTTTCTATTTAGAACTAATGCATGAAAGATTGCTTCTTCTAGCTTATGAATATTAAACTTGTTCTTATTTCAGTCTAATAGATTAAAAAAATAGCTTCCTGTTATTAGTCATGATGTTAATGTTTTTATTTTTAATCTTCTCAAGGTATGTGTCCTTTACACATGGATGGATAGTAGTTCTCTCATTTTGCAATGCTTCTTTTTATATTTTTCTCTAGTAATGAAAACTTAGGTATATGTTTTCCTTTTAATTGTCATTAAACTTATGGCATAAAAAAACGTATTTGCCTCGTTATATTTTTCAGTACTCTCCTTGTATAAAATTCAAGAAAAAAGCAAACTACAATTCACCATACCCCAGTAACTTCCTGGAATCTTCCATAAGAAGATTACCTTCCCTCCTCTGACCCCCATCTCGGTAGACCTGTGCTACATTATTGCTAATCCTGCAGCCAATACTGTGAAGAAGTAGAAGCAACAGAATAAGGAAAAATTATTGCATAAATGAGAAGGGAAAAATAACTAAGTCTCCAAGTTATAGCAAATTAGTTTTTAAGTGTCCTAATTAAAATTGTAAATAAATATTATTTTTCTCTATGTTGGCTGTAAAGATTAAGTGAGATAGACTTGTAAAGTGTACTTGGATGCTCTTTCCAAATAAACTTTGTCCCTGTACTTTGAGAGAAAAACAACATAATTTAATACTGTTCAGGCTGGACCTCCATGTCCTCTCCTCCACCATTCAGTGCCTCCTAGGTCCTCTGAATTTCCAGTTAAGTGGACATCTGGGGAGGCATTGCTATCTTAGAACCATAGAATCAGTAAGGTTGGAAAAGACCTTCAAGATCGAGTCCAAATTTTGACTGAACACCACCATGTCAACAAGACCATATCACTGAGTGCCATGTTCAGTTGTTTCTTGAACACTGCTCACTTCCTGAGCAGCCCATGCCAATGTTTAATTACTTTCAGTGAAGAAATCCTAATGTTGAACCTGAACCCCCCTGGTGCAGTTTGAGGCTGTTTCCTCTTGTCCTGTCACTGGTTGTCCGGGAAAAGAGGCTGACCCCCACCTGGCTACACCCTCCTTTCAGGCAGTTGTAGAGGGTGATAAGGTTACCCCTGAGCCTTCTTTTTTCCAGATTTAACAACCCCAGCTCCCTCAACTGCTACTTATAGGACTCAGTCTCTAGACCTTCCATTAGCTCCAGTGCTTGACATGTTCCAGCACCTCAAAGTCTTTCTTGAAGTGAGGGGCCAAGAACTGGAAATAGTATTCAAGGTGAGGCCTCACCAGTGCCAAGTACAGAGACAATCATTTTCATGGTTCTACTGGCATTGATATGTTGTCCTATTTTACCTTGCAAGCTTAAATGCAACGTTTAGCTGTGGGAGTGAGCTCTTTCCTACAAGATCAGCATGACCTTTGGAGTTGTATTTGATGCTCAAAGTAATTTCGGCTAAAATGATTAATAATTTTCGTCTTAAATCATATTACATTTCCACAAAATATGGCCTTTATTTTACCTGTTTTGCTAAACTGTAATTACCTTGGATGATCTCAGTCTTGTGATAAAAGAGATATTTTCCTCCTCCTGACTGTTTTTAAAGCCCAAATAGAACACCTTTCATTTACTTCACTAAAGAGAGGTTTTTGCCTAATTTTTCTGCATCTCTTTATTACTCTGTAGGAGAATGGGTGTCATTGTAGCAGCAGCACTTTGTGTGTACTAAGGAGGAGAGCCATGAAGGAGAGATATCACCACATTATTCAAGATCTGTGTGGGGCACAAAAGCCATAAGCTCTATAGTACTTTCATCTTATGTTTACCTCCTGCTATTTCACATGCCAGTTGTGATGACATGCACAGGGAGGTAGAGTAGTGGAAGTTGGTCAGTGCACTTTGTGGCTGGGACCAGGAGGTGAAACATTATCTTCAGTTTAGTACAGGAATCTTCGGTGGTTTGGGGCTCAGAACGTGATGAAGACAAGCCTCGGTTCCAGATTTCAAATGAAATTTTACACACAACACAGGGTCTAGAAGGATTCCAGTCAATGTCACGGCACTGCTGTTTTGGGTTGAGGTCAGTGGAGTTAAAATGTTGCTTGAATTTTTCATTATTATTTTATTTTTCATCATCACTTTTAATAGAAGTTCTGGTATCCATAACCTGTTGTTCTGTAACAGAAATCTTCTGTAACAGAAATCTTGCTACTTGTGCCATCTTCCCTTGTGCTGATAGCAGAAATGATTGTGTGCTCCCGTTTTTCGTGCTTGCCCTCATTTTGTTTACTTATGTAAATAAGTGTGCATGAGATATAGTAAAGCTATGATGTTCTAAGGGTAGAGGCCTCCTAGGAGGGCATGAACTACTTGCCATGATGGAGAAAAAAACAGAAATATTTGTGCCTAAATGAAGCCTTTCTTCAAGAAGACCTAAATACCTGATGAGCTTTATCTTAAAAAATGAAGGGCTTATTTGACCATCACACATACATGAGACTGTCTAATACACTACCTGGTGTTCCACAGTATTCTTCTGGTTTCCTAAACATTTTTAATGTATCAAGGACTAAGTAGTCTCAATTCAACAAATGTGATTTTTCTTTAAGGCTTTTGTTAATAATACTGCTAATGCTTTTTATTTTTTTTCTTTTTTATTAGAAAAAATATTTTTAAGATCTACTAGACCTTATTTTATTTAGAGATTCAATTACAGACTGTAGATTTTTATTCACTGAGATTAATCATGATTTACACACCCTACAGAGAGATGATAATTTAGTAATATGAATCTAGATAATTAAATTTCTTCATTGCTTCTCCAAATGTACTTCAATTTGAATGACAAACTTTTGGGGAATTGAGGACATTATATTCCTACTCTAATCTTTCCATATCAATATAATTCCAAATCACACTTCCATTCTTAGAAAACCTCTTTTTTTCCTGACACATAGGCATATAATAGAAAGCAGGAAAATAGAAAGCTCTTTTCCTCTTCTTATTCTAAGCTTCAGTAATACTTAAGTATTTTTCTAAGTATTAGTTTATACAAATGAACTGCATGGTTGAAATTCAAGAACTCTTCAGATAGTGTTGTATTGCCTCATGTCTTCTCTCGTTGTTCAAGGCAATCTTTGTTTTAAATTGTGACCCTCACATTTGTATAAGTGTATGAACCATTATATGTACCTAATAATCACTTAGCTTGTAGAACAAGCATAATTTTGTAATAGTTCTTTTCATACTGACCAGAATAAGTATGAAGTATTTCCTTTAAATTTAAAAAAAAAAAAAATCATCAGAGATTTTTTAGTAACTAAAGTCAGGATTTCACAGAGTCCAATTACACTTTACCTGTAACATGGCTTTCCCTTTCACTATCCACTGAGTAACAAAGTATATTTACATCAAGATACTCTAGTACCAGACAGTGAATAGGGAGAATGATATTAATGTTGTGATTAGTGATCACAAAAAAAAATCTTAACAAAGAATCTAAACTCAGAAAATAGTGAAATATCTTTAAATATCAGCTACACTCACACCATTAAATAAGAGTACCCATAGTATAGAAGGAAGTCAAAAGAAGAAAATATGCTTTTTTATGGACACTTTGCCTTCTAATTCAAAATGGTATCAGGTATTATTATGATTTTAAATACTGCAATTCTTCTGTTTTTTTTCAAATACACCGTGTTGAGGATATCATAGATGACTAGATAATTTCCATAAAGTGCTGTTAAGTAAGTGCATTCAATTTTCCTTTATAATTTTAAACCATATGTTAAATTACTTCTTAGAGGTTTCCCTTCTCAGTGTTACTTATCCCAACATTTTACTTTGTGCATATAGTTTATCCTCTGTCTTCTCATTAGCAGTGATTCCATCCAGAATATTTGTTTTAGTCAGTTTTAAATAGCAAGTAATACTTTTTGTCTGGGAAGAAATAATTCACTCTGCCTTGTTCCTGAAAGTTTAAAGTCATTTAGTTCAAAGTTGTATGAGCTCCCTTTCTCATCTGACTGAAATGTTGATAGTTTTCAGTTCAAGAAAGGTCATCCCTCTGTCAGGAAATTTTTGTCAGAAATTCTCAGAGGAATTGCTTTGGCATTGTATAACAAATCCTTAAAGCAAAGCATTTGATAGACAAAATAGGATTTGTTTTCCTTCTGTCAGTTTGAAAGATATTATTATATCAATAGATGAACAGAATCAGAATTTGGGAAGAGCAAAAACCGTAAAACACTGTTCTTTCCTTACTGGTGTTCATAAGGTCATGTTGACAGGAAAGTGGGGACATATAGTTTAAATCTGTGAAGAAGTCTGAGCATTTTGGATCACAAAAAAGAGCTGGATAACAATTTACATTTATTTAACCTGTTTTTCAAGTGCATTTAAACCAAGGTAGACTTTTCATGCCCTTCAGGAGTTTGGTAACTAGGACAGGAAAACACCCTTGGCATACTCCACTGATGAATTCAGATCCTGAACAGACCTGAGAAGAAAACATAAAATAAAAATGTATTTTATTATTACAGTAATTAGTCTCCTTTAATAATCACAAACAAGGTGCAGGCTTTTACTATTACCAAATATTATGCAGCAATCTGCTTAGATTTCATCTGCTACTTATTGTGATTTAATTATTTTAGTGAAGTTGTTCTTGTCTTCCAGTAGGATACATTAGACTCACTTTCAACTTGCTCTTTCTGAAAGTGCTGAATGTCCAAGATTTATGGAGAATAAAGCATGTCTGTTGTAATTTGAGAAGGGTGCCACAGAGCCCCACACTACAGAGTCATTACAGAGCAGAAAAACAATGGTTTAATCCAAAGTATGATGTGAGGATGTCTGAGGTTTCTCTAAATGAATTGAAACATGTAATTGTATGTCCTAGACTGCTGAAGGATAAAATTGATCATCAGACTTAACTGTCATCTTGGTGCTTATATGTGCTTGATATCGTTTAAGCATTTTTGTAAAGAAACAAAACTGATGGAGGACTGGACTGAAAGAATTTGGCCTGAACTTTGGAGCTGGGACTGGCATTCACACACACAGATGAAAGCCCTGGATCTTCTAATGCAGCATGGGGACAGTTGGCGTCTCAGGAAAAAAACTTGATAAAACCCATTGAGCTGAATGGGCTTTCTTGTTTTACTCATTCCAGTGTATGTAAATTAGGTGGCAATTTCCAGGCTTTTAGATTTATATTGTGTATTGCAGATGGATTTTTATTAATTTGATCAGATTATGTCAGAATGATATTAGGGTAAGAGCACCCTAAAGGATTAGACCCCACTATTTGTCTGAAGAGCCTACTCTGCTGACATGAGTCTGAAATAAATCCTCAAATAGCTCAGCATTGTGAGAATATAGTCAGATCTTGATATGCCCCAGAAACAGACACTTTGTCTTCTGGAAATAATGTTGAGGAAGCTGACATGCACAGGAAAATTTAGAGGCCCAAGAGAAGGAGGCAGTTAAGCACAGCTTCTATGGATCTAACTTTTGTATTCAGGTATTTTACATGTTTCATAGGTCTAAAACTTAATCAGGAACCCAATGGAATTCACAGCATGTGAATGGAAGTTTTGTGAGAAAAGATAAATGTATTAAGCATCATAATACATTGTGCCTCAGCAACCCTATCACAAATTACATTTTCAAATAAAATGTGTACAAATTCTAACCAACACGTTACTACTGTAAGCATAAAATAAACAAATATTTTCTTCTGTTTATAAGACATTGGTTCTGTGCCTGATCTCAAAGCAGGTCAAGTAAGCCCTGACCAATTCTGATCCGTGAGATTTAAAACACTGAACGAAAAGGTACTGAGACAAAAAATGACATACCAGGAAACTAGTTCAGTTTGTTTTTCCCTTTTAAGCAGTATAAGTGACAATATGAAAAAAAGCTGAGCAAGCTTTGTGCTATTGCACTGCAATAGCTGCCATTTGGTTTCCACACTTTTGCAGATTATAAGCAAATGCCAGAATTTCTAAGAATTGCTCCTCTGCTGCACAAAGCAACTGTTGTGGCTTTTCTCTTAACTCTGGAAAAGCATGCAAACAAGGCAAGCAGGAAATCATGGGACTTCTTCAGTTTGTTGTCTTTACACTGTCAGACTCCAGTTAAAAACTCAGTGTGACTGGGACAAACAAACTTTAATCGGCTTACTGGAAGCCTCAGTCACAATACTGCCACTGTTCTCATTGTTAACGTTCCTTTGTTTTAAAAAGTCTGAAAGGTTTTCTTTTTCTCCATAATATTCTCTCTTGCTAATACCTGAATTGGAGCAGTATGTGGCTGTGTGCCATATCTCATTTTTATGCTGAGCATACACATTGTGCGACATTCTGAGGCAAACACCTTTACCCTGGAACCCCACAAGTACTCAGTGGGATCTGCTGGCTTTCTCAGCACACAATGCCAAATTATGTTTGAATTTGTCAGCAACTTTTATCACAGTCTCAGGCAAGATGTTACCAGCAGGGTCTTTTCAGTTTCTCTTCTTTAGTGTTCCTTCTTAACATACCCTGAAAAAAACAGCAAGGGCAATTTTTTCTGGGAAAGAAAAATCTCGCAAACATTTAGACCTTCATTAGCCTGTTTACAGTTAGACTCGATTTTAAAAGTCTTTTCCAACCTAAATGATTATTCTAGCAGCTTTGAACTTTTCCATATTGAAAATAGAGATTAGAAATAAATTGATATTTTGACATGACATTTCATTAATACCTTGTCCAATGGCATTAGCATTTTCATATGTTGCTTGGAAATACCAAAAAACACTATATTCTAAGTTGCTTTTTCTATAGCTCTCTCCTCATCAATTAAATTGGGCTAGCCTACATTCAACTAATACTCCTCTCTGCCTTTCTAGTTTCATGCAAAGTCCTGAATCAGTGCTCTTGGGTTTCTAGGCACCATGCAGAAACTGTACACTGTCAAAATTCAACTGCCTGTTACTCCACTCATTTTGCTGTCCATAGCTTTTCATACAAACCTTTAATCAAGAGTTCTGCTGGATTCAGCTTTTCAGAGAAGCTCCATGAGGGATTATTGCTTTCTTGACCCAGATCATGTTGTCATGAGTGAAATGACACTTCTTTGCTATCATAGCTGAGGTATCCTTGCAAAGAGCCAGAACCTGAATTTTTCAGGATAGGGAAAGTCAAACTCAAATGTAGGTTACCTGTCTCCACAGTTACGCTGTATTTTAACTGGTGTTTCTAGGATTATGCCTTTAAACTTTACTAATATGCACTTTGTTAAAATGTCTGGGAGTTTTTAGGTCTTAAAGAATAAAATCCTATTTTTCTTCTGTGAGGTTTTATGAGGTAATCGGCAGCCAGGTCAGCAACAATGCAGTCAGTCTAAATCTGGGTAGACTCTCTCTTAGCATCTTCTCTGCTCTCTTGAGAGTTTTACTGAAGGAACTGAATGCTGGATTGACTCCTTTCCATCTTTACAATCATGTGGCACTCTTTAGTGCTTTCAGATTTGTTAAACTTTAGTAACTATCATCACTGAAAGGAATTTCAATGAAATATATGCAAAGGGGCTTTTCCTACCACTGACATTTTACTTTTTACATTACTCTACAAACTTCTCAAGAGAGTTTGCTTGAATGACTGATGCAGGTACAATTGAAATTGTTTAAGAACAGCAAGTTGTGTTTCTTGAAATAATGTTTTTAGCTTTCCTTTTCCCCAGTCTTCACCCATTCATTTTGCCTGAATGTGTTTGAAAAGCATGTTGATGATAGAAAAGCATGTTCTAAGCATGAGAATTCACAACAATATATCAAGGACAAGTTGAATGGAGCTCTGATCCAGTACAAATTGTCACTGGACAAGGTGGGGAGGTTAGAACTGGATGATCTTTAAGGTCCCTTTCAACCTTAAAATAATTTTATTATTAGAAATGTGTTGTTCCACATTAGAATCATTCATCTAGGTCTGTATGTAGAATTAAAACACTTTTTGCTTTCACCATGAACTCACATGAACTCACATACAATTCTGCCTGTGAACAGTGTGTGATTTTCTAATACAATTTGCTTTTTCATTGGACATATCAAACATGAAATGCATCCAACAGTGTCTGAGCTTCCAAATTTATATGCAGTCTACACAGAAATTCCTGACTTATCAGAAAGTCCAGCCTTTTTTTTTTTTTTTTTTTTTTTTTCTCCCCAGATGTGCATTATCTCATTTTAGCCGTCAACACAGTGGTAAGTTGTCACTTATCAGGGATCAGAAGTATCCCTGGAGAAGCCATTCCCGCACTGAGGCTTGGAGGCGGCGCGCTCGGTGAGCAACACCGCCATCTAGTGTGACATCAGACCCATCCTGCCCGCGTGGATGGGCGTGAAACCTCCAGCGCCTGCAGCACCGCAAGATGCATCCCTTGGGGTAGGATCTTGGATGTGACAATTTCCAAAGCAAGCCCCACACCTAAGTTTCTTGTACAGACATCCATATGTTCAGAGAAAAGTCTTCTCAGTACTTTTAAAGCACGGAAATATGACATTCAGCTCATGGTAATTTTAAAATGTGTGAGCTTGTGTAGGCTTTTGTTTGGGTTTGTGGGGTTTTTTTGCAAATATTACATTTTTTTCCTCACCTACAGAGTGCTTTAACTGCCATAATACATTTTTCACCTATCTTTCTGGCCTAACAAATTTAATGTCTTATTCAGATACCTCCATTTTTTGCTGCATCCTTGACCTTGTCCAGTAATTTTCCTCTTTTCTATCTATAATGACTGAACAGTCAAACTCTGTCATTGTATAATCTACTAAAGCAATTTGCTCTTTCAGTGAGTTTTACCTGACTGTTATTGCTGTATTTTCCCTGCCAGTAGGATGGTAAATATGACGTTTTCCATGACTAGTAAAAGGCTACAGATTTTGTGTTGACCTGATTGTGCAGTGCTCAGGATTTGTCTGGACTTGCCTTGGCCTGAGCTACTTTTATCACCTTTCTATACTTCTCTGTTGGTCTAATTCCTAGCTTTAGTTACCCCTGCGGATAGAGTTGACTGTAAAGGTCTGACTAGGTTATTCACTCTTTGCCTAAAGACCAGTAGCCCCTTATGGCAAATAAAGTTGAGAGAGGCCATGGTGCAGTCTTCAAACTTTAGCTGGGAATCAATGAATGAAGCAGACCGTGATAAAAAAGCATATAAAGGTAGTCCCAGCTGAATGCCAGCAGTGAGGCAGAAGGGATCCTGTACGCACACCTAAACTGAAACCCTATTTGGAAACACCTCAGGATACTGATGGTCTGCCACCACTTCCATGCTTGATGCAGATAAATAAAATCGACCCTGTAACACAACAGATGTGAATAGTGAACACAACACCAGAGAAAAAAGTAGTTGTTAGTTAAGTGTTGAATAACAATCTTAGTGACATCAATAGTAAGGCTTTTCAGTATGAATTTGGACTGTAACTAAGTATTACTGTAGTAAGACCAATCAGTTGGTTCTATTTTATTTAGACTGTTAAGATTATTATTAGGTTAAAAATAAATTCTTGGCTGTGTATGTATCTTTATGGGTTTTTTTTTTTTGGCTGTAACATTTCTTTGAGTATTACATACCCATAACAGGCATTATCAACTCTCCTCAGAACTGAAAAGGTCTATATCATCTTTCATCTAATTTATTTACATTTCATCCTTTCACTATTCCTGAAAACAAAATTAGTCTGCAAGACCTGTCTGCAACTTCCTCCTATTGAATAGTTAAAATTGATTATATAACACACCAATACTAAAGGAGAAAACACTGGAAAAACATTTTGGACTGTAAAGCACTTATTAGTTTTGGTTTACAAAACCCCTGGAATAAAATCTAGGTTTTCTATGAGATCTGTAGTGACAATTCTATCTCATTTGATCTAATTTCTCATAATAGCATAATCTGCATCTTCTATTAGTTAGAGACATAAGTGGCAGCACTAAGAATCAAATGCTGAGCTACCTGAATTATATCTTCCCCAGCTACACCATTTGTGGCTTTAAAGGGTTTTAAAGTGATGTTAAAAATTCGTTTTTTTAAACATTTTATCTAAATGAAATATTTTTTATAAATTCCACAGATTTATACAAATGGCTTATTTTATTTTGACTCCAGTTCTTTAGTCGTCCCACTATTTGAAAAGAAATAAATATATTAATTAAAATGATATTTTTAAAAATGAAAGTCTATGCAGTTTTCATAAGGATAAAAGTTTAGAGGATAATTATTTTCAAGAACAAAGAATTTCAGGTATGAAACATAGTTCTATCCCTTTGTCATACACAAGTCAAAAAGCCAGTGTGTGTAGCTCTTGAGAATATTAAGATATTTTCTCAAAACTTTCTTAGGGTCTTAACATCTTCTACATGTGTATTCTAGGAGATAATGCTATATTCTAGAAAATATCTGCTGTTGGGTTCCTAAGGCTCCTGGGTAGCATGAATTCAATCACATATTTCAAGAAGGAGCCATTAACAAGAGGTTTGTCATACGCTGTAAACTCTTTCTCTGGAAGAACTTTACAATAACTTTGCTTGGCATTTGCAATTACTGTCATGTTGAATAATTCATCATCTTCTTTCTCAGACTTTGCTGAACAACTGTCCTAAAATTCTCAGCACTGTACCACAACTAGAAACAGTGTAGTAGTTCTCAGGAATTTTCAACGCAATAATTATTTACCTATATACCTACCTACCTACCTTTTGGCCCTGCCTCTGAAATTAAAGATGGGCAGAGGGTAGGGATCGGATGCAAAGAGAGGCAGAATGTTCAGGATCTTTTTATGCTGTTGAGGATGGAAATTGAGCTTCTGGATTTTCAATTCTTTGTAATTTACTACCATACGCAAAAAAATAACAACTACAAATTTGCATGAGAAAGACAATAATTTTCCAGAAAAACAAAGGTATTGCTCCTACAACAAAATACTTTTGTCCTCTAAATTTGCCTCACTCTTGCATCAAGGTAGAAATTTCTGCAAACCCTGACACTAATCTGTAGTTAAAAATTATTTAGCCAATGCCCCAGAATTCAATCTAACTGAGGTCATCTGCCTCACAACTTTTTGGTTCCAGGTAGCATAAGCAAAATTACTTGTATTCACTTTTTTGGAGCTACCAATGAAACATGTCTGAACAACCAGACCAAAAAACCCCAATGAAACCAGACAGGATCTTTTGCAGAAATGAAGTTACACAGCAGAAAAGTTGCCTCATAGATGAACTTCCAAGTCTCCTTTACCACGAGGAAATTAGGAACCAGGATGGTTCTTTTAATCTATTGTTGGTGAGTTGAATTTGAGGTGATTTTTCTTATTATTAATACTGTAGTATTCAAACTTTATTTGGACAAGTGACAAGTTAGAAATCTCCTTAACAGAAGGTGCCTGAGTTCTCAGAAACCCTATAGAATTTGTGGAGTATCAAAGAGAAGGGTTAAGTCAGAACATTCAGATATGAAACTTGCTGCAAGTGCTAGCTGTAATGGCATCCTGCAAACCTGTCACTCAGATTATTCCTTTAAATAAAAGTATATATATATTTTTAGAGTGACATTTGTAACAACCTCTTTCTTGTTCACAATCATATATTTTATTCTGTATGATCCTAACTTCCTTCTTTCCCCAGCTGTCTCAGAGACTTCTGTTTCACCAGCAATTTTCCAGAGCACTGTCTTTAAAGAAAAATCAAAAAATGTCACAAACCGTGACTTGCCTAACACATTCTTGATATTTTGAAAATATGGTTAATCCTAATTTCATGAAACTGATTCCAGACAATTTCAAAATCAGAAGACCTTTTGTGATAAATGCAAATTTTTCCTTTCTGATCTGATTCCTCTGTTTATATACTGCTTCTTGATCAAAAATTCAGACCTATTTTTTTTTTCAATAGGTATTAAAAATAATGCTATAGATTCGGTCTCTAGTTCAGAAAACCCCTACATTCTAATAAAAAGATGGAAAAGGTTTCTCTACTTGCCCATTTCTTAACAATTATTACATTCTGCTACTAAAGCAGTACATGATATTAGATTAATCTTTGCTATGAGTCTGTAAGAGTTCTTACAATAACTAGAGCACAAGATAAACTGATTTCAGCCTTCTCCCATTAGCCTAAACTATGATACCACATATGAAATTTGTGGCATCAAAAAAAAAAACTATTATATTTTTATGCTACTAAAGTCATACTGTATTATAGCATTATCATATTTGAATTTTCACTAAGGAATTTGGCTTTTTTAGCAAAGTATTTGCTAATCTTTGCTTACTGTCTTTCAACAGTGCAGTAGGGAGGGGAGGTATCAGACCTACTTTCTCACAAAATCTTTCTGTTTCTCAGAAATTATTTCAAACATGTTGCAGCCTTATTCAGTGTGACCAAAATATCAAAAGAACCTTTGTCATTGACAACAAAAAAAAAACCCAATGAAAATTTTTACTCTGCCATAGTGACTCCCTTTATTTATAAAATGCTTTATTGTCCTGTTGGGATGCCAGTGAGATGCTTCATAAATGATCATTTACATAATGATTCCCCTACCCATCATTATGATTAGCAGTACCAGTTGGTTAGGGTGTTTTCTTTTATGGCTAATGCAAATGCTTTGCTCCTTAGGAGAAATTTGTTGATAACATTCCTACAGCAGTGCACAACTAAAAAATATTTTTTCCCTCAGACCGTTTTCAAGATTTGATTTTTTTTAGAAGACATGCAAAGAAATGTTTTAACAAAGCACTTCAGAATTCTCTCTAGTCCAGCCTCATATTTGCACTTGCAGTTTGAGAGCATTGTTATCCTTCACTCAGGTGTGCAAGCTGCCCACCAGGTGAGGGAGTCCTTTCCTTTTGGCAGCTGAACATGGAATGGAGCAGCTGCAAGGCAGTAAGTGAGCAATTGCAACAGGAACTGCTTGCGACAACTTTAGCTTTACTCAGAACTAAGAAAAAGCAAATATTTGGACCAAGATCTTCTGCAGCTACGTGGAAATCCTTGCCTATGTCTTTTATCTTTGTTGAGTTTTCAACTACTATCTAGAGCCAAGAAACATTTGCTCTGCTGAAACCAATGAATTTCCATTGAATGTTTGAGTCTGAAAAGATAGGGGTTTATTTTATGCATTCACATTTTTCTTAATTAAATACATTTTCTAACAGATATAGTATCTTTATATGTCTAAATAGTTCACTTGTTACTGACAAGCAGAATTAAATTTGTGTCCATTTTTTCTATTACACAAAGAATGAGGATTTGGAAATTAATCCATTTAGTTTTTTTCTCTCTGTAAATCAATAATTTTTGAAGAAAGTAAAGATGTAAGAATATCCTGGGACTACAAGCTAGACAGAACTTTGAGACTGATCTGCCTGAAATTTATTAAACTAGCATTCATTTAAACATTGGTGGCAATGAATTTCTTTCAACAAAATCATCAATCAGCATATAGAGAAAAACAACAAAAAAGTTATTTTCATCCCAAAACTCCACTTTGCCCTTCTTTTCCCCACTGTTTATTAGTTCTGGTTCCTATTCCCAGCTCTTCTTTCCAAATCTCCTTATCCACACCTGTGATATGTTTGTTTCCTGGGGGTTGTTCAGGTACATTGAGAAAGAATGAGGACTCCTTTCTCTCTGGGAGAAGAGCTTGTTCCACAGATTTGGCTTAATGTCCAAGAACAGGCTATACCACAAGTCTTGAAAATTCCCTCCCCCCCTCAATCTGACTGCTCTTTTTCTGATCAACTGTCATACAAGAAACAAAGTGTACAGCTACAGATGAGTTACAAAGACCCTTTCTGACGCAGCAGGATGCTAAGGTAATTGCATGATGAATTTTATGTCTTTTCTTTAGAGAGCAAAACTAATCATTTAACTAGAACTAGAAACTTCAAGTGTATTTAAAATGTGCAAAGAGGTCTGTAGTGATGGATAGACATCTATATGGGCTGCTGACTTTAATGGTGTTCTTATTAGTTCTGAAAAGATGTTTAAGGTGAGATATTGTGAAATAGATTTTGGCAGGTTTTGCATTAACCTTATACCTCAAACTTTATGCACCTCCTGTATGTTTGCAGATTGTTTATCTTTCTTTACATAATTTAAACTGGAAACTGGCAGTGATGAAATATGAACAGGTTATTCTTAGAAGTTTTTCTGTTTCTAAGTAGTTTCAAATGGTGTGGAAGACTCTTTAAGTACAACAGTCACACTATTGATAGCTTGGTGATTTAGAACTGAGTCTGTGAGTGTAGTTGGCAATCTGTCTTCAAGCAATGGGAGATTTAAACAAGAACAGAGAAAAATACTGGTAATGAAATAATTTGGTGTGTTGCTAATTGGATAAAAAATGGATACTTTGGTGGTACTAGAAGTTATTTTTGTGTGGGAGTAAAGTCAGATAAATGCTTCATTGTGAATGAGAGAACATAATTATCTGGCTTGTAATAGCCAAAGAAGTATCTGAGAAACCAAAAATACTGAAATAGTTTCTTCTCTCTTGTTCTCTAAATGTTTGTGTCAGTTTGATGATAAATTGTGTGTCCTGGTTGAATTCAGCTGTGATGAGGTTCTTTCTTTTAGAAAACTAATTCTAACTGTTTGTTTGTTTTGATATGCAATGTTATATCAGACTGTTTGGTATAGCAGTAGTCCACTCAAAACACCATGTAGGTGTGGAATGATATAATGTAAAATGTTATTTTTCAACTAACAGTTATCAGTCATGCACTTGGACATAATGTCCTATCTATTGTTCCCCAGAAAGATTTTTTTTTTTGTGGTCTAGGGATTCTTAGCCTTGTGGGCAAATTAGAGGCACAAATAAGATGCAAAAGAGTGAAATCTGCAAAGGTGATGATAAGCTTGTTCACCTCTGAGGTGGCACATGGGATCACAGAAGGGGTCTTTGTAGGAAACTCTGGAACTGTGCAGTGTTCTGACAATATCTGCAATTAAATAAAAATATTAAAAATTTATAGTTAAAAGAATAAGCATGATGGCTATGTATATATTCTTTGGAAAATGGAGGGGGGAAAATGTTTTGTTAGTTTCTGTGTTTTAAGGGGATCTGAATAAAGGAATAAAGAAAAAATGGACAAAACTTCATTAGATAAGTTGCGAAAGCCAAAATACAGTGCATAAACCTTGCCAAATGTAATGAAAATGAGGAAAAGCATAAAGCTGTTATATAGTGTGGTCAAGACCACAAGTAATCTGGATCAAATCCAAACAATTGTTATTTTTGCATTAACATACTGATGTGAATAAAAGGGGCTTACTGGGAAAGGAATTAGAAATTTTGCTGTATAACTAGTTAGAGAAGACGTTTCCCTTAGGAAAAACTGCAGTCATAAGAATGTTTTACTAAAGCTGATGAGATCTCTTTTGTGTACAACTTGAGAGTTGAACTCCAAGTCGAACTCTGAAGGAAGACAGTAAGAATAATAATAAAATTGAATACTTATATTGTGGTTTGAGAGACAAATAACTTTTTGGTTTTCTTAGTTTGGTATAAAAACAGTTGAAAGGGGATGTGTATTCTCCTAAGTTTCAAAAGTAGAAAGTTAATGGTGATTAGGGTAAAGAACAACTGTGATGGAAAAGTTAGCAGTTATATAGTCTGCACAAGCACATTTAGGCTGAACTCTGGAAGTCTGTGGTGAAGGTGGTGAAATGGCTTTGTGGCTGGAGTTATGAGGGAACACAGGCTGAACATTTTAAGTTTGGTGGGAACTTTTTTTGAATTAATGATGAAATTTGTTTACCACATCTGAGGGACTGGGTTGAAGGATCAGAAATATAACACTGGATAAATGCAAATGTTCTCTGTAGTGCTTTGGAGGCTAATCACACTCTTTAACATCTAAAGATAAACCAGTTTCCTAAGAATTGTGCCAATATTATACATTTTCCACCAGTTTACACAGGTTTTGAATTTTTCTGTGGAATTATTATCATAATATTTGTGAATTTGGTCCATTCTTAAAGTAAAAAAATGTCCATTTCCTCCTTTATCTCTTTTCCCTTTTCCACATTTTTCCATCTGGAATCATCTGGGTATAGCCATGGTCAAGGAATAAATGAACTGAATTCCTTTCTTTGTGCTTCTTCCTTTGAAAGTGTCTAGATAGGACAGATATTTAAATATATCCTGCTGAAAACACTTAGGCTTTTGTACTGGTAATGGTCTCTCCTTGTAGCACATTGCTTTCCTTTCATGAGCAGAGGTTGCAGCATTTCTTGTTTCTAAAGAAAGTGTGTCAACTTCACAGATGAAATGCATAAGTTCAAGAGAACATATTCTGAGAATTCTTTAAAATTCCACTTAGATATACCCCTTAACCATAGCAGGCCAAAAACAGTCACAAAGCTGCCTTTCAAATTACAAGGAGAAGAAAAAATTAAAATTAAAAGCGAGTTCCAAGACCATTATATATAGAGTATATTCTTTGCAGAAAAGTGCTGTAGCTCCTATGGAAGGAAAAAAGAGAGCCTCAGATGACAATATCACTTATGTAGAGCATGCAGCTTAATCTTTCATTAAGCATCTTGAGGCAATGTCATGATACTGTATCTAAGCATCCCATATTGTATTCAAGTATTTGAAATATTTTTTAAGCATATATAAATGGTATGCAAGACTTGAATAAAACTTTTTGTTTACAATTGCATAACATAAAATACATTTAAAATATTTTCAGAATGAAAGAAGGGAAGAGCTTGAATTTCCTGTGTTTTTTCTTTTTTTATTAAATCATCTCATGGATAAGGATGCAGATTACAATAGCAGGGCAAAGTAAAATGATAAAAGCATTTGCTGGCTAAAAGTGAAATGAATAACAGGTCAAATAATTGTGTTCTTTGACAGAGATTCCAGCCTATAAGTGTGTATGGGTTGGTTTGGTTTTTTTTTTAAACATTTGCAGTATCAAATAAGCAGTTAAGATCTACCCAATAGGATCTAGAATGAGCTATAGTGGTGACTAGTCAGCCTCATAGCTCTGCCTGTTTAAACTCTATAATGGAAGTTCAGAAACCTAGCTCCAATGAAAATGCCTGATTTTGGATAAACCATCTCTTTTTCCAGAATGCATTGGGTTGTGCAAAGCATATGGTTTGGGGAGAACAAATGTTCAATGGGAGGAACATGATGAAGTCAGACTGTTAAAACATTAATTTGGAAACAAGACTATGGTCCTTAGTTTTTTTTCTTTTTGGACAGCATTTGGTTTTGGACCCTCAGGACAATGAATGGGTGCTCAAATTGGGCTATAACTTTTTAAATGTATTTTCCTCAGAAGTTCAAAGTTATCATATTTGTTCTAATGTAAGATGAACAATTTGCTATTTTCTCATGAAACTATACTTCTGTCCTCCAGGCAGCCCTGGAGGACAGTGAAAGATTGGTATCTCAAAACTTTTAAAATAATCTACATTATTGCTGGCAGCTCTGACAGAAAGAACACTATTAGTTGAGTCCCACAGGATGTGTTAGTAGACCAACCAATCCCATAGTGTGAACATATTTATCATCCTCATTGGTTTTGAGATTATGAAATGGACAATTCCAGAGGGCATTGGTTCTGTTTCTGCAAATAGAAGCTCCAACAATAAGACCTTGCCCAGTGCACAAAGGTAAACATCGGTGTAATTTCTGAACAGTTAAGAAATGTATTAAAGAAATGAAAAAATATGTTAAAGAAATGTGTTAAACAGATAAAGAAACTTGGTTTACCATAAATTAAAATAATCCTTCAATGCACTCAGCTCTTTGGATCCAGATTTATGTTTTAATCACTATTCAAAAAATAACAGAGCTCCCGGTTAATTAAAAACCCCTTGTATTACAATAATTTTATTACTTTCAAATTCTTTTTGCTATTAATAATTTCTTTGCTTGCTTTGATTAGAGGGTTAAATTCTGCTTAGCTAGGTTTTGCTGGACCAGAGCAAAGAATTTACTAATGAAATAAGGAAATAACACCCTTTAATTCTGATTATAACACACAGGGAAAAAATCTTCTGAGTAGCCAAAATCTTTATTCCATAATGTTAGCTGGAAATGCCACAAGAACTCATTAGATCAATGGTTTAGAAGAAATTAAAATGTTTATTTGTAGAATCTTATCACTTCTGATCTACTATTGAAACAAGGGATGGAAATTCAAGGCTATAAGGACATACTGTGGGGGGAAAAAAACCCCAAACTAAACATAAACATGCAAAACACACCCTCTCTACAAGAAAACAAGCAGTAAAACAAACAAACCACCCTGAGTTATTCAAGTCTGTTATATTTAAGCAGAACATCGCATACACACATAAATTTACTAAGGATTTATGAAAACATTTGGCTTTTCAATCTTACCTAGTTCTTCGAGCTCTAAAATATTAACAGGTATTTTGCTTTTAGCACAGCACCTGAAGTTCTATCACATTTTTAGTACTAAAGTATGACTTAGTTAGAAAAGAGGGCCATGTACTGGCATTGCCGAAGTTATTACAAATGCCATTCTTGGGCTATGTATAAACATTTTTCTCTGTGGAACTGTAGGTTTTTCCTTTTTACTTGCCTCTATTTTACATGACTAATTCATACATCAGAGATGCTAGTGCATATTTAACTCTTCTTAGCCACTGAGGGGTTAGGCAATGTTTTCTTATGTGCAGAAACACTTCTATAATACAGAAGATTTTTTTAAATATGTGGTTTGTACAAATGCCATTAAGGAAAGGAGAGTGCATGCAATTTCTGAAGAGCCTTTTTAGGTTTTTCAAATATATTTGTGAAGTAATTATAACCTGATTGCAGTAACTGAGCATATATCATAGTAAAATGTCACAGTATAATGGTACTGAATCATTTTAATGAACAAAGCTCATAACATTGTAGATACGAATCAAATCTGAAGTTTAGCAAAGGAGACATCCACTTGGGGATCATAAGTATCATTCAGTGTAAAAATGGTCCTCCACTCTGCTGTATTTTCATTATTTTTCCTTTGAATCCTGTCATCAGAACCACCTTCCTTTCAGGTGTGCAAGAACTGATGCCTCTCCCATTGGAGTCTGTCTCTCTTATCCAGCCAGAAGGATCACTTTTAAGTTCCATGAGGTAAGAGGTAGTCTCTCTCTTCCTATGAAGTTAAGTGAGCTGTCAGTTTTAGCCCTTGCTGACTGAGGAGCAGAGAACTCAGATCACAATAGTGCTTCTGATGCACTTGGATGTCAGGAAGAGATTCATTAGAACTAAAATACCACTCTTAAAAGCACAACCTTCTGTGCAGTAGTAGCTCTTGTTCTCTGCTAGCCCTGTGCTTTCACTCCTTGGGATAGCTAGACCACATTTCTACCAGAAAAAGGGCTTTAGTTTTTTATCATAGACCAGGCAGACCTCATGAGGTTAAGTCATGAAAATTGGCGGAACAGTAAATCTCTATAATTTGCTGTATCTAAGCGAGGTCAGAATTAATGCACTGATGCTTCTTGGTACTTTTGTCTTGGTGGCTTTCAATAGGTGTGATTGAGCAGAAGTGTTTCTTACAGCTTTCAGAGTTTGCTAATAAAATTAGAGGCACAATTAAAACCTTTTCCTTCATTTGATTTCTTTTAAACTGTTCAAATATCTCACTAAAATCATAATCTTTTATTTAAAAGAACCTAACATATCAGAGTATATCTGATGTATCTTAGGAGAATTTATAGATGCCATGTAAACTTCATTTTTACAATACTTTAATTTCTAGAGGATTTATAGAAGCATAGATTTTCATTCTGAGACTTAATAAGCCTGTCTCTTCTTATTAAATACCAAAATAATGCAGCAACAGCACAGAAAAAAACATATCTTAGTTTTGTACCCACACATTAATATGAAATATTTTAAGCTGTTTTGTTATTAGCAATGGAGTTTTGAGGTGCCTACTAATCCTCTTAAAATTACTAATTCTTCCTGTGTTTAAGGAACAGCCATTTAAGTCAGTTATGTAGTTTCAGCACTCCAGTTTTCCATGTCTTACCTTGTAAAATCAGGCAAATAGTCTCACAGATATGGCATAAAGAGAAATCCATTGTTGATCATGAAGCAGTGCCAGCTTTGGAATGGGAGATTATTAATATCTAAAATGGACTTACAAGTTTTGTGGCAAACAAACTTTTCTCTGGAGTTTTGCATGCCTTTTAAATGAGGAAAGTCTGAAGACTGCAGTCACCTTGTTCCCGTACACTTGGGAATTGCTGATTATGCTGTATATGTAGTTGTGAAACAGCAATACATCAGATAACCTCATGAGTCTGTCTAAGCTCAAAATCTTTCATTTCTTTGTAGTGAAGGAGTGAAACAAGTTTGCAGCAGTTTTGGGGACACAGCATCTTGGGAAAAGTGGGAGTATGAGAAACTATTGGCAGGCTGAAATTGTTCAAACACAGCTGTCTTTGCTGGAGTTCTGAAAGGGATGTTACACCTGTGAATTGTAAAATTTGCTGCTGATGTTGCTATCAAGACACCTGCTCAGGCATGCAAATAATTGTGAATAAATCAACCTTGGGAATTTAGTGTTCTCTGATGTAATTCAGTTATTTCTTTCACAATGAATTAATTACAGCACCTGGAATCAGTTCTTTTCCAGTCACTAGGAAGTTACAGCAATATTTTCTTCCCCAGAGGTTTTGTACTATTATATTGTATCTTGTTCAACATACTTTTTAAATTTATGCTTTCTAAATTGTTATGATTGTGGTTTCACTATTTGATGTACATGAAATTCTCCTAAAACATAGGAAAACCTGCCAAGTACTCCTTGTTACAAAAAGACTATTCAACTTCTTTCAGTCTGAAGGAATGTGGTAAGAACCCTAGGAAGGAGAATCACCAGTTTAACAGTTTGAGAGCTTTTTGCTAGTTAATGTCAAACACTAACAGATTCTCTTCCTGTACTTATGTCTCACTCTCATCTTTTCTATTGCAGACAACCTAAAATGCTCTACAGAGGCAACTGCTTGACTTTATCAGAGTAATCCTTTACTTTAGTGCTTACAGCCAGGATAGACTTTTTTATTGCTTTTTTTATCTAGAAAACACTGGATGTCGTAGTACTATGAGAACAAATTGTTGTAGAAATCAGAGTTCTTCCCTTAGGTTGATACAACTTGGGATATTTGTGAATATTGGCAGGTTTTATTTACATTCTAATTTCACATAGATATTTTTAGAAAACTTCTAGAATTTTCTGTAGACATGATAAAACTTAGGTTCATATGATTTCTTTTAATTTGCACTTACTCCAGTGTTCATTTGAAGTACAGACCATATTCAAGTGACTTTTTAAAGACTGGTAACTTTTCATGTTGTCAATTCAGACCTATAACAGTGTAAGAAAGCAAAGTTAAATTACAGCTCAGTAAGGCAGGGCCTTTTGTGCTCTTGAACAAAAAGCTGCTAAATTCAGGAGTTAGTAAACTCAGAGCCTTTTTTCTAACTTGTTGATTCCTGCTTGCTTAAACTAAAGTAACTACATCTTTGTGCTGAGAATTGCCTCTAAGTAAGAAGTGGAGTGAGAATTCTAAAAGTGATTTTTTTTATCAAATATGTTGTTAGGTGTTAGGTGAATGGTACTTTCAGTACTTGCTGAGTACCTGTCTTCCAGAAATCACGCTCAGACTGAAAATCCAAAATCTCTAGTAGTGAAATTGTATGCAGGTTAAAAGGATATTTACTTTCATTCAAGTCTCAATGCCATCAGGAACTAGTCACTGACATTCACTTGCTGCTGTTTTCCACAATGCTGTTTTCCACAGTTGTCATTGAATAAATTTCCAAAGGCATTTATCTAGAGGTGCAATTGGCCTGATTTAAAGGTCTTATGCATAGCACAGGACCTTATTGATGTCCTGTGTCATTGCTGCAGGAAATAATATTGTATTAGCCTTCTAATAAAACAATTAACTTCTATTTTTAGATGACTCTGGAAGGCTCTCCAGAGTTCTTTGTGGCTAAATAATTCTTATCCTAGATCTACAAAATTGTGGTGGGTTAACCTTGGCTGACTGTCAGACCCCCAACCACAGTGCTCTTTTGCTCACTCTCCTCAGCAAGACAGGAAAAGAAAATAAGGTCAAAAAGCTCAGGGGTCAGGATAAAGACAAGGAAATCACCTGCTAAGTACCATCATGGACAAAATAAACTTGACTAGGAAAGATTAATGGTCAATTTCAAATAGAATAGGAAAGTGAGAAAGCCCTCATCCCTCCCTTCTTCTCAGGATCAAATTCACTCCTGGTCCTTTTGCATCCTCTCCCACCAAGCATCAGTGTGGATATCTGCTTTGTGTTCCTTGTCTATGGGTTGCTGTTGGATAAGCACCTCCATACTGCCTACATGGGCTGCAGGTTGATCCCTGTTCTGGTGCCTGGAGAACCTCCTCCCATACCTACACTGACATTGGTATCTGCAGGGCTTTTTTGCTCACATTTTTTTCACTCTCCATCTCATAACTGGCATGCAGCACTTTTTGCCCTTTCTTAAATACATTATCACAAGGGATAATGTGTTTAAGCAATACATTTTCCCTTAATAATGTATTGTTGACGGGCTCAACTTTGAACAGCAGTGAAGCTGGCTGGGACTGGTTCTGTCTATGGGGGTGGCTCCTGTTCTCTTGTCACAAAAGGCACCCTGGCAGGTCCCCACAATCACAAACTTGTCGTCTAATCCATTAATAACTTCTACTGAGTAGTATAAGGCTTTTCTTTATCTGCTTTCTGCTGTGACACTTTCCCTGTGGAGCAGTAAAAGTGAACTGGCAAATACCTGTGTGACCTAATGTTTGATATAAACACTTAAAGCAGCAAACTTTTCAAAGGATATTTTTCTTGCATTTTCCCAGTTCATGAAGGAACTGTTTAGTACTTTCTGTAAATTAGATTTAAGTATCACTGAAGAATATGTGAAAAAAGAGTACTGTAGGGATTAAACACCATATCTCCTGTAACCTTGTTAAGAGGTTCCTAGGTAAATTAAAGTTACAGGCTTTCCTTTGATTATAATAAAGCACTTTTAAAAATGTGGCTGTGCTCACCTGAAGTTTGACTGAAGAACTTATAACAATTAAATTTCCTGATGTGGTATTGTAATTATACATATGTATACATAACAGCAACATGAGTTTTCTTCCAATTTCCAGATTTCATTGAATAAATTAATTTTACAGCTAAGACACTGAAAATGGTTGAAATTATATTGTATTTATTAAAAATATTCTATAGCAGTAGAAGAAATGACTTGTAGTTTATAAATGTTATTAAAGTAAACCAACTCTGAAATTTTGAAAATTACTATACCACTTCCTGTTAAAAACAAAGTATGTTAAATCAAAGAGTGTGCTCTTAATATTGCAATCACACATAAGCACCCATTAGAACAACTGCACTTTATTATTAATTCTTATAAATAATGGAAGTTTTACAAAGCTTTTAGGTATGGTAGTAGAAAGTTTCATCAACTATGACAGTTATGGATTGCTAAAAATTCTTGCGCATTGAAAACTGAAGGTCATACCAGCTATTCCAGTGGTAGTTCTAAAACATTAAATAGACCTGCTTCTATAAAATAATGTTTTCATAGGATATGCCTCACTTCTTTCTCCATTTAGGAGTGATTACCTTTATTTGATTAGTTGAGTCTGCTAGAGTAGATATACTATTTCACTGAATGAAATGGGCATGGAATGCCCATGCAGCTGCACTGCTGCATGAAGAGTCCTTAGCAGTCCTAGCTGCAGGAAACTCATACCATGATACTCTGTATGTGCTTCTTTTTGCTGTTTAGTCCTATTTCATGGTATTTATTTCAGAACTCCAATGAGTTTGCTGAGCAGTTATTTATAAATCTCTCAAGCGCACCCTGACAATAGGGAATTGAAGAAAGAAGTGAACGGAAGACAAACAATATCATAGATTATCCTGAGTTGGAAGGGTCTGACTAGGATCATCGGTTCCAATTCCTGGCTCTGCACAGAACACCCCAAGTGTCACACCATGTGCCTGAGAGCATTGTCCACATGGTTTTTAAACTCTCTCAGGCTTGGCACTGTGACCACTTCCCTAGGGAGCCTGTTCCAGTGCCCAGCCATCCTCTGTGTGAAAGGCTTTCCTTATATCTAACCTAAACTTCCTCTGACACAGCTTTGTGCTTCTCCCTTGGATATGGAATCATATCTTGTACATACTTGAGACTTCCAATATCTATTATGGGAGACATGGCAACATCTTATTCCTTCATGAAACCACTTCTTTATTTTCACTTTACGAATGTAAAAACTTCAAGTCTCCTTTGTATATATCACCACAGGATCTCTATGATACAAAGCTTTATGTTTTTCTATGTCTCTCTGAAACCCTGATGCGAGGAACAGCTTTGAGCTGTGAGCAAAATAAACGCTTCCTTTTTTTGTTTCATCCCTTTTTTTGTTTCATCCCTTTTTTTGTATAAATATTTCTGTGAATGTTTTTTGCACTTTATGCACTGATTTACGCATCATGCAACTTCTGTTTGACCAAGGGATGAGCAATAGGAATGGCTTTTACACTGGGGTCTCCTCTTTGTCACCAAGTGAGGGTTACAAGTAACAGCACATAAGTGCTTACAAAAAAAGCCAATCGTCCTTACATAATTTTGACTAAGAATGAGTTAATGAAGTATTTCATTTGGCTTTACAGACAAAACAAGCATTTAAACCAAAACTCTTTATTGGCCAAGAATTCTGATTTTCTTGAAATGTGCAGAGGACTCTAAAAGAGACGCTTGTTGGCTCGTGTTTTAGATGTTACTGACAAACAAAACATTTTCAGACCCCTGAATAGTTCCACTCTACAGGCTATATCCTCTTCTGGTGACAGCATTGAGTAAACAACCACATTTAATTGATGTTCTGGGATCTCTGTAAATCTCAATGGTGAATGACAGTAAACATAGTCTCCACAGAATTTCTAAGCATATCGTAACTTACCATCAGTGATGACAGCAACAACAAAAGATTCAAGACTAATTGAAAATAAGATTTCCCAGAACTCAGCAGCACTTACTTTAGACCAGCTTTCCATGAGACAGAAAATGTAATACTTATTTTATCATTTAATTAGAGTTCTCTGCTTATTTTAAGTGAAAACTCCACTTCTTTTAGTCTTCAGATCGGCTAGAGACAGTGTTCTTAGAGTTTTAACCTGTCCTGGAGATAAGCATGCAGAACAGACTTACATTTAAAAATGAAGCAGGAAGCTTGAGAAATAAATACAGAATAGCTGAGCCAGATTAATTAGTCATCTTATGTCACTGGTGTCAGGTACCACACCTCATTATTCCTTATTGATAGTTTTGCTAGTGCTGGACAGGACAGCATCAGCAACGGGTACATACCTCTACCTTAGGTGGCTTTAGTAACTCATCCATGGAATTTGCCAATTCCTGAGACAAGAAATTCACGAAGACTTATATTGACATGAATAAAAGATGTTTTTTTAACTGTACAAAGGCAATACCTTCAGATATTTTTCACACCTCCACAAAGCCAGTATACTTGAAATGAAAATGTATTCTTCCTCAATATAAAGAAAATTCAACTTGAGAAAAATGTCAGTCTTTGAAGCTATGAGATTTTTTATGGAACACTGTCTTTAATGACTAACACATACCAAAACATAGTTTTCAAGAAGCAGCTATATAAAATAATCCTGCCCATCAGATGTCACAATGTAATATAAGCTTTGGAAAACCGCTTTTACTAGTTAAAAAATGTGACTGATCAAATAAATTTTCAGGTTTGCACATTTTGTCGGTTTGATTGTAGTTGCTGCTGTGTAATCCAAATTCTCCTAGGGTGATTGCAGAGGTTACTGTACCTAGAAAGGCAGAAGAAACTCTTATAGTCAATACACTGCATAATACTCTATTCTACTAAGTTTTTCCTTTTCTACATATTTCCTTTGATGTTCAACAAAACATCTTACAGATTTTTTTCTGTTTGAAAAGTCTTTATAGTTCTCAATACTTCGTAAATACTGAGATGCATGTGTGACTTGTGCTCTAAGTGCGGGTCATATTCTAGGATTGTTTGTTTGGACTTTTATTCAGCAAATGTGTACCAGAACTTGTTACTTTACCAGAATAGAGAATAAAACTGTAGTATGTACCTGGCGGAAAGCTAAAGAGTTTCTAGTTTTGCTCCAAGCTACACTCCAAACTGCTCAGTACACTTCTCAGTGTAAGATGGTGGACACCATGTGCCTGAGATTCATTATTAGTGTTCATTCCTTTAGCCCACAACACTCTAGCTCTACATTTTAAAGGATCTGCCTAAAATTAAATGTTTCACTTCAAATATTCAAGGGGTTCTATTACTTTTGAATGCACAGAGTAATTTTGGAGATCAAGAAACATTCCGTTCCTTTTAACTATTTCTGCAACATCAAAGTAGGAAGCACAGTTGGACAACAAGAGAGATCTTCTGGGCAAATGACTTTGACTAATAATGTAGCAAAAAATTATTAAAATAGAAATAATTCTATTCTACTTTGAAATAAATTTAAAAGAACAGACCCATGTAATTTTTTTTTTTTAATTCAACTGCAAGTATTTTTGAGAATATTTAGGAATGTGACAAATTTAATACCTGAAATAAAGCTTTTCTGTGCCATACTTAAGAAGAAAAACCCTTAAACGACTGTCACACTCTTTCAATTACTTAAGGGCAAATCCTCCTGTCAATTCAAGGTACTAAGGTAATCAGTACCAGTTATAATACAGAAAATGCATATTTTAAACTCTTGTGAAGGAATAAAATGTTGCTATTATGGGTTTTTCTGCTGACCCCTGTGTAAGCAGAGTTCAGGGAGTACATGTGAACTTCGGTGCTCATAGAAAGATTTTTATTGCACTATGTTTGTTGAAAAGACCTTCTTCTTTACCAACATATTTCTTTTGGTTCTGATGTTAATACTGAGGTTACTGAGAAATCATTCCACACAACTGGCTTCTATTATGTTCTGAAAACAGCTGGCATTTGACCATGGATTTTTCTGAGCACCTAATTTACACTTTAGCTTCTAAGTTTTTAAGAGTTGTATTAGGATCTAAATAGTTTCACTATGTGCTTTGTCAAGCACAACAGCTTTCCTAACAATTACAAAGTTTATTTTGACTGCTATTACACTTTAAACTGTCCTTTTATAGTTGTTTTTTTTCTTTTCTTTGTTTGTTGTTTTCTTCTTTTCTTAGAATTATCCATTGTAGCCTCAGATTTTGCCTTCTTTTAATTCAGATAGTCTTCTATCTGTAGGTGCTGGAATTATTTTTTGTTGTTGCTTTTATCACTTCATGTTAAAGTTCATTTCCCAATTTATAGTCATGTAAGTTTCATAAAATGTATTTTAAACAAAGTAGCTTTATAAACAACCTTTTCCACTTCATTCTTTTTTTTCTCTTTAACGAGTAATTTATATGTTTGTAGTGTTGATTAGCATGTAAACCAGTACAAGTGCAACTCTCAACATGTTATGTCTCCACTATGAAAATTCACCTTATCCAATCTTTCAACAAATTGTACAGGACCATCCTTTTATGCATGGCTACTTAGCTTCTTTAAGATGCTTTGGCAATTAATCTTCTTGAAAGCCTTTAGTGTTGGCCAGATATTCCTTATCCATGAACTTAATTATTTTAAATGTTAGTTTGTTGCATCCCGGGCTTGGTACAGATTAGAGGTTCTAATCTGTTAGTTAGCCGGTTCTGTGTACCCCCATATCCCCCGCGATGGTTTGCTCCGGGTCATTTACCATTGAAGCATCTCCGTGCCAGTCTTGTGGCCACCCCCCTGTCCATTCCTGAGAGTTCTGTGTCAGTTACCCCATCCCTGCATTCCCATTCGTCCCGGAGCCCTGTACACACCCCTGTCATGTTCCCGTTGGTTGCCTGTCCCCACTGGGTGAGGGGGCTTCTGCCCGTGTCTGCCCACCCCCTATAAAACACCATGCGCCCCTTTGTTCTGCTGCCATCTTGTCCACAGGGGCGCCGGGAACGGATGCTGCTCTCCACCGCAGCCACCATGCGGCAATAAAAGTTGTCCAGCCAACTGCAGGGTGAGGTGGTCATTCCTTCACCTCTTTATGTCCTCCCAGTGCTGATTACAGAGCGCAGCTAACCCATGTGGTGGCTCAACGCCAGAGGCTCCGAACCAGCAGTAGCCCCAGACTCCCAGATGATACGCCGAGCCTAGCTGGGCTCCCCGAGCTGCCCAGGACCAGGAAAAAGAACACAATGCCGCACTAGTTCCCAAGTCTAATAGTGCTCCTTTATTTTTGAGAAGCCATTCTGACTTTATCCAGTATCATACTAAGCAATGTTTCTTTTTAGATGTGTTTTGTCATTGATGTTGCATTTCTTTTCCCCCTCTTCTGTTAGTTTCTGCTGCTTTTCCCATTGCAGATGGCAAGCTTACAGGAATTAGTTTTACAAATTAATGCCACTTTTTCCCTGTGACACTTTTTGTTATGTCTACCTGGTTACCTGGGTACTATCAAACAGTGCTGTTTTGGTAGCATGTAGCTCAGCAGTTGAGCAGTGGTGACAGTTACTGTGATACAGGAATCACCTTTCTGCTTTTGAAATTGATTCACATATCCAGGTGAGTGAGCTCCGGTTGCAGCTTCACCTCATAGGGAAAAAACACCTGGGAGCTTCCCTGAAGAGATTTGAACCTCACCTTCAACTCTGTAGAGAACTATTTTAGCTTCTGAGGGACCTCAATAGGAACCAGAGCAACAAAGGAGTTGTTCTTCTAGTAGTACTCACCAGTTCAAAATGTTGATTTTTTTGGTTTGTTTGTTTACATGGTGTACTTTGTGGGCTAAGATCTTAGATTTTTTTTACAAGTGGGAATATGCTTTTAATCTTTGAAGAGTATTAGGAAAAAAATCTTCACTGTAAGGGTGAACAGGCCTTGGAACTGGCTGTGCAGAGAAGTGGTGGAATCATCATCCTTGAAAGTTTTCAAATATGTGTGTGACACTAGAAGACATGGCATAGTGGTAAATGTAGTAGTGCTCAGTTAATAATTGGACTCAAGAATCTTAGAGGACTTTTCCAACTTTAACAATCTCATGGATTGTCAGTGAACAAAATATAGCTATGTTAAATACTGTTAGTACTTCAGTGAACAAAATATAGTTATGTGAAGTACCACATACTGTTTTGAATGTCAGTGTGGAAGAAATTGACCTTTATATTTCATTCATGAGACAGAATGCCCTTAGCAAATCCAAGGAAATAATTAGATTTTCTTCCAGATAAACAGAAAAACTTGGTGAAGATGCTAGACAGAGTCACAATTTTGTATAAACTGATTATCAGTAAAGTTCTCCACTTCTTTTCACACTGAGAGACAATGTAATACTTTGCTTTATCATGGTATCTTGGGCCAGTGAATATACAAGTTTTGTTGACTGGGACCTTTTACCATTCAAAGGCTTGAAAACAGCGATCCAAAAATAGAGATATAATCACCAACATGGGTACCATGAAAAGTTTTATCTTATGTATAAGTGAACAAAAAATTGGCTTTGTGCTTATTGCACAGACCAAAGATCTTTCTTAGCTGTGATGCATGTTATGTGTGGGATTTGATCCGTCAAGTCTTTTGGGACTGGGAATTCAAACATGGTTTACCTTAGGACAAAGTTGCAATGCTTTGGCTAAAATTGTACAATCATGTTTTGGCTGTTACTTTTAAATAGAGTTGGTGAAGTTCAGGTGTCATTAGCAAATCTCCTGCTGTTAAATGCACCATGTGAGCATCTGACCTAGTAGGTTATAGTGTCGTGATCTCCCTTGCTCTTCACTTATGACCTGAAATGAAAGCATTACAATATGAGGAGTTATCTGCGTAGTTTGAATGTTTTCAAGTAGAGGAGAAAAATGAAATAGCAACTTTGCTTTAATTATCTTTCTGTTTTTTAGCTGAAAGACCTATCTCACTTTATTTCCTGGAAGCTCTTATGAAAAGAAAACTTTTTGAAAGAAGGGATTTAGACACTGAAGTCCAGAAAAAGATTCAGGGCTATAATCCCCAACTAAATGACCAACATTAAGAAACCTAGGCACTAGAGCAAAATGAAATTTAAGACTCATCTTTCCTGAAGAGCTGTTTCAGCCTTTTCAATAATGTAAGCCATATCTGAAATGCACTGGCCTAAGGATAAAGAGAAAATAACTTATTTATTTCAGGGACCTTGAGGGAGAACAGTTTCTGCAGCAGAAGTGGTTTTGGGGTTGCTAATACATATGGTTCTGAGATGAGTCAGAGAAAGTTGGAAAGGAGCTTCAAAATTACTCTAGGAGGAGACTGGAGGAGACTGGAAACTTTAATGCTCTGTTAAGAATATTAGATCCCTCTGTATTCCACCACCTCCCCAGCTCTGCCAAATCCTTCACTTACCACTCTACAGTTCCTCTCCCACAAACCTACCAAGTTCATGCTACTGTAAAAGCTCTTCTGCCACAGGAAAGGGAAAAGTGTTTTGGGAGGAGGCTGAATTTTGCTGTTACAGCCAGAAGGGTTGAATCACTAATGTCACTTGCAGAGCCACAAAGGAAATATAAGCTTGAGCCACAAACTAATTTTAAACATACTACTCTCCTACATTTCCTGAAGAAACTGGTAAATAAATTAAAAAAATTAAAATAAATTGGGTTTTTTGGCTACTACATCATGGAAGTGAAGTATCTACATTTGTGAATACTCTGTCTTCTGTAATTGGGCTGTTTGTTTTGGGTTTTGTTTTGTGGTGGCTTTTCCCTAAGCACAAGAAGATCTATATTTCACTTTATGCTGGGAGCCAATATAAAAAGTATTCAGCTGGTGAGCAGGCTGACTTGTGGGAAATCCATTTCTAAGTGCCAAGTACTTGGTGGGATGACAATTTCATTGGTGACACACCACAAACACCATAAAGCACATGCAGACTTCAACAGCAGAATCCTGAGCACAGGGGCTTAACTGGAGTATTAGGCAACTGCTGAACGATGTGTTTGTACCTCTGTGCTGGAAGATCCAGTCTTTTCTTCTTTTCTTCTTATGCCATGGTTTACCGCATTGATTTTTTTTTTTTTTTTTTTTTTTTTTTTTAATTACCATGAGAAATAAAGATGTAGGGCTTGACAGAGAATGACTTGTAAAACAGCAGGAATCCATCAGAGAATCACAATCTAGAACTGATTATAGGACTACCTTCCTGAGGATCACATCCCTGGCTGGCTGGAGTTGCACATATGTGGTGTGTCAGCCCTTCAGAACTGTTGAGGAGAATCCAAAACACGTGTCTGTTTTGAAAAAGTCTATGCTGCCTTTGATTTATCAGCTCTATGCAGTAGAACTCATCTGCTCTGAATGTGCATCACCTGAGGTGATCTCCAAGTAGATTAATTATGAGGTTAAGGCAGGCAGTGACAAAAAAATGAACTGTAAAGAGGAGGAAACAAAGAAAACAATGCAAGTAGAATCTTCTAAGCAGCATATAACTCAATTTAGCTCCTTTGGTTAAAATATTTATGTGGCTGCATAGTCATTTGAGCTAAGAAACTTTTAAACTTTTTGTGAGTCATCTCTGATCTTGCATCCAAGGAGATAAAAAGTACACTATGAATAATCTCTGCAGTTTCTGCATTGGTTAAAACCAAGAGATGAATTAAAGACACAGTGATCTTGATTTCAGTTATGGCTTAAAAATCTATAAATATGTATTAGCTGTTGTGTTACAGAAATAGTGAAGAAGTAAAGTTTTTTTTTTTATGCTGAGAGCTTACTCACTTAGAATAAAGATATGAAAGTGCATCAAGGTGGAAAAAAGGTCTAAAAATTGAAGATCATAGAAGAACAAGACTTACCTAACCAACTTTCCTTCTTTTTTATTCAAATGAGAGTATTGAGGAAGAGGTGCTGTTAGGAAGAGGTATAGTCATACTGCTATGGAGTCAGCATAGTTCTGTACTTAGAACTAGAGCAGGTCAATATCTCCTCTGGGAAGAAAATGCAGTTTTAACATGGTAAAGTGAAAGTCTTAGGCTGAATATTTTAATATTACAATATGGCTAGGTTTTTTTTTCTTAACTTCAAGTCGCTAATATTGTACTTTCTTTTACTGCTTCCTACAGCTCCACTCTTGTACCTTTCTTTGTCAATTATTTTCAGTGATTTTCAGCTTGCAATATGGCTTCCTTATATCTTATTACTCACTCTACTACCCTTTGATCTCAGGCAGCAGTTCTAGTCCATCAGTAAATACCAAAGCTAAACTCAGGAAATCTGGGATTCAGATTTGATTTAAGCAATAATTCAATTTAGTGAAGCATAGTTATTAATTCTATTTTTATATATACTTTGCATGAGGTAAAAATAGACTCATGATTACACTTCTTGTGCATATACTGCCACAATTTAAGCAACTTGAGGAAAAAAAATGCAGAGGGTATGGTTTGCATCTTTAAGAATCTGGTCTGCCTGCAGAGCCTTGAAAAACTTAGTGCAAATACTTATGTTGTAGGGAAATAAGATATAAATGGACTGGAGTTTTTATTGTCAACAGGATTATTTCTAGTCCTAGTACAGAATCCTCTATTACAATATACTTTTTCTTGAGAGAAGTGCCATTAGTGAGTCATATATCCCTTTCTGCCTCCATCCAAAAATAATGTACATCAGTTGCTGGAGTGGAATGTTTTGGGGGAAAACGGTCAAGGTTTTTCTTTTTCATATTTGCATTAGTTACCAAGCAAAACATTTATTTGAAGTTAAAGTTCAATAACATAAAACAGAATATAAACTTGATGGTGTCTGAAGTGCAAACAAATTTTTAAAATTCAATAATTTCATATGATTTTTAAGATTTTTTTAAACATTAGTTAATTCAGCAATTATAATAGAAGTTGTCTGTAAGATATAGAAATATTTGACCCCTTGATGATCTTGTAGACAGACCTCATCCAAACCATTTGAACATATACATGTCCGGAATTTTGGTCACACATATTTTAATTTCTCTGGCAGCAGACTTAATTTTATTGGTTTTTTTATATACATTTGCAACTCCAGTTGATCAAACTATTGTGGTTTTGACTGTTTGTTTGTTTGTTTGTTTGTTTGTTTTAAACTATGGTTGTGGACAGTGATGTTAACATGCTGAAAAATTTGGAGTGAAGGTTTTGTCTCTCTGCATCAAATAGGACTTGAAATGCCTTCTTAGATCATTAAATGTAATTCCATACCGACAAAAAGCATGATCTCTTTGATTTATCTCAAAATTATCATTTTGCCCTCTGTGAGATAATATTTCTCTTATATGTAGTGATAAAGAACACTCTGGACCTTTACCATCTTTCAGTGTTTGACAGACTTCCATTCTCTGAAGAGACTTTGTGAACTTTTATAGGTGATCATATGGAGATATTCAGAGTAAAAACAGGGATTCAGCAATGCTGCTTTGTTCAACCTATGATGCAAACACCAAGCTATTAAGGATATCTCCAAAGAATTTTATCACTAAAATGTTGAAGAATGCTTGGCAGATCAAAAAACATAATACACTTTCTAATTAAACAGTTCTGCTTAAGTTATGTGATAAGTAGCGTGTGCACTCGAGTATTTCTGCTCAATGATGCTTTGATAATCCTGGTTTTCTCCTATTGAGTCACTTTATCACATCACATTAACCACCTGGGGAAATTCAAGACCAAAACTAGAATTTTAATAGAACTTTGGGTTTGGCATTGCACTTAATTAAAATACTCAGATGAAGCCCAAGAGTTGTTCTATGAAGGCATTTCCATGCTTCAGTGGAATAAGTCTCCCTTAGAAATGTGTTCTGTGGTGTAAATACTGATGTGCTCTGGGGGTTGTAATGTTGCTCTACTATTCTGCAAAATACTTGGAGGTCAAAGAAAATACCTACATCATAATAGCCTCAGGCAACACTAACAATATCTCAGTTGAAAAGGCACCTTGCATCCAAAGGACTTCAGCTAAAGATTACAGGAGCAATTATATGCAAGTTGTCAGGAGGAGGAAACCATTACATTTTTTCTATAATCTCCCTGAAGAAATTTGAGGGAGGTAACTGAACTGATTAAAAGACTGGTTTGTATTTTGATTTGTAAAAAGTTGCTGAAGTATCGATTTCAAGTATGACAACTTGAGTAAGACTCCTTGTCCTTCAATGTCTTAATTTTCTCACCTGATGAATTCAGTAGATGAAGTTTCTTTTCATTTTGAAGCATGCTATATTTTAGTGCTGGAAAATATTTGTATTACACATATCAATAACAGGGAAAAAAATTCAATTTTAAAAGAACATCAAGCTAAAGCCTGGTACTATATGTGTTCCAACACTTTTTTAAACAATTTCAAAAAGTTATATGTCAAACAAAGAATTCAAACTAAGAAGAGGAATGTTAACCCATCAAATGTATGGAGGAAGAAAGGGAGAAAGAATGTAGAAACAAAGGTAGAATTACAAGAAACTGAGAAAAATGGTGTTAGATAGACAAATATGTCAGAAAGGACACAAAAGGTCCAGAAACATAAGATCATGTTACAGCTGGCAGCCTCCTCTGTTTCTATATTTAACCTCTTGCTTCAGGTGCCCCAAAATTTAGGCTGGTTATAAAGATACTTGAGTCCCCTGTCAGGCTTTAATTTCCAAGAAAACTTTTTGGGTAAACATCTTATTCTACTTAATTTTGAAAGTGATGGAAAGTGATGTGCTAAAAAAACCAAAACACCCAGAAACAGTGTTTTCATGGGGAAAACAATTTACTAATAACAACAGTCTATAGATTATATCTTGTCACTTGATATGCACTAAAACCACATTGTACCCAATGGGTCTCCTGACAATCCTGGCTGTCTACAAAAAATGTCTCTGTATAACCTGAAAATTGAAAGTCATCAAATGCTTCTTAACATCACATAAAAGACTTCAAGGACTTTTTTTTTTTCTACTGAAGTCCTTAAGTCACAAATAAAGAGGAAGATAAGTTTTTTTGATTATTGTATTTGCAACTAAAATGTGTGTGCTTACTTTTACACGCAATATTATGTAATTAAGCAATATTACATAATAATGCATAATTAATATTACATAATTAAGCAGTAAAAGCAATATTGCATAATTTTTCTTTTATATCGCTTGACCTATGGCCACATCAGCTTGATGTTTAATAATTTTAGGTGAGTTTTTTAAAACCATAAGAGAAGCAACATATATTTTAACACATTCATTCATATTAATAAAACATGGAGATATCATGTTCTTTACTATGTGTCTTTGTGCTTTCTTCAGATTGGTCCTGTGATTCACATTTTTTGAAGGTTTGGGTCTAAATCTTTTATTTATTTATTTTTACTTTTTAAACTGAACCTTACTCCATGGGATTATTTTTCCATCTGTGTTCAGTTGCTGGTCTATATACAAAAACCTGTGAAGGCTTTAGATGTTTTCAGAATCCTGTGATTAATTCTTTAGTAAGCAAATCTCAGGCATAGATGAATCCTTGAATCCTTACTTCAAAATAGTGTGCAATGATTATTTTTAACTTGATTTTTCTTATGTAATCTCATTATAACAAGTGAACTAGTAGGAAAATGACTTAACAATCAACTGTGACTGATGATTATTTAAAAATAGCTTTACACTGAAAATATTATTTTCAATGTTTAATGGAAAATAAAGGTCACCATTAACACGGGCTAAAAGGGACAGGGACTATATATGGAAGCTAAAAGAAATGCCCTGTAAAGTAATGCCAGATTAAGTTTTTGTCTGCTCGTACTAGTGACAAAAGAAATATAAAATTTAAATTATAGAACAAAACCAGATTATCTCTTAATGGATGTAAGTTTGTTAAAATTTGTATACAAATTAGTCATAGAAATAGAATAGATTCTAGCAACTTAATGTATTCATAGGAAGTATGCCTTACTAAGTATAATGCAAAACTAATATAATAGATGTGATACAGCTTGTATGAAATTTAAAATACATTTAAAAGCTCAATTCTGCTTTTTGTCTGCTTAACTGAGCAATTAAAGATTTTTTTTCTGTATCTGTTGACACTAAGTACAAAAGTTTTATTAACTTAGTTTATATTTTTTGCATTAAATACTAAAGGCATTTCATTATAATCCATGCTAAAGCTGATAATTTCCCTGATTTTCATTGCACCACATATTAATTCAAAGCCATTGTGCAAGAAGTTATACTCTTTTATGTTGCTGAAGAGATAAGGATTGTGAAGAAGGTAAAATACAACATGCTACCTTTACGTCCTACCTCTATATTAATGCACGAGCATGTGTAAAAATCTTCAAGTTACCTTCAGAAATCAAAAAGATATCCAAAAGCATCCATAATAAAAATAACTTCTACAATGTCAAGTATAGATGATATCTTTCTGAGTTGCTGAATTTGTTCCTGGAGTTGGTTAACTTGCTCTTGAAGGTCTGTGCCAGACAAGTGAACAGTAAACCCCTGACTTCTGTGAAATTCACTTTAGTCAGTGCTTCAAGGAACAGATTACTGAAGTGAAGAACTTCTCGTAATTCCTATGAATGTTTCAGAAATTACAATGAAATTTGGAGATTTAAGGAAGGGTACTGTTTCATTTCACCTATAACATTGCAAAGTAAAAAGCAGCAAAATCACCCTTAGAAAAGCTTGATAAATATCTTGAGCAGGGTCTTATTATTATCATTATCATTTTTTTGACCTAGTCCCTCACCTTTATAAAGTGTAAAAGACTGGGTTGTCTAATGCATTTTGTGCACCTTTAATTATTATCTGGATTTTGTTTTAGAAGCTCAGTTTGTTACTCGCAGTCAGCCAGCTAGCTTCATTGGATAAACACAGTATTATAAGCTATTCAGATTACTTTATATCTTGTCTATGTAATGACAAAATAGTTTTGCTTAGATATTGTGCAGTTTTTTACACCTACATCATCTTATCTCATGCTAGTGCACCCTTTGAGTTGTTAAAATTTTGATATAGGTGCTCTATCCATCAGTATCTGATAAACAGAATTGTGAGTGTGGGGAGGGAGGAATAAAACTTTTAAATGCAATGAAATCAGTAGAAACTGAATGATTTTGGACAGGCAAGAGCAAAATGTAATAATTCTGTTTAAAAACAGGAACTGCCTCTATTTTACAGAAATAATTTCCATGTGTTTGATTATTTGATGCTATTTCTTTAAAGAATTATTTAAATTTAAAAAGATAATCATAATAGCATATAGATACATAATATATGAGCAATATAAAAAAAAAGAATAACATTATAAATTTTTACCCAAGTGTCCTCAACCATTCAGAGCAGCCCATCCTCGTGCTGTTGTCTGTTCTGTAGCATTCCCTTCACCGCTGTAACCATAGGTGTTTTATTTTTGAATACAGCTCTCACTGGTTGACACAACACATGCAGTTGCTGCTCCAAGGAGATTACCACTGACACACAAAATAAAAAATAGCTGTTGACAACCAGATCACAGGGAAGTGATGACCTACCTTATTAAATATCATAGTGCTCTGTGTGTGAGAACAACTTATTAGTGTGCATTCAGCCAAGTAAATATTGCAATAAAAATGTGGTCTTAAAATTATTTTTTAACCCCTGTATAATGCAAGTCCATCCCTATAACCTCTTCCAGAACCAAACAGGCCTGTTAGAATAATCTAGATGTAATTCTTGTCTTTTCTTAGTGAGATTTATAAACAGAAATGATCATGCTTTGTGCAACTTGCTGTGAACAGCACTGATTAAAAAAAGAATAAAGTTAGCATTGTGTGGGTTTTTCCCTGCAAACCTGGAAGTGTTACTTGGAAAAAATGTTGATGTTTGTCACTGACATGTTCTTTACTGAAGTTATTTTGGCTGGGCGGGCGGGCACAAAACCCCTTCTGTAGTTACAAAGATGTTATCCTGTGTGTATCCATAAGAAGCACAAGGATATAACTTTCTATGCTCAAAAGCATTGATTCAGAAATATCTCCTGATGTTAAACAACTGTGTGTTGGTGGGGAGTTTTTCTTCTGTTTTTTAAAGCACCTAGAAAAGGGGCATGGCATTCTGCCATTAACACTGGTATTAGCATTACATTGCACATAGTTCTGAATTCAGTGAGAATGCATTTCTAAAGGAAGCAAAGATGCAATTTTCCTTAAAAGGAGAACAAACTGTTGTGATATCTTTCAGAATGAAAATATATGCTGAAATAAAATCTTCCCATATCTCTGGTGAGAAATAGAGAGATGCACTTAAGCAGTGTTCCTGTAACATGTGTCAGCTATGGAAAGAAAATTTACAACTCCTCTAGAAGCTTCAACAGGATATCACTACTATTAAATAACCGACAGAAAAATACAGGCTTATATCTGCTTGATTCTGTTGCAGTACAGCAGATTTAAATGAAGAAATACAGTACAGTAGAACTCTTTTGTGCAGCTGGGTGTTAACACTCGAATACCATGAAATTGAAAGCTCTGTGGAAATGATAAATTTCTAAAAATTGACCGCATAAAATATACAATACTCCAGAAAATCTAAAATGAGCAGCAAGTTTTATTGCTACTATGTATTACCTGTGGTAATCCAGGGCTATTCCACAGATGAGGCCAAAAAAGAGTACTTTAACAACACAAATCTGAGATGATGCTTAAAAATGAAATCTTGGTAGGATTTACACATAAAATATTTATTTGTTCCTACAGTATTTTCTAACATTAGCAGCCAATCTGTGGATGTATATAGCCAGCTATACAAAAAGACAAACATTCATACTGCATCTTTATTTTGTCCAGCTAAAGAAATTAGAATCTCCATTCACCAGTAATAAAGTTATTTGGTTTGAATTGCAAGAGAAAATGATATATAAAGGTTCAGTAACCCCCTTCATCTTATAAGGGAGATTAAAGGAATTGATTACTGTCATTATATACATCTTGAAGTCCCTTTAAATTTTCAAGGTAGTGTGACAAAATGGTGGTGCAACTGAGTTATGACCTACATGTTGCAGCAGGATTTAATGAAAATTTATAGATTACAATTCGTTAGAAATTAAATAATCTCAACCATATGTAAATGAATTTCCATTTTGGACTATATTGTATCAACAGTTGTTTCAATTTTTGAGTAAAATATTGTTTCCTTCATCCCTCCATATTTAATTGTCAAAGTCAGTTTACATGCTCGATGCATGAAGTATTCTTCTTGTGTAAGCCATAACATAAAGTAATATAATATTTACTGCACATTAAAGCATAGAGAGGAACTGCTTAATCTTCCCTTTAAGACTGTGTTTGTGGGTTTTAGTGTTTGGCTTTATATTATCAATATGATGAATTTAGTGATGTAAAAGTTACCAAATGCATTCAAAGGATCTTTGGTGCATTGATAATAAAATATACCATAGTTTTCAATAAGAAAAATTGAGTTGTTTCTCTTGTTCTTTGAGGAATTTGATCAAAGTACAATAGAAGAGTTATGTGAAATTTTAAAGGGTTATGGATTTTGTTTTTCTAAGGAAAAAAATATAGAATCCTTTTCTTTCTACATTTAGAATATTGAAAAGTGGGAATAATTTAAAAGTGGCGTAATGGAACTACATAAAAAGTGCCGATAGAAATGAATTTATTGCAAAGATTTTCAAAAGTTTGCAAGAAAGAAATATCTGTAACGAATCTTGTTGTTAAGAACTTTGAGGTTTTAATTATGTCTTCCTCTGTGTCATCAAAATCCTTTCTCAAAATCATTAAAATATGTAGTAGATAACTTCCTTTTGATCTCCCATATCATCATTTTCTAATTATGTATGCACATTTCAGTACTTGTGGTTGAAATAGCAAAAAAGAAACCACAAAAATGGATGGTGTATTTTGATAGCGAGGATTACAAATATATAAACTTCCATAACTTTCTTGTGGCAATCTATCTTCTTTCCATTGGTTTGAGAGGAGAAAGTTTTTCAGATGGCAGTTGAAAATGTGGAAGCAAGTGTTTTGGTACCTGTGGTGGGGGATTATTGGTAGTGGTTCTAATTTTTTTGTAGTGTTTTGTCTTGGAGAAACTGCTTATGTATGGTCTTTGTATGATGGTCTTTCTATTTGAGGAAAAAAACCCTTATTTATGGTGTAAAATATACAGATAGTTTTAAAAGGGATGGCATAAAAAAGACATAATACTCACAGTCCTGAGAGAAAATAGTATTAACTAATATTTCTATCGGTTGGTTGAGTTGTTTCCTGTTCCACCACTGGTGGTTTATAATTTTTTTTTTTTTTTGTATGCTGTGCTAGGAAACTGTTGGGAATCAAAAACCTGTCTTCCTGATGAGCAGTTCAATGATGCTTGAAGAATATTAATGGTGCAAATCTGCCATGTAGTCAATGACAAAGGGCCCTGCTCATTGTGGGGAGATGCAAAGTTGCTTCATGATGCAAAGATTGATGCCATTTCAATGGTAGTGGCTGAGATTTCACATTTGCAGTGGAGTTACTGGCACAATCTCCTTTACTTTCATTTGGAAGTGGAAATTATTTACATTGCCCCTTCAAAAAATGGCTCCAATATCATGGAATTGCTTTATTCAGTAACTTTGTATAAGATACTCGCTTTCCTGTCTTGGTTGATGGAAAAGATCTGGATAACTGGTGGTTCTACAGAAGCAAGTTAGTTCTGACCTTTCCCTGTAAGTTTTACTAGTGCTGTGCCTGGTGTCCCTTCATCCTATTTTTTCACTGGGATAGCCACAGCAGCACAGGTTTCAGCTCATGAAACGTAGAACTCTTGGACAATAACCAGAAAAAAATTAGATAAAAAAGGAGCAGGTAAGGTCCCAGCCCCTTTAGTAAGTCTGTTCCAGGCATTTCCAGGAGTCAAAACCCAACTACCACATAAATAAATCCCTCCACAAAAGATCATTATCTATGGAGGGCCAAAAGTTTCCAGTGATTAAGATTCTACAGTTTTAAGTTTGCTGTATAGTTACAGCCACAAAAATAATCTGTAAAACTTTAAATTTAAACTTTGGCTAAGAGTTTGGTAAACACTGTTGAGAGAGGGGAAGAAAAGGAGTTTTGTTTTTCTTTCATATGGCATGAAAACACCCAAAATGTATTACTAACTTGCAGAAATATTTTAGTTAGTAGGCATTACCTTTGAATTTTGCAAATCAATACGTTCAATATTTTGGGATTTTTTAAAATAAATATGTGAGCTACATGTTTATAGTTCTCTAGATGGATATTTTGAGTGTCAAAAACTTTTTACTTTTCTTTTTTAATGAATTATTAATTTTAACTTGATTAACTGGATTTTAAATTTTAAAAAATACTAAAAATGCTTGAAAAATAACCATTTTTAGTATTTTTAAAAAATTTATCTTCTAAAATTTATTTCATTTTGGAGTTTTTTATTTTATCATAAAATTAGTTAGCTTGTTTCTCTCAAGATTGCTTTTTAAGCATATTATGGTAACTGTGTAAACTACTTAGATTGTTAAGAAAAAGTAATTTTTTAAACAAAAGCAACAAATTATTTTTCTTCTCTCTGTTAGAGTTAGTGATTAGATCTCATTGCTCTTGTGAAGATAAAATCTATCTCAGATTGTACAGAATGCTGGAGAGGACCCTGGTGTGATGCAAATTGACCAAAACCAGCTGAATGTTGAATTCTGACAATAGTCAGAACACCTCCTTTCTTCTGGGATATTAATATTAAAAACTGCAAGTAGGACTTGACAGGACTCGACTACTAAAAATTTTAGGCAATTTGAGATTACTTAGAGTTACTGAATAGCTTGCAATATTTTAAGGGCATATACTCAATTTTAACAGTTTTCAGAATAATGCAAGATTATTGTGACGTATGTCATTAGGGGACAGGTAGCGAAGAATTTAAATACCTAAATAATATGGGGTTTTTCCTCATAATTTCTCAGAAACAGTAGAAGTTGACAATTTTATCATTGGGATTAATTTATCCTATTAATGTATTTACATTGATGCTGGTATGTGGAGATATACTAAATGCTTAAAAATATCTAAATCTTGCAAAGTTGAGTGATATAGCATGTAGCTCCTAATAACTGGTTACTGCAAGGTCTTCCCTGCCTTATTCATACATTCAGGGTGGCAGTAAGGGGAAGGGTTCTGTAAAGGTATTATATTTATAGAGTATTATATAAAGCATTGAACATTCATGTTTTTAGTGAGTGAAAATGAACTCTACATCACCTTAAGAGTTAAAATGCTGTCCTAATAACAGAATAAGTTATGGAAAGAGTACACGTTTCACATATTGCAAGCACTAACTCTGAGATATAATGACTTCACCCTAGTTGTCAACTTATAGCAAAGTAAAAGAACACTTCAAATTTAAATTAATATAAAAGTTTTCAACTAAAAATATTCTCAGAATTGAAAACTATGTAGTAACTCAAAAAGACCTAGGCATGCTGTGATAGATTTTCTGACAAGTTGGATATGAAATTTGGTTTGTTTGTACATTTAAAATCTAGTTGTTTCATTGCAAATATCTCATATTAAAAGATTCTGAAAAATTTGGTTTAAACAATTCAATTTAGGAAAAAATTCAAAGTTTTTTGTAATAGGGAGAAATCTAATTTAGATTTATTTTCTGACACACCACTTGTAAATCTCTGTATGCAATGACTGAGCTGAAAAACATCTGTCAAATGTTAAACATCATTAAGAATTGAATGAAGTATACTCTAAAGTGATCATAAACCCTCTTCCTTCAATTAATTCCCTAAACAGTAATGAATAGGGAGTTTAAAAGAGTGTCTGATAGCTCTTGCTGTTGATTCTTTGTGAATTGATTTTTTATAAAAGATTTCAAACAAAGTTGAGGGGTGAAGCAAAGATGTTTATAAGGAACTTTCCTGGGTTAAAAAACAAATCATCAATGTATTTAATACAGTTCTCAGTGGCAGGAAAAATGTTGCTTGTCTGATGGAAAAATAGTGTTGCAGAAATTTATGAAACATAATACTTGGACATTTTAAACTGTTTTTTTTAGACCATATCTAATCAATTCTTCCTAATCAATGTTTGTGTTGACTCTCCAGCTATTCCTGTTCATAGTTGTCTGAAATTAAATGTAGATGATTTTAATTGACATTTTCCTGGTAAAGAAGCATAAAATTATACCTGGCTATTAAGGAAATTCTCTGTTCTTGCATTGAGTTTGCATGGTCAAGGCTGGGTAGCAGGAGGGATACATGGGTGGCATCTGTGAGGAGCTGCTAGAAAATTTTCTCATGTCCAATAATATCAATGCCAGCTGGCCCAAGATAGACCTGCCACTGGCCAAGGCCAAGCCAGCCAGAGGAGATGGTAGCAGGGAAAAAACTGCTGCAGGATAGCAGCTGGAAAGAGTGAGAGAATGTGAGAAAAACAGCCCTGCAAACACAAAGGTCAGTGCAGAAGGAGGGCAGGAGGTGGTCCAGGCACTAGAGCTGAGATTCCCCTGCAGACTGTGGTGAAGACCATGGTGAGGCAGGATGTGGCCCTGAAGCCCAAAGGAGAACCACTGTGGAACAAATATCCACCTCCAGCACATGGAAGACCTCACGCTGGAGCAGGTAGATGTCCACAGGTGGCTGTGACCCTGTGGGAAGCCCATGCTGGAGCAGGCTTCTGGTAGGGGCCTGGAGAGAGGAGCTCACCCTGGAGCTGGTTTGCTGAAAAGACTTGTGACCCCATCGGGAAAACCACACAGGAGCAGTCTGTTCCTGAAGGACTTTGCCTTTTAAAAGAGACTCGTTTGGGAGCAGTGTGTGAGGGACTAAAGCTCATAGGGAAGATGCACATAGAAAGAGTGTGAGGAATCCTCCCACTCAGGAGGAGGGAGAAGCAGAAGCAATGTTTTATGAACTGACCATAATCCCCATTCCCCATCCCCCTTCACTGCTAATGGGGGCAGGGAGAGAAAATAGAGGAAGCCTGGGAAGAACAGAGGGGTGGAGGGAAAGTGATCTAAGATTTAGTTTTATTTCTCCTTATCCTATCCCGATTAAACTAATTTCCCTTAAGTCAAGTCTCTTTTGCCTATGATAGCAAATGCTGAGTGATCTGTCCTTGTCCTTAACCCAACCCACAAGCCTTGAATTTTATTTTCTCTCTTGTTTCCAGTTCAAGAGGGAAGGGACAGAAAAGCTTTTGTGAGCACCTGGTGTCCAGGCAGGGTCAAACCTCCAGAGCTCCCAAGGGTAGTGTGGACATTTTAAATGTCTATTTTCATTAGAAGAAATCTGTGCTTAAATTACTTGAAATTCATATGGGGATAAAACTTTAATAGTAAATGATCTTTGATAGATTGCTTAGTTACACTTGAAAATTGTAATCCTCTGTTAAGGTCAAATATTTACTCTTTCTAGTTATGTACACCTATATTATTAGTTTAATTATCTGGAAAGAATATAAGCAACCATCAAGATGCTGAAAAACTTTTTTCAGTAATGGGCAGTGACTTGAATCTTCAGAGGGTTTCTCAACATTTCCCCATGTGATCTAGTAGTTAGGACATATCTAATGTGACTGGCAGTCTCCTGAACTTAAATCCTGTTACCACAATATTTTGTCATAGAAGAGCATCTGGTGTTGTTTCTTGCAAGGTATTTGCTTTCTTCTTGCAAGCTAGGGAAGGAAAGAGACAGACACTTTCCTTTGAGTGACAATTCCCACAGTGCCAAGTATTATTCTATCCAAGTAAACCTGAAGCTGTCTTAAGGCTTACATAAAATGTCTGTAGTGGATAGATGCCAGACACCCACAAAAGCCATTCTGTTGCCCCCCCCCCACCTCCCCCCTTTCAGCTGAACAGGGGAGAGAAAATATAACATAGGTTCATGTGCTGAGAAAATACTACCAACATTCATGAGTCCAGAAGAGATCACAGCAAATACTGTCATGGGCAAAACAGATTCAAATTGGAGATATTAATTCAATTTATTACAAGCAAAATCAGGATCATGAGAAGTAAAATAAGACCGTAAAAACACCTTCCCCCCACCTTTCCCATCTTCCCACGTCTACCTCCTCCCCCCAGTGGTTCAGGGAGGAAGGAGGTTATCATTATAAGTGGGTTTCTCCCACTGCTCTGGGAGAGGAATCCTTCCCCTGTTCCAGCACAGGGTGTCTCCCATGGAAAGAGCTCTCCATGAGCTGCTCCAGTGTGACATTGCACGGACAACAGTCCTACATAAACTGCTGTAACACAGGTCACTCTTCCACAGGGTGCAGTCCTTCAGGCACAGCCTGACCCAACATGGGTCCCCCATGGGGTCACAAATCCTCCCAGGAAACCTCCTTCAGCATGGGCTCATCTCTTCATGGGTCTGCAAGTCCCTGTCAGGAGCCTGCCCCAGCACAGGCTGCCCATGGGGTCACAGCCTCCTCTCAGGCATCCACTCGCTCCAGTGTGGGTCTCCCCAACAGCCTGTGGGTGAATCTCTGCATCTCTGTGGTCCTCAGTGGGCTGCAGGACAGCTGCCTCAGTCATGGTGTGCTCCATGGTCTGCAGGAGAATCTCATTTCTGGCATCTGGAGCACCTCTGGCCCCTCCTTCTCCACTGACCTTTGGTGTCTGCAGAGATGTTCCTCTCACATATTCTTACTCTGCTCTTCCCTAGCCTTAATCACATCTGTGCAATATCTCATTTTTCCCTTCTTCTTAAATATGTTATCACTGAGGCATTGTCACAATTTCTAATTGGCCAGTGGCATTGGCTCTGCCAGACATGGGGGAAGCTTCTGGCAGCTTCTCACAGAAGCCACTCCTGTAGCTCCTGCAGCTACCAAAGCTTGACCATGCAAACCCAATACATCTTTCACAGACCAATTGTATTTGTTGTTTACTAATTATGCCTTTTAGGGTAATATATTTAAGAACAGCACCATCTGTTTGGTTTTTTTTATAAATGGTCTGAGTTTCTTTGCTTTCAATTCTGCCAATCTCCTGTCCCATTCCTCTCTTGTGATGCATAAGACATGTGCATGCACAAAGCCAGTCAGATAAATGACCATAAAATTCAGTCAAACAATGTGCTAACAACAATACAAAAAAATCCAAACAAAGCAAGAGAGATGAGAATGTTATGAATTGAAATGAATTGGAAATTTTAATTCATGAACAGTTTATACCTTAAGGTACTGTTTATTTGCATTTTAATTCTTTGTAATTATGAATGGAGGTTTCCATTTCTGCATAATTTACCTTGCTAGTGACATGTAAATACTTGATATTCATGACTGTGGTTCTGTCTTTCACACAAGCGCATAGGAGCTGGGTCAAAGCACAGTGAAATCACTTTGCTGACCTCACATGAATTCAAATGAATGTCTAAAGACACTAAGATAGATTTCAGCATACTCAAACTAAAAATAATTTTTCCATCCGTTATTTTTAATTGACTTTGGTAAGACATAAAGAAAAGTGCTTGAAATTTCTACTTTGCTTGGCTTCACACAACTTTGCAGATTATACACAAGGAGCAACTTGATTACAAAAGTGGGGGTTTTTACTTCTGGTTTGGTTTTTTTGTTTGGTTTTGTTTTTTTGTTGTTTTGGGGGAAGGGGGGATTTGTAGCTCTCATAAGCAAGCTCTCTATTTGTTCTCACAGGAACAATAAGCATAATTTTGTTCCCTAGTTTATCAGCAGAAAACCAGTTAAGGCAGAGAGCTGAATTTTTCCTATTCTATACAGATCATAGGTTAGGCAGAATGGCAACTAGAGCTTCATACATGTATTTCAGTGCTTTCATAAAATGAAAGAAGTTGTTCTGTATGAAGAGAGTAGTTGCAATCATTACTTGACTGCAAATGCTTTTCTCTGCCTGGAGCATTCTAGTGTCCACTAGCAGAGCTCTTTAATCCTCCAGCTTGCTGACTTTCTCTCAAATTCCCAGAGCTAAAAACTATTTCTGTATTGGATTATCTGAGGCTTCTTCATTTTCTACATATATCCTGGTTAGTGAAGTACCTGTAATGCCCTTCAGCTATCTAGTTCACATTGTGACATACAAAAATACCTACCATCCTTCCTTTTCTTCACCCCTTTTGAAAGCTGATCTTTGAATCACTAGTGAGTCAAAACCATTCTGAACTTCTTGTTTGATATTGCTGTTTCTTCTTCAGCAAATGCAGTTTTCTCTCAGAATAGCACGTTTTCCTTTCACTTGTATATTTAAACAACTGTACATTACCCATTAACTGGAGACTGGTGTTATGCAAAGTAAAGTACGAAAAGTGGCCTGAGCGACAGAAGGGCCACATTGTTTGTTTCCTACCTCTCATCACAGGCAGATTATTGTGAAACTACGTAGGGAGAAAATTAGAACAATCAAAGCCCTATTAGAATTTAGTCTGGCTACTGCCATAAAAGACAACAAACCCTCTTTCTATAAATATATCAGAAATAAAAGCAGATGTAAGAAAACTCTTAATTTTGTATCAGCCATCCTGGCTAACCTGGGAGGATCCAGTTGACTGAAAATCATCACATGTGATTCCCACATACAAGAGACTGGAAGGATGATCTGGTGAACTACAGGCCTGTCAGTCTGATCTCTGTACCGGGGAAGGTCATAAAAGAGATCACCTTGAAGGCTGTCACAACCCAGGGATCAGGCTCAGACAGCAGTGGTTTATGAAAGGGAGGTCCTGCTTGACCAATCCAATCTCCTTCTATGACAAGGTCACAAGCTCAGTGGATGAGAGAAAAACTGGCTATTGTCTACCTGGACTTTATGAAAGCCTTTGCTATTGTGATCCACTGGAGGGTAGGAAGGCTCTACAGAGGGATCTGGATAGGCTGGACCAAGGGTCTGAGCCCAGTTTCATGAAGGTCAATAAGGCCATATTCTGGATCCTTCCCCTGCATCACAACAGCCCCATGAATTGCTACAGAATGGGGGAAGAATGGCTGGAAAGCTGCCTGGTGAAAGGGGTTCTGGGACTGCTGGTTGACGGCCAGCTGAACATCAGCCTGTGTGTACCCAGGAGGCCAAGAAAGCCAATGGCATCTGTCTTGGATCAGCAATAGTGTGGCCAGCAGGACAAGGGCAGTGATGGTCCCCATGTGCTTGGCACTGGTGAGGCTGCACCTTTACCCCTGTGCTCAGTTCTGGGCCCCTCACTACATGAAGGATTTTATAGTGCTGGAGAGAGTCCAGAGAAAGGCAATGGAGCTGGGGAAGGGTCTGGAGCCCAAGTCCTGTGAGGAGCAGCTGAGGGAGCCGTGCGTATTCAGCCTGAAAAAAAGGAGGCTCAGGCTGACCTTGCTGCTCTCCACAACTGCCTGAAAGGAGGGTACAGCCAGGTGGGCAGCAGTGTCTTCTCCCAAATATCAAGTGACGGAGTAAGAGGAATGGGCCTCAGGGTGCACCTGGGGAAGTTTGGACTGGATATTATGAAAAACATTATTCACTGAAAAGGCTGTCAAGCCTCGGAAAATGTTGTCCAGGGAAGTGCTGAAATCACCATCCCTGGAAACGTTCAAAAAGATGTGGATATGGCATCTCGGGACATGGTTAGTAGTGGACTTGCCAGTGCTGAGTTGGACTCAATAATCTTAAAAGTCTCTTCCAGCCTTGAGTTTTCTATGATTCTGTGGCACCATGGCAATCTTTATACTGTTTCAACACATCCCAGATGCAGGAAGTGCAATCAATGTCAACAGAATATACAAAAAGTTCAGATGGAAAGACGAATTTGAATATTTTTGAATTTCAACACAAAGTCTTAAAGTCTTTTGGCAATTTCCTGCAAGTTACTTAGTAGTGATAGCTTCTCTCTGATATTAGCTTTGTTGAACATAGCAAACTGTGAGGGAGCAGAGGTCATTAGGGATGTGGGTTTTGATTAATTATAATGGTCAGTCTTGGTCTTGACATCCTTCGCAGTCCAGATCACTTGATATACTTTTTTACTGTGTGCAAGTAGAGAATACAAGCAGTTTCTAAACAACAGACTTACAAAACACTTGGTTTTTGGAAAATGTGCACAGCTGGTGAGAAAAAGCTAGCTACTGCCTAAGCATTAATGCATTTGTAATTCCCATGATAATCACAAATGTCTTCACTGCCTAAGGTTTCATTGGTCATGTGCAGAAGGGTCAGCCTCTAGTCATCCTTGGATGAATAGTATGCCTTTGCATATTTGTATTTTCTTCTTTGATGTCGTTAATTTTCCTTTAATGTCTGAGCTTAGATTTGACAGCAATTTTGTCTTTCCCACATAGTTCTGCTCTAGTCTATGTGTTTTCTCACAGCTTAGCCTGGGTTTGACAACATGAAAAATGTTGCATAGCTCTATTCCCTCAAAACTAGACCTTGCACTAGAGAGAACTGAGTGCTGGAAGGGAGGGTCACACAGGCATCTCACTGTGTGAAAATGGCACTTGGGCAGCTCTTGTGGGAAGATGGGGAGGAAGACAGCAGATGAAGATTTTCTGCTATTTCATAATGTTTGCAGTAGTAGAAGAAGCATGAGGTTCAGTAGTGTTAGTATGGAGTTGTAATGAATCTGGTTGCAATCAAATAAACATATTTATAAACCCTCTGCTATTTCCATCTCAGAAAAGAACAGGAATGACACTTTTTTGCTAAATGATGAGATAATGCAGACAGTAAAGGCAAAAAATGCTGAAGCAGGGACAGAAAAGAAAAGATTAGGATGGAGAAAAGCAAGAGAGGAGAAGTATTTGTTAAATGTATATATGGATACAACTGTTGGTAAACTTACATGCGATACATTAGTATGAGTAACTTAACCTTAGGATCAGTAAGCAGAATTCAAAGACTCATTTGAGTATGGAATAAAGAGAAGGGAGACAAAGAAATGAGCATTTTAATTTTTGGTGTATAAGAAAGATAATTAAACAGATGAAATTTAGATAGCAAAAAGATGAACTCAGTATAGAAGTGCTCTGAAGACGAAGGAAATGGAATAAGGATTTGGTAAAAGTGAGGCTGTATAAGGATTAGCAACCTATTATATAGAAGAAATAACTTTGTTTCTCCATATTTCTCTGTTAGAAAAATTCTGATATTTCTTGATGTAAGTATATGGGTCTATTGATGGAAGAAATTCACTGATTCCCTTTGACTAAAAAAAACAAATGCCTGGATCAAGCTTTAAAGACTTAACAAATAAGGTGGTTTTCTCTGTTTTCCACCTATTTAAGTAAGAACCCTTTGTCAGTCATTGCTGCTCAATTGTCTCTCTTAATGTTGCAATATCTCTCTATCATATGAATCACAGGACTGAGATATTGTCTGGTTAGCATCATATACGGCTAAAGGGGCACAGCAATTCTTACCACTACATAAACTGAGGAGGACATAATTTTTAGATGTTAAAATCTGCTTCCATTTGTTATCAAGAAGCTAAGTATGGTGTCAAGATGTCTCAGAAGAAATGTTAGCACGTGTCATGACTGATTTTCCTTTTAGTCATGATACTGTTGTAGGCTACTTGAATGTGTGGTAGATATTTATGTATACATGCAGGATACCACAGAAGTGGTGTCTGAATGTTATCATGGCAGAACAGATTTGTAACTTCTTTATCCAGAAAATCACACAAAATGAGCACGCAACATAGCAAACTTTCACAAAGAAGGATTTTCATGGCCAAATGTTAGGAGTGTACCTTCAAGTAAGTTTCTACATATTATCATCTGTATCATGGAAATTTCTTTGTTGATTGAATTCACATGATATTTCTTCTAAGTTCCCCAGTATTAAGACCAGCTGCCCAAAAATTATAGAGGTAAGAAATGGAAAATGTCCAACAGCAGTAAACAGACTGCAGGATTTGGCATTGAGCAATGAATGCTCTCTATGGAAGAGGAATTCTGAACATAAGCATTTGAATAAAAGTCCTTTGGAATGATTAATGTTATTGGAGGGTTTATCTAAAAGGCAGCAGCACCAGTAATCTATTTGTCATTCATTTTCCTACAATTTATAAAATTATTACCTTCTTGGACTATTACCTACTTCTCCATGTAATCATAAAAATTTATTATATAAACCTTTCAATAGCTTGTGTAGGAAAAAATACTGAGTAACAATAAAATATAATAAAATATGGTTTGTGAAGAGAGTAGAAGCTATATCCTTATTTTTAAAGATCTTTTTATTTTCAATGAAGGTTATGTGGTATTGAATAAATTGTCTGCTTCGATTTATCAATATGAAGTCTGTCATGTTGCTCATTCTTATCTGCTTAATGAATGAAGCACAACTATATCATCTAAATATATACTGTATCACAACAAGGCCTTTCAAGCACTATGAATTCCATAGAGGTGAATTTTGTAACTTCAATGAAAAAAAAAATCTACTTGGTTTTGGTTTTTTTGTTTTGCTGTTGGGGTGCTGATTTGTGTGTATGATTGCTTGCTGGTTTGATTTTTTTTGCTTTTGGTTTGGGGTTTTTGGGGGGGCAGGAGGGGGTGTTTTGGTTTGTTTGGTTGGTTTGTTTTTTGTGGAAGTACTGTATCTACATGTTTGCTCACAACCTGTACAAAGCTAGTATTTTATAAGAAGAAAAATACAGAATATAATAGTATCTTTCTCATGTTAACTTGTCCTTTAAGTGTTTTGGACTGGGGGGAAGACAAATGAAAGTAATAAAATGTGGATGGTGTTAATGGACCTTTACTGCATACAGGTGGATAATATAATAGAAGCACTCAATATGTTTTTCAGTTAACTTGCCCAAAGGTACTCTTGGAAAGAACTCATCAGAAATTTTTGTATCCCATGAAATTATTTTAGTTTCAAAATCAGAGAAAATGGATTAACATTCAAGTGTTAATTCTCTCTGGTTCTCAGCTTAGTTTTTATTTCCCAGTCCTACATAGCCAAATTTTATGCAGCCTTTAAATGGTGAGTTAATCAAAACTATCTCTTGTTTTACTGCATGAATTTCCAGAGTGGTAGTATACAAATATATTTTTTATTAATACAATTGCTGATACTACCATCTGCTGGAAAACATTTATGGTATTCTTGTGCTGTTTTTTGTATTGTTGTATTGTGATACTTCCTTTAAAACCAAGAAAAATACTGAAATAAATTTCCCAGTAAAGATGATAGAATATTATTTTAGCAACAAAACTTATTGATACAATCCTTTAGAACAATATGGGAGTGGAGAATAGTCCTGCACGTAACTCAGCTCCCAGCCTGTTGTGTAGATGTTTCATATAATCTCTGATGTATGATCCTAAATTACTTCTTCAGATAAGGCTACAAAAGCACAACTATGTTTGCAGTTAAATACTTTTAACATAATTTCTTGAAAAACTAAGATAAGAAATAAACTTTAAATTTCACAAAGTAGGATTAAGAAAGAAAATTATGTATGGGGTTCAAATGGAGATTATGACCTTTAGACACCCTTTGCATATTTTTATTCTCTTGCACATATAAGTATTTAAGAAAGGGACAATGTGTAAAAATAAGTGGCTTTTTTTGGCTTTTGTATTTCTGGCAGATCTTTGATAGCGAAGGCATACTTGACCAAGGAGTGCTTAAAAAAATCTGTCTGGCAAAGACCTTACAGTGATCAAAAAGAAAACCAAACCAAAAAAATGAATGGGGGCTATGCTGGAGTCAGATACCTGGTATCTGAAACAACTAGGATTTATCACTTCTGGCTAATGCACAAACACAGTGATTCAGGAATTTTGTGCACCTTCAGTGGTTTAGCAGTCTCAAACTGGGCTGCATAGATGTACAGACTTTAATAAATCACAGTGTTCAAGAATAACATTGCAAAATCAGGTAATAACAATGGCTTTCTCCCTTCAGGATGCTTCTTGCAGCCTGCTAAGAGCTGGGATGAAATCCTTGGTGGTGGTATAAAGGACACAGGGCTCCCACAAACTGTGTGAGCTGGTGTGTTGTTGCTATGAAAGGATCCAAAAATAGAAATTTTCAAAATTAGAAGACCTATAAAGCAAAGCATGTGACAACTTCAAATATTCTATACAGACGATTTAGCAGACTTCACTGATATACCAATAGCTTTCAACCTCAGTAATCATCTCTTCAGCCATGACTTATAGAATTAATGAGTGCTTTTCATGAGGGACCTGTGTGAATAGATTGACATCTCTGGAAAGTATTGGTTTATCTTTTCCAGTAAGTAAGTGAAATAAATAAAAAATTCAAAGCCATAGGCTCTCTTAGGATCCAGTACAGTGTAGAACTCTTTCTTCACACTTTTTTTAATGAGCTCTACCTTTTTTTACTATATGTAATTGACTACTTCCATTCAGATAAATTAGCTAGATACACAGGAATGATAACTGGAACTGCCATTTGGGATGTGTGAAATGTTCATTAGTACCTTCAAAATCATGTTAATTAAATTCATCTTTCCAGAAGCAATTAAATATTAAGTGTTTCATTTAAAAAAAATTAACAGTTATGTCATGAGATATTTTAATTGTTCTAGAACAAGAGTTTTTTTAGTTTTTCAGTTTTGGTTTCTGAAGAGAGTTGAAGATAATGGGATTTGTTGGTATTACTCATTTCATCATCTAACTGATGATAGCTCTAATTTGTGGGGATTGTATTGTTAAGAACTGAAAAAACAACTGTAAAAATGTTAAGCTTTTAATTTGAAAGATAAAATTGAATTTTGGATTTCCTGCTGTTAATAGAAATGCTTTGAATTTTTCTTAAGGTTTCTATTTCATCATCAGTACTTTCTTGGAAAGAAGGTTGCATAGAAGGCTGACAGAATCTGAAATATTTTTTAACATGTGTTGCATAAAGTTGGTATTTACAAACAAGATAATGTAGTGTATTGAAAGCTCTTTATAAATTAATTCTGTGTGCTTTCTATAGTAGTGAAAACAAGTAACTGAATTTGTGTCTCTGAGATCATAAATACAGAAGTACTCAGTAGCTGCAGGAACTTTGGTTTTCTCCCTATCCTGGCTTGTGCACTGTATCATCCACCATCAGCACACTGAGGGCCACTGCAGCTATAGGCTCTCCTCCCCATTCCCCAAAAATGCCTGCCCCTCTCACTGCAGCCTTTATGAATGAAGTAAACTTGTCATTTCCTACACATTTGCACCTCCCTATCTACTACTCACTAACTATATCTTGATTGCTCTCTTCCTCCCAGCTCTAGGCCACTGGAGCTTATAAGCTGTTCTAATAATGTCAAAAAAAAAAAAAAAAAAAAAAAAAAAAAAAAAAAAAAAAAAAAAAAAGAGCTACTGTGGTCAAGGATCCAATTCAGTTTTTAATATGGGCATCTGTCAGCTATTACAGAAAAGCAAACAAATTATTGTAAGAGATCAGTCTGACTTCCAAATTGCAGGATGGAAAAACAAATTTGCTGCATATCACCAGATACTGAAAAACTACAGATAACTAATTTCCTCTTTGAAACTCATTGTGACACAAAGTAATAGGCAGCTTAAAGTTGTATCACATCTTCCCACCCTTGCCATTTAAATTAAGTAATTTTATTTCACCTTCTCACAGCTATTTAAATCACAAATGGTGAAAGGAAACATATCTAGAACAGGGGAACATAGTAAGGAACTATCCATCCTGGTGCTGCAGCACTCTATTCTGGAAGGTAAAACTGCGTTTTCCTTCCTGTGGAAGGATTAGTTGAATTTTAAAGAATCATTTGGGAGTTGGTTCCCTTTCATGTAATACAGGGAAGGGAAGAATAAAGGAGATACCAGAAACTGCTTTCAGTCTATCATTCAAGTGGTTCCTGTATTTTAAAACATTCAGAATTTCACTTAAACTATAAAATAATGTAGCACTTCAACTCCCACAATCTTCCTAATTTTGTTTCATATTAAATTTACTTCATCAGCTTGTGTTTTATGTTTCTTTTCAATTTTTTCTCTTACTGTAATTTTGAATTGAATTTCATTTGGAGCAACCTCTTGTGGAGTACTCTTCCTTAAATTGAAGTAATGTTTTTTTTGCTAATGGCTACAGTCAGATCAGTATGTCTGTAAGGAATTTGCCAAAGATTAGTTTACCTATATATTGAATATTAGGCTTGCTTTAGTTAACAACCATCACTCTTTTTCCCATGCAAGGAGTGCAGTCAATAAACTGTTCTCATAGCCAAGTTTTGCTTACATGAGAACTACAGGTCTTTCTTTGTTCTCTAATTGCTTTAAATGTTTTGTTTTATATAAATATGTTTTCTGAAGCTGGCATTGTAACAAACAAGTATTTATTCAAGGGGGGATAGGAGTCATATAATTCACTGTGAAGATTATTATAAACAATAAATAATAACTTTAACATACTTTGAATCACCAACAAAGAACTGTATTACTGAAAATGTAAGTTGACAGTGTACCTTGACCACTTATGCTGTTTACTTTCCATATATCTTAACCAGAGAAAATTTAAGCATTTTCTTTTAATAACTTGTGCAAAGGACATATATTTCAAGCAAATATAGTTTCTAGTTAAGATTTGCTTAGTTAATAATACAAATGAAAATTTTGGAATGACCATCAGTTTTTCTTCACTGAGGAAGCAGACCAAAATACTCTTATTTCTAGACAAGATGCTTTTATAGGTCAGTATTGAGGTGCGGTGCTGCAGCACAAGGCAGAGTTACTAACAGAATAATAAAAGGTTTTTGTCTCTGGAATTTCATTAGAAAGAAAAGGAATATTATGAAATTCTTGAAGTCTCAGTATCAAATATAGAGGTAAATGGAGAAATAAGAAATTCAAACAAAATGCTTTCTAGCAAATATTTATTAGCTAAGGAACTAATTTTCCTAGGCTTTAACTGTTTATGTCTCAAAACTGCAGACACTGATTCAGCTACAGGTTTCAATGTCTCATATGATTATCACATTTCAGCTGAAGGTCTGAACTTTTCTGGTGTGTTTTCTTTTTTTATTATTATTTGCCTTTTTTAGAGGAAAATAGTAATTTTTTTGTTTATATATTCTGTTTGATTTTTCTGGTGCTTTCAAGTCATTAAACTCGTTTTTAGATAATGTTAAAATTAAGTTACGGTCACAATGATAGTACCATGATAAAATCCCCCAGCTATTGATTCTGGTAATATTTGTATTTATCTTTTGTTCACTGCATTGTTTGAAAATGATTGATTATTGCCTCAGGCTACAGCTAGTAAAGTAAAAGGTCTCAGTTAAATGAAAACTGATGGGCAAAAGTGGAAGAGTTTTGGCTGAGAGGAAGTTTCAGTTTTACCCCAGTGAAGCTTGTCTTCTATAGACTGAAATGTTTCTTCAGCTGTGAGTGAAAGGAGAGAGACACATAGATAACAGTAAGTGAAATACTGGAACTATTAATGGAAACCAGATCTAGGACTTGGTTGAATCCAAGCTGAAATCTGGATGTTCTTCCTCTTCCTTTCACTCAGATAGTAAACAAAAATGCTACATTTCCCAGAGCAAAAATTAAATCCGTGTAACTAGAGAATAATCAACAGCAGAAAATGTAACTCTTTGTACACCTGTTATTTTTACTGAAACCTGCTATTTGCAGAGCACAAGGCAAAGGGAATATAAAAAAAAAAAGTGAAATAAATGAAAACATCATGACTAATACCTTCAAATACTAAAATGGATTACATTCAGGAAACAGGAGAGATTTCTGAGGCCTCATACTTCAAAAAGGTTGTCGCTCCCAGGCAGATACTGGAACTGCTCCTTCAGGATGTCTTTTTATGGTTGAAATTTTTTAATACTTCTGGGGTCTGGGGCTTTGCTTGCTGATATGGTTCAAGAAAAAAACATTGCAGCTATCTGTTAACTATCAAAACTGAGTAAATATATAACACAAAATACAGAAAATACTATTTGACTTCAAATAGTAAGAGTAAAATTTAAAAACAGGCTTAAGGGGCTTGTAGTTCCAGAGTTGAAAACACAGGCAATTATTTAGTATCATTGAAAAGTGGCAAGTTCTAATTAGGTTACTCCAGAAGTTTTCCATTTCTGAAGTCCCCATGTGCAAATAGTTTCAGATTACTTAAGGCTTTCATTCCACCTTATCAAGAGAAGAGAGATTTATAGAGGATCTGGGTGATTTGCCTAGAGAATCGAGAGGCAATTAATAAAAGATGAGACACCTAGCTGAAGCTTTTTTTTTTTGCATTTCCTAAATGTGCTATGATTAAAATGAATAACTGAAATCTAGTGATATGTTTCCTTTTACTTAAGCTTGTGCATTTGAAATTGAGGTACCTAGATTGGGCTTGTCATGTAAATCTCTATGAGCAGTTACAAGAGTGAGGTCCAAGACAGAAGCAATCTATCCCATCTAAGTAAGTTCAGTGACAGTAATTTCCTTCTGAAAGTGAGGTTTAGGCTTCTCCAGTGTGGTACAGTTATCTTTTAATCAGCTGAATCTCTCCTATGTGACTATTTTGCAGCACTAAGCTGCTGACTATTTAAGAGGATTAGAGTGTATTTGTGGATAGTTCTCATTTAAGTGTTCTTATACTTGATTTTTCTGAAGTGATTTAGAATAAATTACTTCTGATCAATTGTAAAATATGTTGACAGGTTTACAAAGCCTTGCATGTTGAAAACTTACATGTAATGAAGAACATTACTGCAATTGATTAAAAAATTTATCTCTTTGAAAAATTGGTAATGGAGTACTTTTTTTTGAAAATAGGAAAGTCATGAGAAGGGTGTATGTAGATAAAAAAAAATCAACCCTCCATTTTTTCTCTCATTACTACACTAAAGAACATCTAAATACACCAGTGATCAGCAAATTTAGGTTGTTAATTCTTTAAACATATAAATTAGAGTTTTTAGTGCTCAATGCTGAATATTGTAACAAAATGTTGTAGTTAAAATGCCTGGTTGCATTTCTCAAATTCTTAGCTGCAATGTAAGCTGACCAAATCATCTTCAGTATGCTATGTAGTCAGTAAAATTCTGGTTTTGGAATTTATCTGTTTTCTGGTACTCAGGTTTGAGTCTGAAGGCAGTTGCAATCAACAAAATTAGATTAGTGTTATGTTCAAATTTGAATGTGTAATTTTTTTTTTTTTTTCATTTATAAACTAATTTGCAGGAATGTCACACTATGATCCCAGAATAATTATTTGCCAAAGTACAAAGGTACTTTAAAGACTAGCTTTGTTGAAAACATCCAATAATACCTTTTAAACTTTTTCTTTTAATTTAGAAGATGAAAAACATTTTATGCACTACTCCTTTTTCCTCTGGTTGTTATTAAAAAAATGATGTATTCATGTGTTGTTTTCACTCAGTTTCACTCTAGATACATTTAATCAGTTGATAAAAAGGAGGAGAAGAGTGCCATCACATTTTTATTGTGTTCTTTAATATGATGCTTTAAACTAATGCCTGTTCATTTAGTCTATGAAGATTATGTTCCAACATGAGTTTGTTGCACAGCGTTTTGCACTAAAACCATGGGTAGAATTATTCTTTTCTTTTGAGGGGTGTGGGGGCAGGATGCACAGAAGAAAACCAAACAAACCAAAGAAACCAATGAAATTGGTGACATCCATTGAGACCCTTCCCTTCTCCTGTCTCATGAATGGAAGGAACAATAGCTTGAACTTATGTCCTTCTTTGCTGTGGCATTTTAAAATTCTCACATGTTGAGACCCTTAAAAAGAAAAGAAAGTAATGCAGACATATATTTTAAATGTTCAAAATGTAGAAATTTTTTCCTCTTTTCTAACTTTTTGTTTTCCTGAACTTGCATTCTCCCTCCTTGTATTTGGGGCAGAAAGCACAGCTTATATCTCAACAGGCATTATGGTCATTCCCAAGGCTTCAGTTTTGCTATGTATTATCATTTTATGGATGTCACAGAAACTTTACCAGTAACAAAGAATGAACACATTGAAATAGTAGGTAAAGGTGATTTAAGTTCTTTTTTTTTTCCCAGTTTACTTTTAGATTGAAATGGATGACTTGTATTTCTTTTTGTGACAAGCTAGGTGATATACTCTAATAGCTCTTTCTGAGAGCTGTGCTAGGCATGAATAGAATTAAATAAATCCAGGAACTGTAACGAAGCCTGATGGGAACAATATATTATTACATTACTAGTATACTGTTTCTAGGCTTAGCCTTTGGCTTATATTTGTCTGCTTTAAGTGACACTTTATTAGTTGCTTTTTCATGTTATAGGAGTCAGTTTGGTTATTATGAAATAACACCAGTGTCCATAGGTATCTTATTAATTTTGTTATTTATTATCAGTTTTGATAAAAAACCAATGAAAAATAGGTGGCTAAAGAATGCAAACTGTGAAGTATTTTTTTTCCTTCAACAAAAGTTCTTCATATTCATATACTGTAATATTTTTATGCATTTCATTTCTTTAGGGAAGAAGAAAACAAAGTATTTTTTTAAGCCAACCATGAATTCAGAAGCACTGAAATTAGGATAACTAAAGTTGCTTATAGCATAAAGATGGGAAAATGTTTTGAAATGGTATCAGGTAAAAATAAGCATCAACACTGGGTCAAAATAATTAAAAGTTAATTTTAAGAATCTAATACAAAATATAAAATAATGTTTGCATCCATATAGCATAGGTTTTGGCCAATCTGTATGTAAATAGACCATTTCTTTTTTTGGTGAAAATACTTAAAATTGAGAAGGGAAATCTGATGATACAGACATAATTTTTGAGGCTATGTTGATGCTAACATAGCTTTGAAAAATTAGAGGTAGAAGATAATCAGACTGCTAGGGGTTTAGCTGACATATAGGAGCTGTTTGCTTGTGTGTATAAGGTGGATTTTTTTCCTTGTGTGAAGAGCCTAAGAAATGTTAATGCATAATAATCAAAAACGCAGTGTAGTTTAACAAGAAATACACTTCATTAAAAAAGAGTCAAAATTTGTAGTTTTAAGACATTCTACTGATTAAACAGTACATTAATATAATATTTGCTTTTTTATGCATTTGTTTGGGTAACATTGTATTTAGTGGAGCAGAACTCAAAACTGAGATCCCGCATCACTGACTACAGAAAATTGTTTCCTTCCCAGAACTGTCTTATATTTTCATGCAGGTTCCAGATGTAAAAAGGAAGGAAATCACTTAAATGAGTGAAAACTCAAGCCAAGTACCTCTATTGAGGTTGTGGGTTTTATTCAGTTTGGGGTTTAAGTGCAATAGAAATTTTTAGTCCTTTCAGTTGCCCAGTGCATTTTACTCTCTGACCACTTCTTCCTGCATTACAACCATGCTTTAATGCCTATCCACCATTGTCCACAAATTTCTTCCCCTGCCATCATCCCAGGTCTTTCCTTGTCGCATGTCTGTTTTTGCATTTCCCTTTACCATAAATTGATGCTGTGATATCTGTTGCCTTGTGTTAGACATGTGACACATGCAGAGGTTGCTCTTTGGAGTTCTGAAATTTCAGAAATCATATACAAAATATTGGAAGAAGGAAATCAAAAAGTAGCAATCTTCTTTTACTGAAGAGGAGGTGCTCCATGTTGATGTTGAAGTATTGGCACTGTAGGTATTGCATCCTTAACTTCAGAGAATAATGCTGAAATAATTCTCTCTTGGTTCTCATTGTCATAAGGACTGTGGGTCTCTTGCATGTTTTCTCGTCACTTTTGTATTGTCTTTGTACCCGACCTTTTAAATTTATTGTATATGCTCTTGTTCTCATTTATACCCTGTAAATCAACTTCCACACAGCAGTGAAGACTGCATTTCTTTAATCACCAATAACTAACCTCTTTGAATTGTGCTTTTACTCAGAGAGTTCTGTTAGCATCCTGACCTTCTATTATTAGGGATTTCTGCTGAACTAGAATTATTCTTGCCATTCTGAAGACCCAGTAAATAGAATCCCATGTTTACTTTTTTTACTTTTACATTAACACCATGTCCTTTTTATCCTTTTGTTATCCTCTTGCTTCCCCTTCCCTCCCCTCTCCTCTCTGGCCCCCATTATCAAATGTTTTTGAAGTAATTCTGCCAATAAGAATTCATTCATAAGGATCTCTTCAAAAAGAGTTTTAAATGAGTATGTCAGCAGAGTGTCGCAGGAAGGATATTCCCCACAACAAGCTACTTGCCTGAACCCCAGAGCACTGCTGTCATTGAACACAACCTGTGACATATGGACACACTGCTTCACTTAAATGCTTGGGGAGAAAGACATCTTTAGACAAAATAGGAATAAGGTCTGTTCATGACTTAAGAGGTTTTACTCTATTCTTTAGGTTGAATGTATTCTTTAGTCATTTCCACAGATAAGCCATACAGAAACTTGATTATTAAAAGCAATGATCTCATTTATTATTTTGTTATAATTTATTGAACAGTTTTCAGTAGCAGTTGATGAGAGAAGGCAAACAATAGCTCTCAGAAAACGTGAAATTTAGTTATACTAGGTTCCTTTTACAGTAATTTATTTTTGATGAATGATAAATTCCATGACAAGCAGCAAAATGCATTTGCAGAATTGAATCTCCATTTTAGCATAACCGTAACAGTGACTGCAGAAGCATAGCCACAAAGTGTTAGCAGTATCCAGGGTTATTTTTCCCCTCTCCACTGAATATATGTGTTAAATGTAGTTGCATTTTTATAGAGGAAAGTAATTGCTTACACTTTGCTCTCTATGATGTTCTGTATGAACACTAATCAGTCTCAGGGAAACTCACTGCAGTCTGCCTGATCTGAAGCAGAGAGAATGAAATACTCATTAGATGTGCATTATATACATTGTTCAATACAATAACTGTTGGGAAGCAGGCAAAGAGGTAGCAACAGTGTTTTCCTACAGCTCTTTATACAGCTAAAATAGCTTAAAAAGGAAATACAAAAGATATTGTTTCTAAGAAAACCTTGGATTTTATCTTCACTGCAGTGCTGCAGTGTTGCACTGCTTGAGCTCCTGATTCTGATGACACTGCCATAATGTAGTTTAAGAGTAGTTCCTTGTCATGATAAACATTGTAATGTAACATTAACAAGCTATGCAGCCATTTTATTATTCTTTAAAACTGGTCATATGTAATTCTTTAATTTATTAGATTAGCTGCTACATGGATTAGCTATGTGGTTGAACAAATCAAAGACTAATATCTGGAACAGATTTTCAGAGCCTCCTGTTTTCTTGTGGTCATCAACATAAATGCTTGTGTAATTTGATATCTTGATAGTCTGTAGGTGGACGTCACTGTCATGTTTAACGATCCACAGTTTGCTTTTTCCTTACTGTATAAACCAGAGTTTGGGAAAACTGGCTGTGTTACTTCCCTTGGGCTGTAATGTGTCTGTTCTCAAGGCAGACCTCTGGGAGCTGACAGCTGCTTGGAGGTGTCTCTTGCTTCATCAGGACTGCTCTGGATAAATTACTGGGACTATGGGGTTTTTGGGTTTTTTTTCCTTCTCTGGGAACCTTAGTCCAATATCTTCCAATTATTTTCAGAAAATGGTCACTGACATGCAGGGGATGGGACATTATCTGTTAACACCACACTATACAGGACATTGTGCTGTCAGCTACATTAAACTATGGTAAAGTTTCCTTCAAATTTTACCCAGAACCAGTGGAAATCATTTTTTCCTGCCCTTATGGTGATGGTGCAATAGACAGTTAATATGATGTATTTGAGCTTTATAAGTCCTATTGACTCCAAGTAGTAGAATATAATGTGAACAGTGGGAACTTAGCATCCTAAATATTAAGACTTTTCATGTATAGGAAGAATAAAGAAATAACATGTCCATGAGAAAGTGTGACATCTTCACAAGTAGGAAAAGAAAACCAAAATAAAACCCTTTACATAAAAGATGTTCTTGGGGAGGATGAGACTATTGACAAATGACTGCCTTTATTTATGACACCAAAAAGAAGAATTAGTAGGATCTTCTTTGGCATGAATAATAGCTCTGACATTGGCAAAGAAACACAATCATGTCATAGTGGGCATGTTGATTTAGATGGCTTCTTTATAAAAAATCTATAGAATTTATACTGTGAAAAGTGCAGCAGGTTTGATAAATGGTTCTCTTTTGTACCTTTCATCTTTAATAATTTAAAATGTGAAATTCTCAGTAAATTAAGTCAGTGATTACTAGAATATTTTCAAGTTGAGTGAATTTAATTAACAGTTGTTATTGCAGTAAAGTAATATCAGAAGTCTTTGAAGCATCATAAGGAATTTGCATCAGTTGTCTGTTTCAATCACTCAGCAACAATATAAGTGGTTATGTTTTCAAAATCTCAGAAATGCTTAATCCTGGTTTTCAAGATGTTTTATCTGCAAAGGGGTTTGCTGCTGCTCTGAGCACCTGTACTGAAGTGCCTTCAGTCACACACTTCTGTGGGCAAGACTGAAATAGTCCACAAACTTCACCCTTCCCATCATTTTCACAGAAAGCCTCTAAATGTCTTTTATTTAAACCATTGCATTGGCAAGTTTCTTACTTGCCGCCGTGCCTACCCTGAAGCTCCCTGGCTTCGCATGCTCGGCCGAGGCACGGTCAGCAGCGGGGGACACTCCCCTGTTTCTCAAGAAGATTCGGGGACTGGCTAAGACAGAGCGCTTCGCTGTTTGCCTCGTTAGGAGGAGAGGCAGCATTTGAGGAGGTAATGAGGGAGTCGACTCAAGGCCAGGGAAAAAGTCTCAGGTTTAATGCAAGCTCTGGGGAGCTCTGAATGCCATTGTCCTGGCAGCCAAAAGTGGCCTCGAGGGTCTCCAATCATCTTAAATACCGGGGCGGTGACAAGGGGGAAGGGACACCCACCACCCAATGGGGGAATTTGGGGGAGTGGAAGGCAAAAGGACAGACAGACACACAAACCAATGGGGGAAGTTTAAGGGAGGGACTCCTGGCCCTCGTCCACTCACTCAATGCCCAAGGTGGAAGATTTTGGGAGAGTGGAATTAGGAGCTGAATGATGGACAAGGTACCAGGGAGGGGACAGGGGTGTGACTGAGCATTTTCAGGGAGATTGGTGCTGGGGGAAGGGCGGGAAAGCTCAGGGTGTAACCATTGGGAGATATTGGGGGGTGAAGGGGCAAACCATTACAGGACTGTTACAAAGAGATAAAAACACAATACAACACTTACTGAAAGCAACAATGTGATCATTTATTTATGCACTATGCAGTTTCCTGAAACATTCCTGGGTGAAGAAGTACCTATTTAATGGTAATTTGGAGGGTTGGTTTAGAATACTTGTCTGTTTGGGCTATATTAAGAAAGTTGGGGTTTTTTTTTTGCCTGATAAAGGTCTGGTTTCCTCTAGAAAATTTTGAGAAAATTTCAGAATTATATATTTTGGATATTCTGTTGCATTACACGTGTGTGGGCAGCTTTGTCTCCCATCTCTGGGTAAGAGGAGAAAATATTTAAAAAGATAAAGTGAGGTCTTCCATGAAACTAAATTTTCTTGGTCATCTTTGCCTGCTATATTTCTCCATAAATCAAGTAGAACAGTAGAAAATTATGTAACCATTCTGCTTATAGAAACTGAGGGAAAATGATCTTGACCTTTTATTTTCATAGTTTTCAGTGATTCCAACATCTAATTGAAACACAGTAACATGAAATAAATGCTCCGATTACACTGCAGCAGATGATACAGCCCTAAAAGCTGTGGTGTCTGAACGAGCTCTTTTAAATTTTCAGCCTTTGAGACTTCGGTAAAATAGAGTTTGATTCTCTTAGTTAAGACATAATGCAAAACTTGGCCAAAATCTTCAGACAAGGAAAAAAGAAAATGACTATTCCTATCAGTGAAAAAATAAAAGTAGTGACATAGAGCTATCTTTTACCTATGTCAAATAATATTTGCTCTGGGATATGCCATAACAGAAAGCTGGATATTGCCAGTTTTCAAATTGTGGAGATGACTTCCTTTCTGAGTGCCAGGACTTGCTAAAATGTTCCAAGCAGTCTTGGCTTCTCAGCATGCTCGAGAGGTAACACAGCCTCAGGCTTTCCCTGAAATCTCTCTCAAATCAGCCTTCATACCAAGTATGCAGCATTAAGATGCCAGGTTAAGTAACTTCCTGTGACTTCTCCCAAGTTCCAGTAGCACCATGTGAATGGTCCTTTCAAAGTTCAGATGATTGCAGAAGGAAAAAAAAAAAAAAAAAAAAACCGCAAAAAAAAATCCCCAAACAAAAAATTCTCAAACAAAATAACCCAAAGTAGTTCTGGGTAGTTGATGAAATGTTGCAACCACCTACCTATTATTTTGAAATCATTCTCAGCACAAGGAAAAAAGGGAGCTGGAAGGAGTTCCAGAAAGCTGTAGTAAAAGAATATATTTATTTGCACAGATGAATCTTCATATACCTTATCCCATATGCTTATGTGGATGTATTTTGTTGTTGTGCTTACATATCTTCCTTCCAAAATAGGTCCTTATCTGTTAGTGTGGTTAAAGAATGGCTTGGGATGGGTGATTCTGCCTCAAGGTGCATCAGGCAGACTCCAAGCTCTCCCAGGAAGGCAGCCATAGGAGCTGGGAAGTGTGGGTTTGTGGGTTCTGCAGGAACTTGCAATATGTCAAGGTGGGACTGGCCTTTGTGGCGTACCCAGCAGGGGAGGGAGAGTGAAGGATTCTTTCCCCCCATTTGTTTTGTGAAAGTCTTTGTACTAGTGAGGGTGGTGTTGCTTTACTGCAATTGTCTCATTACACCGTGACATTGCTGTGACTGTGTTCCAGTGTTACCCGTGTTCAATACACACAATATATGACAAAAGGACAAAAGGCTACAGTTAGATATATGAGTGCATATAGATGGCTAGATGACTCTTGAGTGAATTTTTCTACTTTACATCCTGAGGAGCTTTTTGAGTAGCTGCATAAACCTGTTTTGATTATAGCTCAGTTTGTGATAGGCTATGTCTACTGTAACTTTCCATAATACAACTTAAAATTTCAAAATGATAAAGATTACACCTTTGAAAGTTTAAAGCCTCTGATATCATCTTTTGAGGAAGAGAACTCTGCTGAAAACTCAGGTTGAAGGGCAACAAATCCTGAAGGAGACAGGAAATTTTTGGTGCTAGGAATAAAACTGAGGATCTCATTTAGAATAAGTAGCAATAGGGGTGTGCTTTGACCTGCAGGAAGATTAGATCCTTTAAATCAACTTCCACTCTTAGGGTTTTTTTCCTGTTTGCTAAAAAGCAGAACTCATTCTCAGCCATATGAAAACCCTTCCCGTTGTTTTGATGTAAAACCTTTGGGAGCTTATAAATCACAAATAACTTTGCTGTTTCACTTCATAGCTCCCACTTTCACAGTTCCATGCATTCAGTATGTCATTCAAGTTGGATAGAGTTTCATCAATCTTCAAAATGTGCAATGGGATAAATTCCCAATGTTTAATTTTTCACTGTGCTCAAAACTTCAGTAAAAAAGAAGAAAAGCAAGCCCCAAAACCAAATGATTATTGGAGAATATAAAGAAAGATCTTTATACATATCCAAAAAAAAGCAAAATTTTAACTAGTAGCAGAGTGTGAATCACTCTTGTAGTTCATCTCAGCTCAAGGTTTTAAGAAAAATCTTTGGTTTATAAAAAAAAAAAGACAAAGAGCAAACTAGTGCCAAATAACAAAATATTTGTTGTGAAGCTTCTTGTATCACCTTTTGGAAGGAAGGTGTTTGAATTTTATTTTCTTTTGTTTACTATAAAAAAATTTTATCATTTAAATAACCTTCACGTTTTAGAGATTGAGATTCTGATCAATGATAGAACAAAATTTTGAGTTAAATAATTAATTTAAAGCTGTTAAGAATTTGACTAAACAGGACACTGATCTGTGTCACAGAAAATCCTTTCAAGTTTCCAGAGAAATAGGTATTTCATTGTCTTTGCAACTGGAAATAAATTATGTCTTTCAGAGCTTGTTTCTTAGTGAAGTAGTTCACTTTTGATAATAAAAGAACTATGTCAAATTATATTTAGATATGTTATCAAAATTTCCTGTGGCTGTCACCAGCTACCACACTATTTGATCCTCTGTGTAACTTAGAGTTCATTTTAGTCTTCATTATGTGACAGAGTAGTATTCATTTTGCCATTATCCTCACACTTTATATACATACTGTGCATGCAGTAGTATAATTTACTGCTAGCCGTTGTCTGTAGAGCTTTAATCTTACACATAAAACCAGTGTTGGCAATTCAGTCTTTCTACAAGTATATTCTTACTTCGTTCTTAATATCCCTTTAACTATGATGTCGGGAAATATGTCATGGATTTTTTTTAGGGAAAAAACCAACCAGAAATTGTAAAAATAAATTAACCTCCCTGAAGTTCATTTCAATAGCCTCATTTGCAGCTAACTCCATAATAACACCTGTACTATGGGGAAGAAGCAAAACAAAAAGGTTGCTATAGGCTTTTCAAAAGGCATATGGTTTTAAATTCAATGTGTCAGCCAGGGAAAAGTAAGAGAAAAAAATATAATTAAGAAAAATACGGGATAAAAGAGACCACACCTGCAAGAGACAGAAGTTTATTCTCATCAGCTTTAGGACAAGTGGCTGATGTGATTACTTGCACAACTTCTGTAGTATAGGCTACCCCGGACTGAGTCCCATGGGGTGACCCTCAGTTGGCTGGTCAAGGGGTGCCTGGATAGCGTAATTAAAATCCCCACCACGAAGACGGAAAGACTCTTGAGCTGCTGGAATCCGAGCAGGTTTATTGAGGATTGATCAAAGGAGTAGGGAGGCAGAAATAGGAGCAGGGAGACAACCACACTCAGGAGAGGCAGACTCCGAGGGCCCTGAGGAAGGAGGGGCCAGAACATATAACTGGGGAGGGAAGAAGTAACTAGGGTACAAATGATCCAATGGGAAGAGGGTGTAAGGGAGGAACCGGGATGGGCTAACATAAACTGGGCCAATGAGGGAAAAGGGAAGGAGTGGTTTACAGAGGGAACCATTAGAAACAATGATGGGGAACTTTCCAGAACTTGGGGAGATGACAACCACAAAATGACAGGTGATGGGCATGTGCTCATTTGCACTGGGGGGCAGAGGACTCTGGGGAAATGCCTTATGCTAAAGGACTGTAGTTTCCCATGGCATTTCCATACTGTGCTCCCCAAGGGCACATCCCACACTGTAGGTCGTCATTTCATCCCATGACCATGGCTTGTACTGCTCTTGAGTAATTACTGTGGGCTGGTAGCACATTTGCATTCAGCTGAGAAAAGGAAAAGTGCAAAATTTGCCCTGTTTCAGGAATATCTAAGAAAATATTGTCTAGATTTTTTTTTTTTTTTAATTATAAACTCTCTCAGGCTCTGTCTTAAGCTCCTGTTTGGGGCCTCCTTGTTTGTTTAGTAGAAAGAAAAATCGAAACATTTAATAACCACTTAACCATTATTTATCTTTGCACAAATAAATGCAATAACTGTACCAAAGGGTGACTGCCAAATCTTGCACTGGCACAAATGGAAAAATATGATCTATCCTCCCTTCTCTTTGCACACAGATTTGCTGATACCAGTTATTAGAGTTAGAAAATTTATTTTTTCTTGTGAAGGAAACCACAGAACAAAGGGATTGTACTGTCTCTATAAAGTTCTGCAACTATTTATAGTATTAATTTAGCTTTTCTATTTATTTCTACCAAAAGTATAATCTTATAAATGAACATTCTGCTTAGCTATTTTGATATCTTAGTGTTTAATCAAAAAATATTAATGTACTATGTAATTAGAATTTGTATTATTTAGGAACTGCCCAAAAACGTATTTACACTCTTTGTCATGCACTTCATCATCAGTAATTATTATTTTATTCACACAGTCAAGATTTCAGATCCAATGCAGCAACAGTTGGTGGTATAATCCATTTTCCCTATTAATCTTCATGACAGCAAACATTCTCATTAGGGCATGATACCATCCATTTGCTTTCTTACTCACCCGCAAATATTAAAAATGATTGTAACAAGGGAGATCTCATTACAAGGATCAGAGCAAGTTTTAAACACAGATTAATACCAACTAAAAAAAAACCACTAAACCAAAAACCTTCCCTCAAACTCCTCAAACTAAACATGAACAGATTTCAGTTTTTGAAGGGATGGGAAGGAGGAAATAGTAAGCACTGTTCTGCTGCTACAATTTATTGATACTAGAGGACTAGAATGGGTATAAAATGTGTTCTTTAAGCACTCAGCTCTGCTTTTGAGTCATAGGAGCAAGCAAACAGAAAGGAATCCCAGCTGCTAGTCCAGTTCTAGGACTGCTTTGTTTCTGTAGCAGAGTTTTGGATTACTTGCTTCCAGATTTTATTTGTTACTTTGATATTAGTATATCAAAGAAATTCAACCTGGACACTGTACGGGATTGTGGATATTCTCAGCTCAGTCAGAGAGAAAAAGAAAAGGGTTTTCTAACCAGGTGAGAGCCTGGGAGGCAGTTGGAAAAGAATGTAAATAATTCTCTAATCTATCTAGTTATTCACATTGTTTATAGATATGTTCTGCTGCTGTGCGTCATTCACTGCCCACCAATGGTGTGAGATGTTTTTATTCTAAGACCAATGAATTAGTCCGCACAATGTTCTCTATATATAGAGCAGAGCATTTGAAATAAATCAGAGTTCATTTTCTTAGCCTTCTGATGTGGAGTTCTCTGTTCTTGTCCTGCTCAACAGTGTCACGGGATGGATTGGGGTTTTATTAACTTACTTTCTGTGAAGTACTTTATTAATGTATTTTTGGTAATACATTTCATATGTATAGGTTCTGTGTATAAAATTTATGAAAAAGTTAATATTTTCCTGAACGGAAAAAAACCCCTCACATTTAATGCTCTCTGAAACTTGTGTGATAACGAATTAGTATTATAGCATTGCTGCCATTCATAGCAGGTTTTAGTTTGAATTAATTTTTAGTTATGTAAAATTAATTGAATTTTTTTCCAGCTAGAGATAAATACTTCCTGACAGGTGATAAAAAATATAGTAGTCTATGGTACAAATAAATAACCTTAATTATTGTTCTATTTTCAATATACTGCTTTTGTTGCAATAACATCAGTTTGGCTTGTTTGAAAAGTAAAAAAACAAAGTAAAGCTAAAACCAACTTACAATAACTGGCAGCAAATAAATATTTTCTTGGATTTCCATCTTCCTTTTGGAAAAAAAAAAAAAAAAAAACAAAAAGAAAAAGCCCAACCACACCAAGAACAAACCCTAAACAAGCTTCACATAAAATATTGTATCAGCATACTTTTCTAAAGTTTAAGGTCAGGAGATTCTATTGGGTTATAAATCTGTGTTTGTGTATCAGAAACCAGGGTCTGTTTTTCTGTAGTGTCAAATAACTTATGAATATTTAAACAGAAACACAGGATCATACAGCTTTCTGTAAATTACTCTTTGCATCATAATTTCCATAAGGCTGCCCAAGACTTCAAAGGATGACTAATCCAATACTTTTCTGATAAATTGCTCTAATCATGAGCCAACTTTTATTTCTGTGCTCTCATTGAGCTAGAATTCTGAATTTAATTCAATTTCTTCATTTTGGGCAATTTTTTATGTAAGAGGAAAAATACCCTCGAATCTGAAAATTAGCCTTCCCCTCAGAGATAATCAGGGTTCAGTTCGAGACTTAAAAGTCCTACATGTCAGTATTTATGACGATTGCAACCTTTTCCAGAAGTTTTCCTCACAATCTGGGACTAATATGTTGCCAGCGAAGCTCAGCTAGAGGTAACAGTGGTAAAGAATATCTTAGTGATGCCATGACACAGGTAAATATTTATTCCCCTACTTGAAAATCTATTTAACCTACTTGCAAGCAGGCATCTGGTTAATCTTGAAATTAATCTGGAAACTGTCATAAATGAGTGCAACGTGAAGGAGAGTGTAGCGTGCTTTGTGCTTGAAAGTGGGCATCCTTAAATGATGATAAAATACTTAGTCTTGTTACTAATACTTTGAAGCTATATCCCTCTGGAACTGGACTTCCCCGAGGGAAAGTTCCTGCTGCCACCACAGCTCTCAAATCTGTGCCTTGCCTAGAACATGTAGCACACTAACAGAGCATGCTCTGTGCGTGGGCTTTGGTCGTCTCAAAGTGACAAAGGTGTCATCTTTTCTGCTTGTATTGATCAACACAGCCCATATCCTGGGTACACTGGTACATAATTAACTTTATCAGTGACAGCACTGAGTGGTAGCCCCTGCCTACTTTACTCTGCTCAGAAAGTTAGGTAATATTTGTCCCGCAAATCATCTGGCCTGCCTTCAGTGTTGGCAGTCTTCGTCAAACAGCACTGAGCCTCTGACTTATTATTCCTTTACTGATATTTTTGAACTAAAAACAAAAAAGACTTTTAGTATTTATTAAGTCAGGACCATTACTCTATCTGGTTTTGGAAAAACACTGACATCTTGGAGCCAGTAGCCACACAGCATGCAGGTGTAATTTTTCAGGAGAAAATGGCTTTTATGAAAAATTAGGATTCTAGGGGTCTCTCTTTACACAAACTAAACTGTCTGGTATGAGCCAAAGCAGAAAGGTGATGCAAAAGTGACCTGGAGAAAATGTGCCCTCTGTCAGAAAGGGATAAACAGATTATATGCTTAGAGAAATTAGAAGTCAGAAGTGAGAGACCCTTCCACTCACCCCAATTTTAGAGAGCAGTTGAGTGCCACGAAAGAATATCAAGCACAGTCCTGTGCAGCATAACCCAGGCCTCAGAAGTTACTCCTTGGCTAGGAGGCATTGCAGATATCAGAACTCATGTAATATAATTTCATAAAAACAAAGCAAAAGTAGAATTCTGAAATGCCTGCTTTTCCAGGATACATAAATATATATGATTTTGCTATATGTAATCTTTTAAATAGGCTAAAATACTGTCCTCAAAATGTTTTGAAAGTAAGTAAATTTTAATTTTTTTAAAAAAGTTAAAAATAGCCAAGGGAAAACTACATTTGATTTCTGTAAGAACAGTATTTCACCAACAATTATAGCTTTTAGTATGCTGGATCTTAATACAATATGTGATAGAATCAGCCATCTACAAAAATCCTCTTATGTCTGGAAAATTTAAAATATAAATCAAATTTTTCCAAAAATATATAAATATTTCATTACTTAAAAATTTTTTTGGTACATATTCTTGCTCTAAGATGCAAAAAAAGCCCCAAACCAATACCGGTCTCACCCTCCCCTAACAAATACCTAATATCACATAAGAGCTTCATGGATCCTTTATTATGGAGTCTTTTTTTTTTTTTTTTTTTTTTTTTTGATAGTAAAAAGCTAAACACAATTTTTCAATAGGAATGCATGTAATTCTAGTTGCTCAGCTGTGGCTCAGAATCAAACAATTGTTATATATTAAGTAATTAATAAAAGTGACATAACACTGCCCAGTGCAAAGGATTTTTGTAAAATGTAGAAGTACCATCCTAAGATTACAGATATCTATTTAAAATAATATCCCTTAAAGAGGCAGGAAAAGAATTGTATAAACTATCAGTAGATTTCAAAGGTAAGTGGGTGACTATCTCCCTTGTAAACCTTCTTTAACAGCATAGCTTTATAACAGCACTTCCGATAGAAAGAAGCCTGCAGAGGCTTAAATTTAGAAAAATTAAAAAGATAACTGTATCCTTTTCTTTTTTTTTTACTAAATGTACTTTTAAATGAAGATTTTGTTTCAGGATATTATGTTGAAACAATTTTTTTTTTCCAATAATGAATGCTTTTTATGGATCATGATAATGAAGCTTGTAAATGATGTTGTTGTTAAATTCAGCCTGTTAAGTTCCATCATACACTTGGTATGGATGGAACAAATATTTTCAAAGATGTCTCATTTTCCAGATCATTTAGTTACTCTTTGCAGGGTGCAAGTTATCTAGGCTTCTTCATAAAGGTTTCTGTTTCTTAATATAAAAAAGACTTTTTCTATGCTGTACCTCGAGTATTGTGCTTGTACCTATCCTAGGTATTCTATGAGCTGTTTAAAATCCATTTGGCTACTGAAATATATCATGAGCTCTGAGAACAGTACTTGGAGTTACTGTCAACATAGCATATGGAAAACGTTAATATTTTGTATTTTTCATACTTTCAATGATGCACTTCAGAGAAAACACAAACACTTTAAATACTTAAGTATATTGCTTCAACACACCATGAGTCTTGGACATTTGTGAATACTTATGCTTGTACCTGATAGGTAGCATCTGTAAGTTTTTTGCACCTTTTTTTTTTTAGCTGTACATAAAAAGTATATGATATGAATTATTTTCAAAAATATGAAATGACTGTGTACCTATCATTAACATATGCACCAATAATTTATGTATAAGTGCACACATTCCCCTTCGTCCCCTCTCCACCCCACCCTCCAGTATGTTTCTGTATTTGTGCAGCTTAACAGTTTTCTCAGATTAATTTCTTGTGTACAAATGCAGTGTGCATTTTAAGGTGTCATAGCAACAGATGAAATGAAGAGAAAAAATAGTCACAGCAACACGACACATCATGTCAGTGCAATTGCATTTTCCAGTCCCCTTCCAGCTTGCTTAGGGATAGTTCAGTTATTTTACAACACTTTGTCTTGCATGCTATAAACCCAGTCTCTGTGCTGTCATCTAAAATTTTTTCAGACTTGGTGAAGAGTAGGTGTCTTTATCCTTTTCTTTCCCCCCACAATATTATTACTGTAAAAAAAATCTGTATGTTTATGCATAGAAATAATATGTATTTATAACAGATTACACTTCATGAAGAAGTTCCGATTCTGGAGGCTTGATTTTTCCTGTATGCTTGACAATACTAGGTGGAAGGTGCACACTTAATGAAATGAACATATTCTCTCTATTAGTGAGATAAAAACCTAAAATTTATAGGGGTTTAGGTAAACTATTTAATGTTGATTTCTTTCTTAGTTATCTATTTATACACTGTTTTTCACTCTATGGAAATCCAAGTACAAAGGCAAAATTGTCCTGGAACATACAAAGGTGAGAAGATACCCCAGGTTTTGGTTTAGTCCTCAGTCTGGATATCTGAGGCCCTGGTAGGCTGGCACAGACAGTAGCACACACCCACTTAATGGAGGAAAGGTTCATCCAGCCACTGTGTGTGTCTAGGAGCTGTTAAAATTGGCTATCCCACGAAGACTATAAACCCCAGGCAAGTATGCAATTCCAGTGGTACTCAGCTCTCTGGAAGATGAAGACTTTTGTGTATTTGGTAATCCCAGACTGCTTTGCTTTATGCCTGATCAAGTAAATATTCAAGATGAACTCTGAACATGGAGACCCTGAGCATCTTTTTTTTGATACTGCTTTGCCATAAACTTGTTTGAGTTGAATCCCTTGGCTAACAATGATGCAGTGCGCTGGCAGATTGTCTTGAATCACTTCTTCCAAAGAATGTATGGGTGTTTATCTGCAGGAATACAGTGAACCTCAGGATGCCCTGGCTGGGCCTGTCCTCAGCTCTTGCTGTGGTAGGAGGTGGTGTCTTCACTGCTCCTTACCCTTAGTTTTCAGTAAGGAGAAAAAATCAAGAAGAAAATGAGGAGGACTCTCCAGGAAGGGTGATAAGTTCACATAGTGTGGCATATTCCAGTTTTTTACCTGAAGTTCATAATGAAAACTAAAAGAAACTTCACTGTAAAATTTGTTAGATGTACCGTGCATATTTTCTGGTAAGCAAGCTGAAAATATAATAAAAATCCCCCCAGACCAGGTTATTTTTCAGAATTCTTAATGATTAGACATTAGTATGTAGGTTGTCAATAAAGAGCTTCTTCAATGTTTTTTCCTCCTGATGTGTAGAATCTTTGTTGTTTTGATCAGTGATATAAATAATGAAACATAGTTTCTCTTCCCTGGATAGCTGAACATATCTTAGGAACTAAATAATATCTCAGGTGTTAATCGCTATAAAGGTGAGAATCATTTATCATAAGTCTTCTGCAAAATTAATTTAAAACATGCTTTTCTCATTAAATTTCCTCTCCTTTAGTAGAGTCAGTCCTTCAAATGTCCTCTATATTAAAAAAAACCAAATACCTTTAAACCAAATCGAACACTGTGCTAATAAAATTGTAAAAAATCTTTATATTAAAGAACTGAACTTTTAATGTTGAAGATTCAATTGATCTGTTTTTCCAAGCAATAATTACAAATAGAGATCTTTGGTACTTCTCTATATGGTAAACTTGACTTATTTTTTTATCAATTTTGGGCAGGAAAAAAATTGAAGTGTGGTAAATAACACTAGAACATATTTGTTAAATAATTATTTTTTTACATAATATCAAAAAGTTGACCTGATTGCACATGATGGATTACATTTTATATTTTTATTTAAATAGAAGTATTCTTAAACATGAAGTTAACAAGCTAGGCAGTGGTAGCAGACATCTTTTGTATTTTAGTATTATTTTCTTTGTTGTTAAAACTAATGTGACAATTTCTAAAATGTAGTAATTTAAATATATATGTTTCAAGTGTGCTTTTCTTTCTTTTTTTTTCCAAAGGCTTTATTATAAGGTGAAGATAAACAAAATGCAATGGACTCATTATTCAATTTTGTCATGGATTTTTGAGAAAAGGCTAGCTATGTGTTTTGCTAATTTTATTGATGACAGGATTTATGTGAAATACAAATAATGTAAAAAATATAGTTGAAGTAAATAAGATCATAAAAGACTAAAGTTAAATAGTTACGGTACAACTGGTATTGTCTAGTAGAATTGAAAGCCTAATGACTTTAAATATATCCTTTGTATCTGTGGATAATGTTATGGAACTAAGAGATCAGCTGTAGAAGAAATTATAGGAAGGGAAAAGAGCCAGCCAGTGAATTGGATCTAATATCAATTTAAGAGTTGATTAGACAAGTTATAGAGTGGTGGTTGCAAATCAGATTGCTGTAGTTAACACACGGCCTTAAAAGGATGTGTTATTTGTATGAAGGCAAGTTTATGTTTTCCTTGTGCACTGGAAAAAACAGCTGTGCATGTCATGCCCAATATTCACAGTTTGGGGTAGGGCACTAAGCAGAATAAGAGTGGAGAAGGATCATTTGTATTTAATTCTTTTAGTTACCACATGCAAAAGCAACTAAACAAATAAAACTGCAGGAAAACCAAACCAAACCAAAAAACTCCCAAAACACTCCACCCCCCGCCCACCGCCAAACACATTTCTGCAGTCTCCTCAGCCTGTGATGACAAAATGTATTTAAAAAAAAGGGAGCCTATCCAATTTTTTTAGATAGTAATGGTTATTTAGGAAAGTCAAATAAAAGAGCATTTGCTATGACTTGGGAGTCATCTAAGTACATTTTGTACTTGGAATGCACTTACCTTGCGTAAGCTGTACCACTTAGGAGTTACTAACTTTTACAGTTTGTTTCTTTCTCTGTTCTCAGTTTTAATTTATTTGACAGGAAATGAAATGTGCTTGTGTGAACCGGATACAAAATTTACAAAGACAAATCTTGGCAATGTTAGAACAGCTTGCAATTTTGAAGGTAATTTTTTTCTCTTTTTTAATATACACACAGACAAGAACAGAAAGAACATTTGTGACTAAGATAAGGTAGAAGTTGAACCCATACTTTTTTGTGTTTGTCTTTTATGTGGAAGCAAAGTGTTGGTTCTGGGACCTCTGCATGGTGTCTTTGACTTCAGAAACTGCAGCTGAGGGAATTAGGCTGTCCCATGTAAGCTGGAAAGAACATGAGCATTTAAGGAAATACCATATCTAGAGGCAAACAGCCTGGACACCTTGAGATCTTTTCTCAGTCTGGACATATCCCCCTCTTTTCTATTCCATAAAATGAGGACACTGAAAACTACAGGTCTTGAAACTAAAATCCTGGCTTGAAAGATGGTTCCCCATCTGCTCAGGCTCCCTAATGGAGAGCTAAAGCACACACAGCTCCTCAGCTCTCCTGCAGGATGCTGCTCTTGCCTTTACTTCCCTAAATTTAATTGACAACAGGGGATTGACACCTGCTGATCCAGAACACTCACCTCAGTTAATCTGCATATAGCTGAGGTTCAACATAATGAAATAGTGCACTTAATTTCATTTGAAGCTCATGTCAGTGGTAACAGTCAGATTTAAAACATTTTTCTCAGTTTGTAAATACGCACAGCTGAATTGTTCAAAGTCCTGCTCCTTTGGAGGTTCATGTTTGTGCATAGCCTCAGACAATTAATAGTCTTGCTGAAATCAATGGGACTGCTGACTTTTATGTCGGCTCCTCTGAAGACAATTTCAAATTTCCCACTGACTTCAGTAAGGCCAGGCTGTTCTCAAAATATTTTAGAGTGCTGCATGCTGGGTAATAATACAAAGGGATGCAAGCCTTGTGAAACTAGATGGGCTTTTTATTGTGGAAGTGTGTTTTGGTTTGGTTTCATTTTCTTGAGATATGGTGATATTATATAGCATTCAAATAAACATACAGAGAGGAAGGCTTTATTCCAACTTCCATATTTTTGATTTTTTAACCCGTACTGCACTTTTACTGTTGTTTCCTTTTAACAGTTTAGCTCTTCATCTTTTGTATAGCGATTTGTTTTCTGGTGTCCCTCTAGTAAAAGATGTGTTCCCTACAAGGGAAAATTGCTCTGACACCACATTATGAACAAAATGATAACTCTGATTCCTCAGTACACAGTCCCCCTTCTGGTTTATACCACTGTTAATATTATTTATTCTCATTTTATGTCTTCTTCTTCAAGCCAGCCTTGGAGATCAGACTTTGTCCAGACTTTTCTAGATTTGAATTATGCCTCATCTGTTGAGGTGCCCTTTTTGCTGCATCACTGAAGTGTTACATCTGTGCTACATATATTACATATCACCTCTGAAATATTTACAGTCTGGACTGGTGACCTGATGTCATGTTTAAAAATCCTGAGGTAAATAAATAATACTTCCAACCTATCTTACAAGTATGCTTTCCAGGAATAAGACTTATTTTTAAGAGCCTGTGGCAAGTCATCTTATTCAGTGATTTATTTGATATCTTCAAGTCCTCTATCAGACACGCATCTTTAATGTAATATGCTGATGGTTTACTCTTTGCACATAAATATACTGTAAACTATGTTCTGTTCTAGTACTCTTGCCCACCTTATCAGCCTCAGCTTATCATGTGGAAATTATTGCAGAGTTTTGATCAACTAAGAAGTTTTGTGATGAAATGGCTTGCAATATAACTCCTAATATAATTTTGGTCCAAAGGCGAAAACTAGATTTTTCATTTCCAAAATCTGTGCATCAAGTTGTACATTTTTACCTGATCATAATCACTATCTATCTCTGTCCTGTCTCTAGTAATCACTACAAAGATATATTGGCTATGCACTAGCATTTATCCTCATGCTGCTTTACAAAATGACTGCATGGGCGGTGCATTATTTTAGTGTTCAGGGATGGGAGTTCTATTTATGTTTTTCTTCATCAAACACTTCAGTACATGAGCCCACAAGCTTCTGTATGTACCTACTTCAAAAAGATAGTTGATCATTATGCCCATAAAGAATTTCTTTCATGCTTTAGTCAGAATAATTTGATTCTCCTCCCATCTGCCCTCCTGTAAAACCTAAGTAACAACTCATTTTGTGAGTACAAATTTACTTTAGAGTTGTCACACTAGATTGCATATGCACTCAAAGCAGTTTCAGGTGCTATAGTGATGCAGACTCGCTGTTGGGAGACAGAATTCTGCATTTGATTCCCCAATGAATCCCACATGGGAAAATGTTTCTAGTGCAAACTAGCTTCCTACAGGTTTCGTTTCTTAAAGTATATCTTGATAAGTATTAAACTGTGTCCATGGGGGTTTATCTCCCTGCTCTTTCACTTGGTGATAATTATGCTGAAAAGCCACAGCACTCATTCTATGCTTCTTAGAAGTGCAGGATTCTGTGTTAACTAAATTTCAACTACTCCTTGTTTTATGGTATTCTTGCTTATAGTAGGCATTTATAAATAGACATTAAAATTAACCACCTGCCTGATATTCACAATCTAGATAGAATGTTGTCTACTAGCATAGATGAAATAAGGTAGTCAAAGACATAGCAGCTACTGTCATTTATCTGCAGTGCAAAGCTTTGTCTATTTACAAATCTCTCTATGAAGTTCAGAGGTTTGATTTGAATTCAGTTGTCTTCTTGTACTGGAGAAGTTATGGAACCAGAACATAACTTTCTCCTATCCTTTTACTGATGGCTGTGGGACATTCTTTTTGCCTTTCTATTTTCCATCATATATATGAAAATATCACAAGTGCTGTAGTTGACTTGTCTTTTCTTCTTTCTTGAGTCTTGGTAAATTTTAGCTTCAATCTGTGAATTCTTCTATACCAGTGGATGTAAGTATATCCAACTTGTACCTGAACAGTTACACTAGCCTTGCTAATTAGAGTCATCTTTTGATGTTAACTCTGAAAACCTGATGTGGTACAACCCTGAGCACCTGTCTTGCATTAAACAGTTTTTAATGTTTCAGATACTAGGTATTAGAGTCAACATTGTTTGACACTTGGTTTCATTTATAAAAGCAAATAAATCATCCTTGTTACCGCTTTAGATCACTTTATTCAAAATTGCAGCTAAGCCTTTTAATCACTATTGTAATGCTTCAAGCAACTTTTACATAAGGAATTTCTGGTTGATTTCTAATTAGTGTTAAACCATATAATAGCTCTCCTTTTTTTCCCCTACCTTTTTGTTATGTTTTTTTTTTTTCTTTCAATTTCACTGACAGCTCTTAATGTTGGATGAAGCTTGATTCTACATCTGTCACAGAACATTTTGTTCTAAAAATTACACAGTCCTGCACTGTACTGTGCTCAAATTTTCCAGTTTTTTTTTCCCCTGCTAAACATTTGGCAGTAGTAGTAGTCACTGCCCTGATGGAAGATGTTAGGCTACATGAATCTTTCAGTGAGTGAAAACATGAAAAGACTGTTTATAATATTGCATGTTTCTTTTAACAAAGCCTATGCTCTCAGGAAGGGTGCTTGAAGTGCAGCTAGCATTCTGACCATGTGCATACAGGTTTCTTTCCAGGTACCTCTTCTCCATTTGCATTTCTATTGCATTGAAAATGCTCTCAGGCACATGGTATGATTTTCGGGTTGATCCTGTGCAGGGCCAGGAGCTGTATTTGATGATCTTTTTGGGTCCCTTCCAAGTCAGGATAATATATGATTCTATGATTTTCTGTAATGGAAAGAAGCTTTAAGGCTTTTGCAGAATTAGGTCTTAATCAGAGTTCTTATTTAGATACAAGTAGCAGTATTTAAGAAAAATAAGAGGCAAAATAGAGAGACAGTGGAAAGAAAATTCTAAACCCTGTACATTAGTTCTAATACTCTCATTTAATGTCCATATATAGGTAGTGATGTATAAATATTAAAGTAATAGGTATATTAAAATGCCCTTAATAGACACAAACAAGTGTCTTTTAATTATAAATTAACAATTTATCTTTTTAATTTACCCAATTTTCATGAAGATTTAGGAGTGTTATTATTTCCTGTTCCTTACAGAACAAGTGCTATTATAGGTTCTAAAGTAAAACCTTCCCCAGAAAATAAGAGATGTTTCCAGTCCCTATACTGAATTTCAGTTTGAGTTAGCAGGATGATGCAATTCCTCAAACAGCACTAAGATCGTCAAATCTGTTAAAGTTATACATATATGTGATAGGTATACATAATTTGATTTCTGTCTATTGACACTGGGGAAATGTGCTGCAGGTTTGTTGCCATCATCTAGTTTCTTTTCTGTCATAAAGTGTTCTGTGGTTATAATCAAACCAGAATTATTTTAGCAAATCAAAAGATTGTGGTCTTAATTATGAGGTGGCAATCTGAGTGATTAGGGGTATAAATAAGTAGCAAAATTATCAATACTTACAAGAAGAATTCATCTTGGCTGCCCTGTTATGTCTCATCCAATGCTGTTTAGATTTGGCTTAGATAAACTTTTAAACTTGGGGATGTTTATTGCCCTTCAATAGTGAGCCTTGAGGTTTTGCTGTGCAATTGTTAAGAAGCTCCCTTTTAGACTAAGTCTGTCTGCCTGGGGTTCTGTCTTATGGATTCTGGGTTAAGTCTCCCCACTTCTTCAAAGAGGGGTTTTTGAGTCACTCAATTTCAGGCTTTTCATCTGTTATATTCAGTTCCTAGGAATGCAGTTCTGGTGGTTCCATTTTTCTTGTTAGGTTTGTTTCCTCTGAGCAACAATGGTATGTCGACAGGGGTGGTAGCTGAGCCATTCTCCTTTCACAGAAACAGAGAATTCAATACTTATCTCAGTAATTTTACTTTGTTAGAATGATTTTAATACATGAATAATACCATATGTATATGGTTAACACACCATATATAATAAAATTAATAAAGCCCACAACCTTTCCAGGCCATTAATTTTCAGCATGGCCTTAGCTCAAAATGTGCTAGTTTGAAATTTATTCCAAGGAGATGATTGTTGCAGATGGTTGTAGTGGGCAGCAATAACGTAGCTAGGATTTTTAAAGTGTCTTTCCATGATGACAAACATTAACAAGCAGATTAATTTGTGACTTAATTGTAAAAGGTTACCCAAATAACATGGCCTTCAGAGCTGTCTTTCCAAGTACAGCCTGCTACAGAACAATTCTTTTGGCCAGCATACAGGAAGAACTGGAAGCATTCTCTCATTTGTTATGCTGGGATCAGCCTGTGGTGATCCTACAACCCTCGCTTAATTAATCCAATTTTGGCTTTAGACTTCTATCTCTGTTTGGCACAACAAATACAGCTGTGCTGTGAATTTTACTGGAAGCAAACATAACTGTGCTATGCTCTCAGAAGGTTTTCATGCTGAATATTTATTCTTTTGACTCATTTCATAGTTAATATGTGCAGGCACTTGCGACAGGTTGCTACTTGCTGACTGATTGGCACAATTAATTTCTGTGTTCCAGTTGAGCTACAATCCTGAAATACAGTTTGCTCATTCATTATGGGCTATTGCACAGAAACGGGAAAAAAAAAAATCTCTCAATTGAAAACTGACCTTTCCATCAGAGACTGTCAGTCCTCTGGCTGAGATTTTTAAATATTCAGGGGCCCTTCTACATGTTAATTGGACAGCAATTTTGAGAAGCATATCCGTTTCTTCAGGAGGACCAAAGCACAGAACACAATTCAGACTAGTGAATTTCGAGATCCAGTTTTTTAAAATACAGAGAATTCCAGACTGTTCTGTTTTTTTGGTATTTTGCGGTCTTCTGTAGAGCATTCCACTTCTGTTAAGAAAAAAAAAGAAGGGTAGTTGTCATCTATTACTCCGTTCTGAGAGAAACAGAGGCTCCAATATAGAATTTGAACAAACCCATGCAGGAGACTGCTGCCTAGTTGGAATCTGGGTAAGAAACGTCACCAGGAAATTCTCCAGTCTGGTGTGATTTATTCTCTATTACTGTTTGTTCAAGTGAACAGTGATGAAGTCACAATAAGAAGTTTGAGGACAATGAATAGAGACCTCAGGGTCTTGGAATGAATAGCTGGAGCATCAGGAGCACAAGCAGTGTTCTCCTTTATCTTGTCAATTGCAGGCAATGACATGGGAAGAAACAGGAACATCATACAGTGTTCATGGCTCAGAGCCTGTATGCCAAGCACCCATAATCCAAGGAGAAATGGTCAGGGACCTGCTATACCAGTTGGAGGCACATGTGTCTATGGGGCTGAATAGGATCCAATCAAGTGTTCTGAAGAAGCTGGTGAAAGTACTTGTTGAGTCACTTTCCATCATTTACTAGCAGTCCAGGTTACCTGGGGAGGTCCCAATTGACTGGAGGTAAGCCTATCTACAAGAAAGGTTGGAAGGAGAATCCAGAGAACTGCAGGTCTGTCAGCTGACCTCAGAGCAAAGGAAAGTCATGGAGCAGATATTCTGTGCCATAATGTGGCACGTGCAGAGAATCAGGCCCAACAAGCATGGGTTTATGAAAGGCAAGTCCTGCTTGACTGACCTGATCGCCTCCTATGTCAAGTTTATCTCCTTAAAGAGCTGTGCATGCTGGGATGTAGTCTGTCTGGACTTCAGTAAAGCTTTTGGCACTGTCTCCTATGGCATTCCGGAGAGACTGGCTGCTTATGGCTTGGACAGGTGTACTTTTTACTCTTCCTTTGATAAAATACTGACTGGGTGGCTGGGCTGAGGGAGGGGTGGTGAATGGAGTTGGATCCATTTGGCAGCCAGTCACTGGTGGTGCTTCCCAGGGCTTAGTGCTGGGGCTAGTTCTGTTTAATGCCTTTATTGATGACTTGGATGAGGGGATCAAGTACATCCACATATGATACCAAAGTGTGTGGGAGTGTTGATCTGTTGAAGGGCAGGTAGGCTCTACAGAGGAATCTGGACAGGATGGATCAATGGGCAGAGGACAACTGTATGAAGTTTAATGAGTTTAACAAGGCTGAGTGCTGATCCTGCCCTTGGGTCACAACAAACCCATGTAGTGCTACAGGGAGAGTGGCTGGGAAACTACCCAGTGGAAGAGGACTTGGGGCTGCCTCTCAACAGCTGTCTCAACAAGAACCAGCATTTGCCCAGGTGGCCAAGAAGACCAAGGGCATCTTGGCTTGGATCAGCAATAGTGTGGCCAGCAGGACCAGGGCAGTGATTGTCCCCCTGTACTCAGCACTGGTGAGGCCACACCTCAAATCCTGTGTTCAGTTTTGGGCCTCTCACTACCAGAAGGACATTGAGGTGTTGGAGCGTGTCCAAAGAAGGGCAACAGAGCAATGAAGGGTCTGAGGTACAAGTTTTATAAGGAGTAGCTGGAGGAGCTGAGGCTTTAGCCTGGAGAAAAGGAGGCTCAGGGATGACTTTATTGTCTTCTACAACTGCCTGAGAGGAGGTTGTAACCAGGTGGGGGGTCAGTCTCTTCCCCTAGGTATCAAGTGCCAGGTCAAGAGAAAATGGCCTCAAGTTGTATTATTGGAGGTTTAGGTTGGATGTTAGGAAATATTTGTTCGCTGAAAGAGTGGTCAGGCTGCTCATGGTGGAGTCATGTGGCACCTTGGGATATGGTTTAGTGGTAAACAAAGCGGCACGAGGTTAACAGTTGGATAGTCTTGGATAATCTGAAGTAATCTTAGAGGCATTTTCCAGGCATAACAATTCTATTATTCTATGAATAATTAATACATTTCTTAGGTTCTATGTCATGGTTCTAAGCAGGGCTTATTTAAGCACAGTGTTGTGCAAATACATCTATCTGATATTTAGGCACAGTGATTAATTTTTCAACCTAGAACATATAATGTTTCTCCTGGTACAATCTATGTTGTTTACTGATTTTACAAAGAAATACAAATGCCAGTTTACAACTACAGCAGTCATGTTTTTCTGGTACTTTTCCATAGACAAAAGAGGCATGAAACACTGGAAGACTGTAAAGAAAATAAGTTATCATGTGCTATTTGTTCACTGCTCTGAATTCAAGTATCTCTTGTTTCTTAGGAGAGGATGAAGTAGATGGCAGTTGTTTCAAACACAATAAACTATAAAATAATAATTCATTAATTACTTGATCTGAATTCTGAAACCTTGATATCATGAACTGTTTCTCTTTTGTGGTCTTTATTAATAAGGCCTCTCTGTTGTAGTTTGAACTGCTCAGTGTTCTTTCGGGCTACGCAGTCAAGTAAAATAGTAAAATCCTATTTAATGTAGTCTGAAGAGTGTAGGGTTTACCCATAGTTTTATTTACTCTATGAAAGTATGCCTACCGCAGCTTATTATGTGACAGAAACAGCCTCAAAACTGTAACAGACACAGAAAAAAAAAAGTTCCAAGTGCTGCCTTAGTCACTGAAACTGATTTTATATGCACTATTTTGCTTAACATAGTATATATACTGAGAAGCTTTCCTTCTAAATCACTTAGAAGAGTTAGTCTCCTTATTACTTAATTGATAAAAAACCTTGAATGTTTTAATTCACATTTCTCCTAATAATATAATTACAGAGAAAATGTAATACAGTGGCACAGGACATGTAAAGGTAATGTAAACAGAAAATTATACCCATCACATGAAACCTAGTCAAGATCAAGCAAAGCGTTTGGAAGAGTCATTGTTTAAACAAAAATATATTTGTAATGTAGCAAAAATGAAATCCCTGCATTGCAGCAGAACACACCGGGATGTGGGTTAGTGTTGTAGTTCTTACTACTGGCCATTAGAGACAGTAGAGGCATCACTTTGTCGGTAAGACTGGCACCTAAAAGAAGCAAGTCACTTTGACTGAGCATGTCTTGGTGCTAGTAAGGGGAGGGTGCTTTTTTCATCAGTTGTTTTTCATAGTAGCTCACAACAGAAGCATGTCTTGACTATTGCAAAAGTTATGCATTAGATGCAAAGTGATCAAGGAGAAGAAAGGCTAACAATGAGTTAGAAAAGGATAGAAAACTAAATTTGAGGGGTATAGAGAAGCATGAAGTATTGATCTCCATCTCTTGACAGTTCTCTCCAGAGGAAACTGGAAACAATAAAACATGCAGTGCTAGAAACAATTGTTAAAGTTAGTGGAGGAGGAAAGTCTGTTATCAGGTGACTCAACATCCTTTGTCTGTTGTAGAAATCATGTGGAGTGAATCTATAAAACGAACCAGTAGCACTAAGGTGCTATTTTTTCTGAAAGATCTTCCACTTACGAAAGATCCAATGCACATGTTTTATAATCAGCAACTGTGTTTTTTTCCAGTGTCTGGGAGCAGCAAGTAGCAGAGCTGATAATTATAAGGTAATCCACAGGTCTAACACAAGTGCAGGGCATGCTGAAGGCTAAATGATCATATCCCAATGATGTCACATAATTAGCAGAATTAATTAGAATATTTAAAACTGTATATGATCATAATAATTAGCAAAATTGATGCATGTGTTGTGGCAAGGAACAGGTGGGAATTGTTGTTTTTTAAATCTCTGCCATGGATAGGTTGGAATTTACTTTTTGCTGTCTTGCATTGTGTGGTGACAATCAACTAGAAAGCAGCTAGTGGAATAAGAAATCCCTTTCCATGTTGCCAGAGGTTATGCATGGTTTCTGCCCATCTTCTCATTAAAAACACTCATTTAGGGTTACAACTGACATTAAAATTATATTCTGTATTATCACAGAGTACCTAAAATTTCATTTTATAGCAGTATTAATTTACTAAACTTCCTTTCACCTTAAAGGATCAATCTCAGGTCACCTCAGATCCTAGCAGAAGTTATTTTTTAGTAGCTTCTTATGGAGTAGTGATAGTATGTCCCTGTTCCTTGCAAGCATGTTTCATCCTATTAGGCAGATGGAGTAGCAACACCAAATATTATTCAACCTAGGAGGAACAGCCAAGCAGACAAATATTTTCTCTATCCTTTTAGATAATGTAGCTACAAGTACTCTTACACTGACTTCAGAAGTAAATTTTCATGGTACAAAAGAATGATTTAAGGAATTACTTAATGTATTATTTATATCCTTCACTCACTACAACTGCATCCCTTTTTCTTGTGCCTGCAGGGGATACAGAGCATTGTATAAAAGCACTGAGACTGGCTATGCTCTTCAATTGCCAAACTTTTCTGTTGGTTCCTTTGCAGTCCTGTTCTCTTGAGTTCTTTCTCATTTTTGAGAAAGATGGTTAAACGTTTTTCTGTCTAGTGCTCATTAGTGCAGATAATATTTGGACTTGCTAAAAATATGTCATCTCATTTCCTCAGTTCTTTTATCTCTGAATTTTCATTTATCGTGTTCCCATTTTTTTTAAATTGCATGTATTAATTTTCTGCCTACTCCCTTAGCTTTTTAAAATAGATTTCTGCTTTTCCCTCTCCATTTTTCCCTATATTCTTCCTCTATTTCTATTTAGCAATATTGTTTTCCTGCATAGCATATCTTACTGTAAAGACCAAAAAAAATCTTCAAAATGCTTATGACATCATTTTGAAATATGTTTAGAAACAGCAATTCTTGTACTGTTTTGGATTACGCACATATGCTGATTAAGCATGTAACTTATACAAATTAATGTGATGAGCCACATTTCTGAAGGTTTGTATGAGATTTTTTAAATTTGGATTAACCAAAAGCATGAATCAAAAGGCAAAATTTGCAACTAGTCTGATAGCAACTGTCCCCAAAACAGAAAGAGTTTTTCAAAAATTCTTGACAAGCTTTTTATATAGAAATAAAAAACCAGAAATGCAAAATCTGTCAGCCTCTAGTGATCTGAGCAATGTTTCTCTGTAGCAATTAACACAAAGTCATCAGCAGTTGGAGGGTTCTTTGAAAATATTTACTGTATCCTAAAAAAAGACATCTCATTCATTGCCTTTTGATTGGTTGCTTTTATGTGACTTTTAATTTTGTGTGATCCCCCTTGTGGCTGGAATCTAATGGAAGACTTCTCTCAGGAACAAAAGCCACTTTGCAATTCTGTGGTAACAGAGCTACAGTACTGAAGTTAAGAAAAAACAACCAACCAACCAGAACAACCTCAAAACTCCCACCAAAATTGTTTTAAATATTTATTGGAATTCTTTCACACTGCTGTTAAGAATAAATTCGTTCAGTTCAGAACTTTTAGAACAATAAAAGTGTGATGATATATAGTAAGGGCGGAGTTGTTCACATATGGTATATTACATGAACTTGAGCATTTTTAGTGTACATTTACAAATATTTGTCACTATAATGCCTCTACAAATAACACTTTGGATTACATAACTTTTTAATGTAAATTGAAGTATTATCTTTTTTCATTTTGTGGCTATTTTTTATTGATTATAGAAAGTGGTTAGTCACTTGTTCTTTATTTGCTGTGCCATATTGGGCTACCGCTAATAATTTTTTGGATAGTCTTTGTTTTAACTTTTTCAGACTAATGCTGATTTTTAAGAAATTATTGTGCTTAGTTTTGCTTTCAAAGGCTGTGCTGTGACGTCCAGTGCTAACATCAGGTATAGCTCAAATGAATAAAACTGACATTGCAGAGGCCAAGATGATCTTTTTTGCAAACAGTATTATGTGCTTGGTAGGGATATTTTTAATTATAGTAAATAGACCACCTGGCAATATTTTAAGGTTTTAGATATTAGCCAATATGATCTTTTCTATACTGAAACATATAGTAGATTTTTGCTGCCTTGGAGGCTTTATTTATTTTTTTTATTGTGGGAGAAGGGGGAGACAGGCTTATTTTCCCCCCTTTCTCTGGTTTATATGATAAACTTTGGTGGTAACTAGGCAATAAAAGAATTAAACACAGATAAAATATGCAATAACTAAAGAAAAATGGTGAGCAGTAGCAACAAATTGACCTAAGGCTGGATAGCTTCCTCTTGGTATTTATTAAACATTGTGCTCTCTGTTGTGGCTTTTTCATCTTTTTAACTGGAAAAAAAAAAGAGAAATAAATAGGATTTATAAAAAGAATTTTTTCAGTAATATTTTATAAAATGAAGTATTTTACCCCATATACACGGTAGTTGTGCGCTGTATATTGTATATGATATTGCTGAATGTTGTAGATGTCACTCAAGGGTAAATTTCTGTCATCCACAAACAAACCTCTAGTAAATGAACCTGGGAGACATTTCCTTGTAAGGTTTAATTGAGTTTGCTTGCATAAAAGAAATTTAATTTAAATACCCTAATTGAATAACAGAGGATTGAAACAGGGCTAACAGGGGTGTGTTTCTTTTGTTGTAAAGAAAAAGAATTTAATCCTTTGCATGATAAAGACACAGAGTTCACAGCTGAGATCAAACTCTGAATTGCAATCATAGTTACATTGTCTAGCTCAACTATATTCTTATTTGATTTACACACCTGCAGTTCTTCAAACGTAATTAAAAAATAAACAACGACCATCATCTTTGGCTAGGTCCAAATATGTCTCCTAACACCCATACACATAAAAAAAAGACTATTTTGAAAGGCTGTTAGAAGGAGGATATCAAAATCCAGTATTTGGAAGCTGTTCTTTCTCTGGATTTCTTAAAACAATATTTTTATCTTACTTTTTCAGACTAATACAAGGAGAGTTCTGCCCACCTTTAACAAAAATTGACTGACTTCATGCATTTTTCTGTATGGTACAGGACATTTGCCTCTGAGAATTGACAGTATTTCTTGTTAACTTGATATTAATTACATTTTGAAGAGAAAAAACACTAGGCAGAAAATTGGGTTGTGTATTATCCCAGGAGATGCATTTATCATTAAATTAAGAAGGAGTAGTATCAGAATTTCATTGTGAAAGAACCTTAGGAGATTCTGCAAATTGGCTGATCAATAGCCTAGATAGCTTTCTATGAATGTGCATCAAAGCTTTTTCTAATTTTCAATTTTTTAGTAACTTAAAACTATAGCAGCTGGAAAAAAGGATAAAGAGTACAGTATGAAATTACATTGACATAGTTAAAATAAAAAGAATGTATTTAATAAAAACAGAAGTAATAAAAGGAATTAAAAAAGGAGGAACAACATGGGTGAAATATTGGAGAATGGAAACTTTTCAAAAGCTTTTTGAAGATCCAGATTAGTTATATCAATTAGTCTATATTTGTTAACACCTTCAAAGTAATGTGATAGGCAGTAGTCCTCCCAAAAATCTAAAAAAGCCATGTGAAGCTTTAGCAAATATTTTATATTTATCCTCTATTAATTCTAGAATAGTAATACTTTACATTTCCTGATGGCTATCCAATTTGCTATTCTGTATTCCCCTAAATCTTTGCATGAGTCCTTTCTCAAGTGTTTTATTTCGTCCATTCTTTTTTTTTATTCCTCTTGACACAGAGTCTTATTAGAGGAATACTTTATATGCTACCGTTAGTAACTCAGCAACTTCATACTAGACTTCCTTCACTCTTGAACAAATTGCCTGGTCCTGACAACTGTTACTGTTCAATTTATTAATTTGTACTAAAACCTTTTCTATTGATGCTTTTCTTAAAAAAAAATAGTTTCTCCATTTCATGCCTTGTGAAGAAGGGAACCTTCCTGACCTTCTCCATAGTGAACAGTGATGAAAGGATTCCCTTGTGATTTCTGCAGTGGTCTTCCCTTTCTTTAGTGTGCCTTTTGTACTTTGATTATCTGCTGGCCCCACTGACTCTACAGTCATCCTACTTCTTCTGTGCTTGAAAGCATTTTATTTTATGCCTTCTTCAAGTTTCATCTCAAAGTATCACCTGCTTTGCTTCACTATAGTTTTACATTTAGTTTGCTAGGTCTGCTTTATTTTTTTCTCATTTAAAATGGAATGACAATTTTTATCCTTTTTGACCATTTCTTTGATGTGCTGGATTTTTAAATTACTTTGGTTATTATTTTATTTTGGAAAAATCTTTATTCAAAGATTCCAGTGTATCATCATCACCGCTTAACTGTCACCCCAACAGATACCTGAATTTCATAATGTCACCCTCAAAATCTGTGAAATGGAAATTTGGAGAAACTTAATAACCAAGAATATGTGAGAGATGTGCATGAATCAGCAATCCCACATCTTAATATGGGTCACTGAGATGTACATTTATATCTTGAATTGGAACTTCTATGTTTTTGCCAAATTTTAAAAATAGATGGGTACTGAACAGAGCTGTTTCTGGATTGTACTTTCAAGTAGCTTTTTTCATGCATGACTTTTTCCTTTTATTTCAATTTATCTGTAATATCTCAGTTCTTGGTACAATTTTCATCTTTATAATGAGCCATACCCTTAAGTTCTTAAGTCCAGCTATGGCTCCTTGTACCTATTATTTTGTATTATGAAGTCTGACACAACTTATTTAATCTACTATATGTCTGGAGTACTTAATTTCAGTGGGATTTTAAAATCCAAGTCTTCTCAGTAT